>NC_136268.1:121190762-121707099 GCF_964187855.1 Myxine glutinosa
GTGCAAAAAAACATGCGTGCAAACAACAACAACAAAAAAAAACTTTGAAACCACGTGGCAGTAACGACCACAGAACCCCCCCCTCTATTTACATGAAATGGTTTGGTCCATTCGCAAAGCCAAAGCGAACGGCTTGCG
Source organism: Myxine glutinosa (assembly GCF_964187855.1). NCBI lineage: Eukaryota > Metazoa > Chordata > Myxini > Myxiniformes > Myxinidae > Myxine > Myxine glutinosa. Next base: position 121,190,901 of record NC_136268.1, read on the forward strand.
AGTACGGTAGAACCCCCCCCCCCCCTCTATTTACATGAAATGGTTTGGTCCATTCGCAAAGCCAAAGCGAACGGCTTGCGAGTACGGGTAAATAAATCGCCATAGCTCGGTAACTACTTCTCCGATTAATATGAAACCTTGAAAAGGCACATCCTCAGGTCCCCAGCAATATACCTGGCAAGTTTCAAGTATATCGGACCCGTGGTTGTCGAGAAACAGCGGTCACAGACAAACACACACACACACACAGAGATTACTGGAATTATAGATAGATAGATATATATACGTATATATATATATATATATATATATATATATATATATATATATATATATATATATATATATATATATATATATATACATACATACATACATACATACATACATACATACATACATACATACATACATACATACATATATATATATATATATATATATATATATATTATATATATATAATATATATATACATACATACATACATACATACATACATACATACATACATACATATATATATATATATATATATATATATATATATATATATATATATATATATATATATATATATATATATATATATATATATATATATATATATATACATATATATATATATATATACATATATATATACATATATACATATATATATACAAATATTTTGTTGCAGATCCCGTGTACTAAGGAGGAGTTTATGACCCCGTTTCCCTCAGACTCTGATGACCACCTCAGACCACCACAACCCCCCCTCCACCACCACCACCCCCCCTCCACCACCACCACCCCCCCCCCTCCACCACCACTACCCCCCCTCCCCCACCACCACCACCCGTCTATTCTGACCTCCACCCCTCATTTTTCCAATGATGGTCTGACTGTCTGTTAATGTCTGTTGATGTTCATGGTCTGTGACTCGATTTTGTGTCTATGAATTTGAGTGTTAAATAGATCCACAGGTGAACCATGAGATATGACAGAGACCACCATCCATTTTTCTCTCTCTTCCTCTCTCTCCCTTTTCTCTCCCTCTGTCTCTGCCCCTCCTCAGTCTCTTCTCCTCCTCCCGTCGACTCACATATTTAATCCACCTTTACCTCCACCATCAAAGGTGGATGGAGGTTATATTTTCACCCCTGTCTGTCTGTCTGTTTGTGAACAAAATATCTCAAAAGTTGTGGACGGATTTGGACGAAGCCTGGTGGACCGTTGGGTGTCTGGCAAGGATGATTCGATTCGAATTTTGTGGAGATCTAACTGTGGATTCGGAAATGAGAATTATTTAATTTTTAAGTGATTCTTCACCATTGCATTGAATGATATGGCCAACCAGGTAGAGGTAGGTATGCTCTCTACTGAGTGCCGTTTTAGTTTAAGAAGTCACGTCATATCAATGATTGTACTCGTTTTTGTGGCATATACTTCCTGATGCAGCACCCTCTCTAAATGATATGATATGGAAGTTAATGTTCCATGTAAGGGATATCGATAAATTGAGGCTCATGCAGTGCAGGAAAATTGAGGAGCACCGGGAGTCTACATTAATTTTGCATTTTAACGTGGTATGAGGATGGTGCGTATCGTTACTCCCGTCGTTTACCCGCGCTTCTGTGAGTCTCTTCGCTTTGACATTCCGAGCACTGGGCACTGTTGTCGATGTCGTTTCTTCTGTCTGTTGTTCATCGCCAGTGTTGTTTTTTTTCTTTTCCCCCTCCTCATCTTTTTCTTCTTCTTCTTCTTCTTCTTCTTCTTCTTCCGAAACTACCTGTATTCCTGGCTCCCCGCCAGGTTAAGTTGAGTAAAACTCACTTGAATTGTAACTTTAGCATTTGGGTTTAGCTCATACAAGAACGAGCACAATGAGACATAAACCCAATGAAAACATATTGTTACGGAAACGGGACGGCTCTCCCCTTAGCAGGGGGGGGGGGTTAATCCCCCTTCCATTTGTACTGGCCGTCTTCGCTCCTGAAGCTACCCCGCTCCCTTGTGGGGTGGGATTGGCCGAGGCGATCGGTCAAAGGATTCCCGTACACCCCCACCGATCCCTCCACAAAGCAGGTGGGCAACTCCGTTCGAAACCACGGACAAGATGGTATTTTGCCGAGCGGTTTTAGCAGCCCGCGGTTCGAACCATTAGCAAGGACTAAACCCGATTCTTAAACGTTGGCCGAAATCGCGCCACAGGTACTCAATGGGGGAAATCACAAAGACGAACGGATGTGAAGGAAAGAAGGCAAAGGTAGGAAGAACAGGGATTTATTAACTAATTATATACAAATCAAAGAAACCAAGGGAGAAGGAAAGAAACGAAAATAATTTACAGAAGAAGAAGACACAGTGCAATTCTAGCTTACCTACAGCTTAACTTAAACCCCAGACAACACAGACAAACAGACGACAGTCAGACTTACACGAATGGGGAATTCTCAGGCAGGAATGGTGGGAAGGATGCGAAGGTGGGACCACAGGGCACAGCAAGAGGGTCCGCTCCGGGCGGGAAGCGAAGAGCCGGCAGTTCCTCGTATTCGGCTTTACACCGCACACCGGCAGGGTCACTCGCTGCCCCGTTAGGGCTTCACGTGGCTGGTTGAAACGGGGCTGGTTGAAGCGGCTCTCTGCAGAAATCTCTCTTGTGCAGAACTCAGCTGGGTCACGCATCTGCCTCGAAAAGGCTTGCGCGGGCGCTTTTATAACGCGCTTTTAAGATCAATGCGCGCCCATGCCCGTGATGGTATCTCATCAGCCCTGGTTGGCTGGTGGGGGCTCGCTGGCTCCACCTTTGATGACGAGGTGGTGCCACGCCCGTGATCCGACGGCTCCTCCTCCTTCTTCTCCAGCTTAACAATGTGCGTAATGGAGGTTTTGTGGCGATTCGAGCGAGCCCCAGCCAAAGGGCAGCGAACGCTGCGGCAATTGCGTTTTTGGTGGCAATTGAAAGGGGATTCTACCTTATTTCATTTGGTGCAATGCAGAGTCAACTAATGGAAACAGAGCCTTATACTGACATAGAATAAAGACATAACTATTTAGAAGATCCTATGATTTTCTACGTGTATGCGATGAACTAGCTAAAGGACGACCTTTGACCTTTACAATTAATGGAGTATTTACAAGGAATTACTATTATTTACAGAGGGTGATATTTACAACAATTAACAACGTGCAGGATTCTCAAATCTGCAACAATATTTTGTCCCAGGAGCTGGTTAAATGATTGTTTGGAAGATAGATGGATGTTTTGGTTGGATGTATTTTCATTCCTTTTACTTTTTAACACCCACCCGTGATGTGTGGTGAGGTGTTGCCTTCCCCATCTTAAACTACCCCCTTCTTCGTTTCCCCTACCCCTTCTTTTAGCCCTCCCTCCCTCTGTCCCTCTGCCCCTCGCTCCCTCGCTCCGCTGTGCCTTCCAGCCATTCCTTCCATTTGTGTCTGTGTCTTTGTCTGTGTGTCTTCGTGATTCGTGTCTTTGTGTCCATTTTCACCTGTACTCATCCTCCTGATCTGACTCTTCCCGATCTGATCTGACTCCGGAATTAGGACAATATACATTTTTTTTAGGGTTTTATTGCGGCGGCCATAAATAAATAAAATGTACTCGATCAGAACGTGATGTTACCTGTTGCGTGTACCTGGAGACAGCAGCCTGAAATATCCTGAGAAGTGTGCATCCATATAATTAGAGATCCAGATGTTTTTTTTTAATTTGGTAGAGATCTTATGTGGAGGAATACTTGCTTGGCAGATAAAAAGGTACTGTATGTTGGCAGCCAATTTTGTGGCCATTTAGGCCAAACAAATTTGGGAGAAAATTGAAATTAAATACGTAAGTTACAGATGAGTATTGGGGAAGTCCAAGGGAATTTATTGAAATGAGAAACATTTTTCAAAGGTTTATTACAGTATTATAATATGACATTTGGCAAGGAAATTAATGGATGGGAAAAACAAAAAAAAATTAGACCTGTTATGATGAAACAAAAAATTAGATCTGTTTATACATGAATGAATTTACATGTACATGAATTTGTTGACCCTTTAAAGTGCCCTCTCCCTCCCTCCTTCCATTTCCCGCCCCCTCCACCCTAATCCTAACCCTAACCCCATCCCACCATCATCCACCCCCTCCAAGTCATGTCATATTACTGATTGTATGAGGCACGTTGCGCTGTGTTTTTTTTTTTCCGGGATCCTGTGGGATTGTTGATCCCATATCCCATGTTGATCCCATGTTGATTCAGCATATCACCTCATTATGTGTCCTTTTGTGTGTGTGTGTGTGTGTGTGTGTATGTGTCCTTTATCCTCACCTCTCTTTCTCCCCCCCCCCCCCCCCCCACCTCCCTCCCCTCAAACCATGGCCCTATAGTGCTAAAGTAATTTGTGCGATGATACGACACAGTTGAAATGGTTAAATGTCACTTTATGAGTGTAATGGTTCGCACAGAAGGCAGGGGACAGCATTAACACAAAATCTCTGAAAGCCTTGTAGGGGAAACAAGATATAAAACACCAAGTTATGAGTGCGACCAATAATACACAGTTATCTTTAGGATAATGCAATGAGTGTCATATTTCGCATAGTATTAACACCCCTAAGGGAGCCCCGCCCCATCCTCCCCCCAGCCTCACTCTTCCCTTGTTTGCTTTCTCCTCCTTCGTTGCATCCTACCCTTCATCCTGCCCCTCCTTCTACTCCTCTGCCCCACCCTCCCCCCCCCCCCTAGCTTCTCCTCTTTTCCCTCGCCCTTCCTTCCTACCTTCCTACCTCTCTCACCTGTCTTTTACCTGTTTTCCCCTTCCCTTATTCCTTCCTCTTTCTTTCCCTCCCTCCCACCCCCTTCCTCTCAAACCCTTATTGTGGCTTGTTCCTATGTCAAGCTCTCATTTTAAAAATTTTTCTCTTCTTCTTTATTTTTCAATAAAGAATTGATTTTAGATTTTTGATTTGAAAATGATTTTTCTCTTCTTCTTCTTTATTTCGAAATGCTTATACAGGAAATGTTTGTTCTTTTAAATGGGAGGATATTGTATGATGTATGATTATGATAATGGTTTTACAATCATGACGATTGTTATGATTGTCAGGAATGAGATCATTAGGGTTTCGGTGTAAATTGATTGCATGGGCTTCAAGGATAGCTTTTCAGCCCTGCAGGATTAATGATGTATTACAAGTTACAAAGTTTATTGGAATGTCAACGAATTTCAGTATGATTGGATTACAATTGGCAAATATTATGAATTAATTGTCATTTATTGGTAGAACACTTCAGGAGTTTTACGACATTTTAATTGTCACGAAGTTTGGGTACTATTTAAATTGGGACATTTTCTCAGTGACCTGTCTCATACCTGTTTGATTAATCTTGGCTGACTATCTCACAAATGAAGGGTTGGGTTGCCTTCAGTGGTTGCTAAAGTCGAATTTGTGATAAAATGGCCAGACAATATTGAAAAATATGTCAGATATGATCCAGAGGCAGAACGGTGATTTGTCAATTGACAAAAGCTATAGGTCAAAGGTGACGACCAATGATCATAGATCTCAGTCAGTGGATGGAACTGTTCTGGCAACATTGGGAAACGGCTTATGTATAGAGTTATCTGAATAAATAATGTGATTGATTGAACTTGAATATTGATGATTGCACTAATTGAATAAATTGATTGATTGATGAATTGTGTGCAGTCTCAAGGAAGGAGCTTTGAGATATTTGTGAAATATTAATGTGAAGACAACCTTGGAAAAAGAGCAAGGTGGTGAGTTTATATAGTTATAGTATATATATGTGGTTATTAACGCACAGGTTGTAAACCTGGTGCGTTATAGCGTTTGCCTGGGAATTTCTGTCGCTCCAAAAGTGAAGCACGTTTCTGTCGCTCAGATGTGTAAACATGACGTCATCAAATCTATATTTAGGCTAACCATGGGCTACCCCTTTGGCTGGTACGCGGCCGCTCGCTAGTACATAATATAGGATATATTTGTTATATGTTATGTTATAGGATATATAGGATATATGTTATATGATATAGGATATATATAGGATAGGTTATAGGATATATATGTTATAGGATAGGAATATAGGACCCAAATGACCCAGAGGACCCAAATGACCCAGAGGACCCAAATGACCCAGAGGACCCAAATGACCCAGAGGACCCAAATGACCCAAATGACCCAAATGACCCAGAGGACCCAAATGACCCAGAGGACCCAAATGACCCAGAGGACCCAAATGACCCAGAGGACCCAAATGACCCAGAGGACCCAAATGACCCAGAGGACCCAAATGACCCAGAGGACCCAAATGACCCAGATGACCCAAATGACCCAGAGGACCCAAATGACCCAGAGGACCCAGAGGACCCAAATGACCCAAATGACCCAGAGGACCCAAATGACCCAGAGGACCCAAATGACCCAGAGGACCCAAATGACCCAGAGGACCCAAATGACCCAAATGACCCAGAGGACCCAAATGACCCAGAGGACCCAAATGACCCAGAGGACCCAAATGACCCAGAGGACCCAAATGACCCAGAGGACCCAAATGACCCAGAGGACCCAAATGACCCAAATGACCCAGAGGACCCAAATGACCCAGAGGACCCAAATGACCCAGAGGACCCAAATGACCCAGAGGACCCAAATGACCCAGAGGACCCAAATGACCCAAATGACCCAAATGACCCAGAGGACCCAAATGACCCAGAGGACCCAAATGACCCAGAGGACCCAAATGACCCAGAGGACCCAAATGACCCAGAGGACCCAAATGACCCAGAGGACCCAAATGACCCAGAGGACCCAAATGACCCAGAGGACCCAAATGACCCAGAGGACCCAAATGACCCAGAGGACCCAAATGACCCTCTGGGTCAATAAAAGTTGAAACTGGGCAAATGTCAATGAAAATTTGCCAGACCCAGACCAGAAAATGACCCAGAGGACCCAAATGCCCAGAGGACCCAGAGGACCCTGTGAATGTGAATGAATGTGAACATAATGTGAATACTAGTAGCAATTTTACAAAAACCATGGCATAATTTCAAATCTTGACCCGAGATGATAATTATGCTACATCATAATTTCCATGTGCCAACCTGGGCGGAATCCAAGTGGATTCACTTGACTTGTTTTCTGTTTGATTCCCCCTCAACAGAACGGAAAACCTGCTGACCCATTTTTACTGATGCATTTGACCCAACTGCAACACCGATCAGTGTGATTGGGGTGTGGGAAAGCCACAGGACAGGGAGACTCTCTGGCAATCACTTGAAGTCATCGATTGCAAAGGTGGAGAGATACTTCCTGGGAGACTACAGAGTCAAGCTTATAGGAAATAAGCTAGGAAATCGCACATTCAACGCTACTCTGTATAAGGTGGAACAAATTTCAGCAATTTTTTTGCAGTACACACAGTCGATAGTGGGTACAGGTGTAATCTAAAGTGTAGTCTTGGTAGTTATCTGGTACATTGAGTGCATATAGAGTGTTACTCACACACAGGTGTAATGGGGAGTGGAGTCTGCAAGGAGAAGCAAGGTCAATTGGACTTGTCCCAGAGAGGTGCTTGTATTGTAAAGCGATATGGTGCTTGTATTGGTTTTGTACTTCCACACATGCGCTTGTTAACAAAGTCACCAATGCGTATCCTGCATTCTAGGCAAAAAAGAACTGTTAGTATGGGAGAATGGATTGGAATGATAGTATTTCCATTTTATGGAACCTGGAAGGCAGGCCATGAGCTTTGGCAAATGGCATTGGCTATAGAAACATTGGCAAATAAAACAGCTAGTGGATTGACAAAACTTACAAGTGAGCTGGCAGCAACAAGAACCATGGCATTACAAAATCGTATGGCATTAGATATGCTGTTAGCAGAAAAAGGAGGTACATGCGCAGTGATTGGGACAGATTGTTGTACATACATACCTGATAATTCGGGAGACGTTTATAACATAGCCGATACAATAAGACAAGAGGGAACAAGATATCACGATTATGTGAAAGGGGGTGCCTTTGCATGGTTGGAAAACACATTCGGAGGAGTGGCAGCTAAGATACTCCAATACTTGTTTGTTGGATTCGTAGTTATATTGGCAATAGTTTTAGTGGTGGCTTGCTTGAAAGCCTTAGTGACGGTGGGTTTGAATAAGATAACAAACAACACTATGATAGTGCATGAAGCACCACATGAAGAAATAAATGAAGCAACAAATGAGGAAATAAATGTGGAACCACAAGAGGAGGACTTTTATGGCGACATGAATGCTAAGATTAAAAGATTGAATCAAGTGATGTTGCAAATGAATACAGTAGAGTTAAAATAAGGGCACAACAAAATGTTGTGAATTGTGTCCATTTCACAAGATCGATGAACTCATATCACCACAAGTTACGCATGGGGGGGAAAAAAAAAGTGAGGAGGACTATGATAATAATACATTATGCATAGTTTGCTTGTTTGCAAGATTTGTTAGGAATTAGATATTCCTGTTTGTGATTTCAATCATATACACTCATTATTAATGCATTTATTTTCTTTGAGTAGTGTTTAAATACCTGCATGAGTTTAATTTTCAAACGATATTGATTTGAAAGCAATTTTAAATGTTATTCTTAGTTTAGTAGTATAAAACACATAACTGATTGGAATATTATTCGTGTGAAGCTGTTATAAGATATACATGATTAGTTAAAATATAGTGATTTCATGTTACGATGTACCCCATCTGATTCAATCTGTGTGGAGAGCAGATATAAATGTGGCTGAGTAAAGGAAAGACCAGATCACATCTCAAATGGAGTGATAACGACATCTGGAAAGAAGTGTGAGAAAGAAAATTTGTGGCTAAAACGAAATTAATCTTGGCATACACTCTCCTTCTCAAAGAATGATGAAGACATACTCCTTTGTAAGATTGGAGATGGATGCTTACCTTCACAAAGGAAAATTTATGTGACCATTGGCCTGGATCACACTGCAACATATGAAAGAAGGGCGATCACTTACTTTTGTTTGAATGCCTCGAACATTCATCACGTCAGCAATTGCAGGACGACAACATTTTACCTGCAACCTCCACGGGATGCGGTGACGTGTGTTATTACTTCACCAACTTCCGGGGAACCAGCATGGAGTTGCAAGTGAACGGCTGTGCCTTTTCCTCCACAACAGCGGTGCACGATTCTGCTGGTTGTTCCTGGTATGGACCATGGACAACTTGAGTACCATGGTCCCAACATCATTGTGGATGCATCCGGCATCCCTGTTCCACATCTTGCTGGCCAATCAACATCACATCAACACTTGCTCCATACTCATGATGAGTGAGGAGGCAAGTCGACGACAACTGGATGAAGGCCTTGTTCAAATCTACTATGGCTCACAGCAAGAGTGGCAAGGATGTTACATGCAGAGCAGGGTCAGTTTGTGACTCCGCCCAGGTATCAAACAACAGCAGAAAATCCTATGCAAAATAGTGTAGGTGCCATGAAGACATCAGAAGAAAATGTTTCATACTTGAATTTCAAACACGAGTGATCAGCCCCTTCTTTTCAACAAAAAAAGTCAACATTTGTGTCGAAGCAAAACGTATTGCCAAATGTTGCAGATGCTTTATTATTTTAAATGGTGAAATGAAATTATTGTGTTTTGGTAAAGGTGAAGTGTTGTATGCTTTATGCAAATGAAGTGAATTGCATTATCAATATGGAACCTCCACGGGATGCGGTGGATGACATGTAGCACAACATTGCTCTGCCACAAGTGTAAATCCAGGTGCATACCATTGTCTTGACACTGATGCACACATTCCTCCTTTGCCTGTATGACTCACTCCATGAGCCAGACGAGCAATCCATGGCAACAACTGGCGAGGAGCAACAACACGCCCATCGCGAGAAGTCCATAATTTAGATTCCTTGTCAAATGTGCATCCAGTCTGTACCCACACATATTTTTCCCGGTCCTCCACTATGTCTTGCATAGCACTGACGTCTTGCAGCATCGGGGTGTTTTCAGGAATCCTTAGAGGTCCCTGTATAATCACTGGGTCTTGTTCCAAATGTGCCGCAAGCTTTGCTGCTTCATCCGCCTTGCATTGCCCTGCGAGACCTCATCTCTTCCTCGTGTATGGGCCTCATATTTGACCACTGCAATTGCAGATGGTAGAAGGATTGCTTCCAAAAGGCTAGCAATCAACTTCCCGTTTTTAATTTGGCTTCCTGAAGATGTCAAAAAGCCTCTCTGTTTCCAGAGAGCACCATAATCATGAACAACCCCATGCGCATACCTGGAGTCTGTATAAATGGTGACCCTCTGGCTTTCCGCTAAACAACAGGCTCTAGTTAATGCATAAAGTTCTGCCTGTTGAGCCGAGTAAGTGTTTGGTAATTTCCCACTCTCCCATGTCTCAGCATCTGCGCATACTGCATACCCCATCAATAGTGAACCATCCAATGCTCTTGATGATGATCCGTCAACATACAGTACCAGATCTGGGTCTGGGATGGGAATGTCCTTCAAGTCAATGTGAGGCACTAGTGCATGTGCCAATACCTCCGCACAATCATGGGGCTCACCATCTTCCTCTGTTGGCAACATAGATGCTGGGTTCAGCGTTGGACAACGCTGAATGGTAAGGTTTGATGGTGTCAATAACCCTAGTTCATACGTTGTAGCCCTTGATGCTGAAAGGTGCTGTGTTCCTGCCTTCAGCAAAAACCATCGCCACCGCATGCTTAACAAGAAGAATTAAGGGACACCCCAGGACTAATCTAGCCATGACTTCTACTGCATATGATGCTGCTGCCACTGCTCGCAAGCACTGTGGAAACCCTCGTGCTACTGAATCCAATCGAGTACTGTGATAGGCTATGGGGCGCAGTTTTCCCCCATGTTTTTGCACCAACACAGATTGGGCAAATCCTCCTTTCTCATGTGAATAGAGGAAGAAATTTTTGTCATAATCCGGCAGTCCTAAAGCAGGAGCTGATGCCAAAGCATCTTTCAATGTTGTAAAAGCTTGTTCAGCCTCCGGGGTCCATTTCAAAGGATTTGGACTATTTGGTAAGCTGATGTCCAACAGGGGGCGAGGCAGTAATGCATAATCAGCAATCCACTGATGGCAAAACCCTGTTGTCCCCAGGAAAGATTTCATCTGATTGACAGTTGTAGGTTTCGGGAGTGCCCTGATCGCCTTTACACGTTCAGGGCACAGCCATCTCGTGTCTCCTTTCAAAATATGTCCTAAATATTTGACCTCTTCCTTACAGAACTGCAACTTATCTCTCGAGGCCTTGTGGCCTTTATCTGCCAACGCCATCAGTAACACAACAGTGTCCTGCTCACATGCTTCCCTTGAAGTCGAGCATATGAGAAGGTCGTCAACATATTGTACCATCACTGAACCTCCAGGAAATTCAATGTCGCTGAGGTCTTCATGGAGAGCACGTGAAAACAAAGTTGGGCTCTCTGTGTACCCCTGTGTTAACACAGTCCAAGTAAACTGTAAACCTTCATACATGAACGCGAAAAGATAACGCGAATCCTCATGAATGGGTACACTAAAGAACGCCGAACATAAGTCCACCACGGAGTATAACTTTGTATTGCATGGAATACTTGACAGTACAGTGATCGGATTAGGGACCACTGGATAGGCTGGGATGACACAATCATTAATTGCTCGAAGATCCTGTACAAATCTCCAAGTAGTCTTGCCTGGCTTCTTCACAGGTAAAATAGGAGTGTTGCACATGCTCACAGTGCGAACTATAACTCCCTGATCCACCAATGATCGAATCACTGGTGCAATACCAGCTTTTGCCTCTGGTCTCAATGGATATTGCCGCTTTCTAGGCAGTGGCTTAGAATCATCTACTGTGATCCTTACATGTGCAATACTCTTGATCCGTCCCACATCATTCGGATGCGTTGTCCACAAGCATGTTGGTATTTGATCGAGTGGGTCCGAGTCACCGTTGGTGTCGGAGCTGAGTAGATATATCCCAAAATCGTCAGTGTCATCTGATTCAACAATCATGTTGAAGGTGGAAGAAAGCACCTGCTCTTCGAGCTGCCAGCAAAATCCATTTCCATCTCAGTCATAGAGTGGGGCGCATTGAATTTCTCCCATGTATCCCATGTTTTTACACTCTTTCAAAGTTGCGATCATTGTTCCAACATCTTTTGCTTCATAGCCTTCTGCCACCGCTAAGGTGACGTGTGGGGTTGTTGTGTCGGGTTGATTCCACAGGAGTTATTGGTCTGGCGTCAAAGACACTGACATGCCAACTCCCTGTCTTCCTACACACAACGACGTCAGATGTACATCATACCTGGTGTGCAGGTATTTAGAAACCTGCTCTGCATAGGACACCTCGTCTCCTGTAGCAACATAACATGTCGTACAGTGAAGATCAGTCTGCCATGTCAGAAAGTCCATGAAAAAATTATCTACCCATTCCTGTACTTCAGGCATTTCATCCTTCAGTGTCATAAAACTAACACACAAAAGTTCCGCCATTTTTGTATCATCGATATCCCATCGATGTGTTCTTGGTCTTGTCAGGCTGTCTAGCACCTCAGAAATAAAGTCGTGGGAGTGTTCTGGCATTTCTAGATACACTCCGTTTTCATTACAGATGACAGTACAATTCAATTTACACAATAAATATCTTCCCATCAAATTTACTGGAACGCCAGATGCCACAAGAAAGGCATGTTGTGCAGTCAACGGGCCAAGTTGGACACGCAATTCTTCCATGACAGGCGTGAGTATGGGAACTCCTGATACTCCTACCACCTTCGTATAGTGTTTTGACAATGGTATATTGGGAAAATGTGCTTGTCGTAACGTGGAACGCGTGGCACCCGTATCGATTAAAAAAGGAGCCTTGCGTCCACCTACTGTCAAATTAACACTTTTTTTATTTTTTATTTTTTTGTATACAAGATCGAGGCTCGTGAAAGAGCGAACATTAATCACACAGAAAGACAAACAGACACACAAAACAAATAACATCGGGAGCGGTAGACAAGATGGGGAGAGAGGGGGAAGGACACAAACACAACATTTGAGAGCAGGGACCGAGAGACATGGAGACATCGAGAGAACTGTGGGAGGGAGAGGGCTTTGGGGGGGAGGCATGGGAAGGGGGGGGGGGGTGGGAGAGGTATAAAACATATGGACACTGCCAAGACTTCCAGGAAAGAAGTTGGAATTTCAAACAAGGTGGATCTGGGGTGAATTAGTGGGGGTAGAAAAGATCAAGGTTTTGGATGGGGGAAGATAAGAGATGGTGGTGAACAGCTGTTTTGAAGACCTGGAGGGAGGAGTGTGATTGAAGTGAGTGTGGGAGTTTGTTCCAGAGGCGGGAGAAAAGAGGAATGAAAGAGTGAAGGTGAGCAGAGAGCCGAGATTTCGGCAGTTTAACCATCAGAGGGTGGCTGGCAGATCTTGTGCGACCTGTAGGAATATTTGGGGGACAGAGCACAGAGAGAGCTGGCGGAGCAAGGCCGGAGAGGAGTCGGTAGAAGACAGAAAGACCACCTACCTGCCTGCGGTGAGTGAGTGAAAGGCCCTCAGAGATAGCTTCATCGCGGGAGATTCCAATGATTCTGAAAGCTTTGGATTCAACAGCGTGAAGCCGAGCCAGGTGTGAGGCAGGAGCACCAGCCCATAGGGGAGAACAGTATTCCATTGAGCTGCGGATGAAAGCCTTGTATGTGGTGAGGAGCTCAGGTGTGCCTAGGAAGGACTTCGCACGACGGAGGATGCCCAGTCGGCGACTGGCTTTGGAGGCCAGCTTGGAAATGTGGTTTTCCCAAGAAAGATCATGGCAGATGGTGAGACCCAAAAGCTTGAGCGACAGAACTTCTTGGAGAGGATTGTTGAGAAAGTAGATGGGAGGGTTGTCCAGTCGATCTTTTCGGAGAGACATAGTAAGAGTGTGAGATTTGTCAGGATTGAAAGACATGTTCCACATGTTTGACCAGTCTGTGATTTTGTCCAGGTCTTCAGAGAGTGAGGAGGCTGCAGACTGCCGATCTGAGGGAAGAGGAATGGAGCGGCAGAGAGTGGAGTCATCAGCAAAGAGATACAGAGGATTTTCCAGAGAGTCGGAGAGATCATTGATAAAGACCAGAAAAAGCACAGGGCCCAGCACACTGCCTTGGGGAACTCCAGCCTGAACGGGAAGGGGAGATGAGAGAAATCCATTCAGGGCCACACGTTGACTACGACCAGAGAGGAAGTCCGCAAGCCATGCATGGAGATTTCCATGGATACCATAGGAGGAGAGTTTGGTGAGCAGAGCTGGGTGCCAGACCGTATCGAAGGCACGTGATATGTCAAGGGAGACAGCTCTGATTTCCTGTTTGGCATTGAGGACCTCCATCCATTGTTGAGACAGCAGAAGCAGCATGTCCAGAGTAGAGTGACCTGGTCTGAAACCAAATTGATGATCAGAGATCAAGCCATTGGAGAAGAGGAAAGATTTCATATCCGAAGCAATGATGGATTCCATGACTTTTCTGATAATTGGGAGCAGGCTGATTGGTCTGTAGTTGCAAGGATCTGTTTTTGCACCTTTTTTGTGTAAAGCGGTAATGTTTGCTGATTTCCAGGATGCTGGCAGATGACCTTGAGCAAAGGATAGGGTGAAAAGAACAGAGAGAGGGTGAGATAGAGTGGCAGAGCAGGATTTTAGGACCCGTGGGCTGATGCCATCTGGTCCAGTTGCAGAATCAGAGTCGAGGTTTGACAAAAACTCCTCCACCTTGTCAGGAGAGAAGGTCACAGAGTCCAGGAGCAGTTTGGTTCGACTGGGAAAGGTGGGAACAGAGAGAGATGGGTTTGGGACTAAGGATTTTGAGGCAAACACAGAGTTGAGGCATTTGGCTTTGTCACGTGCGATGTCAACTGTGTGGCCATTTGAGGTAAGGGAGGGGATGGAGGGGGAACAAACACCAGAAACGGATTTGACCAGACGCCACCAGGATTTGGAGGAAGGAGACAGGTTTGAGAGTTCATTCTTGAGTGAGGAGAGATAGTGCTTCCTGGCACTCCTGAGGGTAGACACACACTTGTTCCGAGCTTGGTGGAAGGAACTAAGATTTCCTTCAGTTGGATTAGCCTTCCAAGAGGCAAAGGCAAGTTGTTTCAGGGCAACTGCCTCACCACAAGATTCAGTGTACCATGGACGGGAGGAAGGGTAAGACAACTGAAGGCGAGATGGGATAAATCTGTGCATGAGAGAGATCAGTTTGCTTTGGAAGAATTCCCAGGAAGAATTGATGTCAGAGGCAGTGGAGATGGGAGACCAATCCAGACGATTGATGGCTGCTTGAAGACCGTCCCAGTCGGCCTGAGTGAAATGCCAGACTCGTCGACGCTGAGGAGGCTCTCTGAGAATGGCCAGAGAGATGTCCACTTTGACAAGCACATGATCAGAAACTTGGTTCCTGTGCAGCCGACCTTGAGATTAAAAGGAAGCACTGCCACTTGATCATTCCGGTCTAGTCAAAGAGGTGTTGCAGACCATCTATTCTGCTGAGGTCCTCCCTGAATTGGGGTGTTCCTCAATGGAACCCTATTTGTTGACGGAGGTGGTGGTAACTGATAGTATCCCTGTCCCTGGTTTCCCTTGCGAAATTGTCTTTTGTTGACATATGGACATCGTCTTCTCCAATGTCCCATTTCTCCACAATTGAAACATCGATTTCTGTCATTGCCTGGTCTGTCCACCTGTTCACTTGTATTTCTGGGCTGCATCTCTTGGTCTCTGGGTTGCCACTCCAATCTCTTGTTTTCCCCTGAACCAGAGTTGTTTCCTATTGCATTGTTGCGTTGTTGCCCAGAAAACCTATTGCGTTGATTCGTAGTCATCAAGGCTTGTGTCTGTAGTTGCATCAATTTTTCGGCATTTACAGCGCTGTTCCTGGCCTGAATGCGCTGATGATGTAAGGCATAATTCAATATTTCCTGCATTGGCTTGCCTTCCCAAGCAATACACTGTCTTTCCACTTCACTCTTCAATTTTGGCAACAGACCATTAATAAAAAGAGTTTTTTTTTTTTGTTTTTTTTTTGTATACAAGATCGAGGCTCGTGAAAGAGCGAACATTAATCACACAGAAAGACAAACAGACACATAAAACAAATAACATCGGGAGCGGTAGACAAGATGGGGAGAGAGGGGGAAAGACACAAAAACAACATTTGAGAGCAGGGACCGAGAGACATGGAGACATCGAGAGATCTGTGGGAGGGAGAGGGCTTTGGGGGGGGAGGCATGTGAAGGGGGAGGGGGGGTGGGAGAGGTATAAACATATGGACACTGCCAGGATTTCCAGGAAAGAAGTTGGAATTTCAAACAAGGTGGATCTGGGGTGAATTAGTGGGGGTAGAAAAGATCAAGGTTTTGGATGGGGGAAGATAAGAGATGGTGGTGAACAGCTGTTTTAAAGACCTGGAGGGAGGAGAGGGATTGAAGGGAGTGTGGGAGTTTGTTCCAGAGGTGGGAGAAAAGAGGAATGAAAGAGTGAAGGTGAGCAGAGAGCTGAGATTTCGGCAGTTTAACCATCAGAGGGTTGCTGGCAGATCTTGTGCAACCTGTAGGAATATTTGGGGGACAGAGCACAGAGAGAGCTGGGGGAGCAAGGCCGGAGAGGAGTCGGTAGAAGACAGAAAGACCACCTACCTGCCTGCGGTGAGTGAGTGAAAGGCCCTCAGAGATAGCTTCATCGCGGGAGATTCCAATGATTTTGAAAGCTTTGGATTCAACAGCGTGAAGCCGAGCCAGGTGTGAGGCAGGAGCACCAGCCCATAGGGGAGAACAGTATTCCATTGAGCTGCGGATGAAAGCCTTGTATGTGGTGAGGAGCTCAGGTGTGCCGAGGAAGGACTTCGCACGACGGAGGATGCCCAGTCGGCGACTGGCTTTGGAGGCCAGCTTGGAAATGTGGATTTCCCAAGAAAGATCATGGCAGATAGTGAGACCCAAAAGCTTTAGCAACAGAACTTCTTGGAGAGGATTGTTGAGAAAGTAGATGGGAGGGTTGTCCAGTCGATCTTTTCGGAGAGACATAGTAAGAGAGTGAGATTTGTCAGGATTGAAAGACATGTTCCACTTGTTTGACCAGTCTGTGATTTTGTCCAGGTCTTCAGAGAGTGAGGAGGCTGCAGACTGCCGATCTGAGGGAAGAGGAATGGAGCGGCAGAGAGTGGAGTCATCAGCAAAGAGATAGAGAGGATTTTCCAGAGAGTCGGAGAGATCATTGATAAAGACCAGAAAAAGCACAGGGCCCAGCACACTTCCTTGGGGAACTCCAGCCTGAACAGGAAGGGGAGATGAGAGAAATCCATTCAGGGCCACACGTTGACTACGACCAGAGAGGAAGTCCGCAAGCCATGCATGGAGATTTCCATGGATACCATAGGAGGAGAGTTTGGTGAGCAGAGCTGGGTGCCAGACCGTATCAAAGGCCCGTGATATGTCAAGGGAGACAGCTCTGATTTCCTGTTTGGCATTGAGGACCTCCATACATTGTTGAGACAGCAGAAGCAGCATGTCCAGAGTAGAGTGACCTGGTCTGAAACCAAATTGATGATCAGAGATCAAGCCATTGGAGAAGAGGAAAGATTTCATATCCGAAGCAATGATGGATTCCATGACTTTTCTGATAATTGGGAGCAGGCTGATTGGTCTGTAGTTGCAAGGATCTGTTTTTGCACCTTTTTTGTGTAAAGCGGTAATGTTTGCTGATTTCCAGGATGCTGGCAGATGACCTTGAGCAAAGGATAGGGTGAAAAGAACAGAGAGAGGGTGAGATAGAGTGGCAGAGCAGGATTTTAGGACCCGTGGGCTGATGCCATCTGGTCCAGTTGCAGAATCAGAGTCGAGGTTTGACAAAAACTCCTCCACCTTGTCAGGAGAGAAGGTCACAGAGTCCAGGAGCAGTTTGGTTCGACTGGGAAAGGTGGGAACAGAGAGAGATGGGTTTGGGACTAAGGATTTTGAGGCAAACACAGAGTTGAGGCATTTGGCTTTGTCACGTGCGATGTCAACTGTGTGGCCATTTGAGGTAAGGGAGGGGATGGAGGGGGAACAAACACCAGAAACGGATTTGACCAGACGCCACCAGGATTTGGAGGAAGGAGACAGGTTTGAGAGTTCATTCTTGAGTGAGGAGAGATAGTGCTTCCTGGCACTCCTGAGGGTAGACACACACTTGTTCCGAGCTTGGTGGAAGGAACTAAGATTTCCTTCAGTTGGATTAGCCTTCCAAGAGGCAAAGGCAAGTTGTTTCAGGGCAACTGCCTCACCACAAGATTCAGTGTACCATGGACGGGAGGAAGGGTAAGACAACTGAAGGCGAGATGGGATAAATCTGTGCATGAGAGAGATCAGTTTGCTTTGGAAGAATTCCCAGGAAGAATTGATGTCAGAGGCAGTGGAGATGGGAGACCAATCCAGACGATTGATGGCTGCTTGAAGACCGTCCCAGTCGGCCTGAGTGAAATGCCAGACTCGTCGACGCTGAGGAGGCTCTCTGAGAATGGCCAGAGAGATGTCCACTTTGACAAGCACATGATCAGAAACTTGGTTCCTGTGCAGCCGACCTTGAGATTAAAAGGAAGCACTGCCACTTGATCATTCCGGTCTAGTCAAAGAGGTGTTGCAGACCATCTATTCTGCTGAGGTCCTCCCTGAATTGGGGTGTTCCTCAATGGAACCCTATTTGTTGACGGAGGTGGTGGTAACTGATAGTATCCCTGTCCCTGGTTTCCCTTGCGAAATTGTCTTTTGTTGACATATGGACATCGTCTTCTCCAATGTCCCATTTCTCCACAATTGAAACATCGATTTCTGTCATTGCCTGGTCTGTCCACCTGTTCACTTGTATTTCTGGGCTGCATCTCTTGGTCTCTGGGTTGCCACTCCAATCTCTTGTTTTCCCCTGAACCAGAGTTGTTTCCTATTGCATTGTTGCGTTGTTGCCCAGAAAACCTATTGCGTTGATTCGTAGTCATCAAGGCTTGTGTCTGTAGTTGCATCAATTTTTCGGCATTTACAGCGCTGTTCCTGGCCTGAATGCGCTGATGATGTAAGGCATAATTCAATATTTCCTGCATTGGCTTGCCTTCCCAAGCAATACACTGTCTTTCCACTTCACTCTTCAATTTTGGCAACAGACCATTAATAAAAAGAGTTTTTTTTTTTTGTTTTTTTTTTGTATACAAGATCGAGGCTCGTGAAAGAGCGAACATTAATCACACAGAAAGACAAACAGACACATAAAACAAATAACATCGGGAGCGGTAGACAAGATGGGGAGAGAGGGGGAAAGACACAAAAACAACATTTGAGAGCAGGGACCGAGAGACATGGAGACATCGAGAGATCTGTGGGAGGGAGAGGGCTTTGGGGGGGGAGGCATGTGAAGGGGGAGGGGGGGGGTGGGAGAGGTATAAACATATGGACACTGCCAGGATTTCCAGGAAAGAAGTTGGAATTTCAAACAAGGTGGATCTGGGGTGAATTAGTGGGGGTAGAAAAGATCAAGGTTTTGGATGGGGGAAGATAAGAGATGGTGGTGAACAGCTGTTTTAAAGACCTGGAGGGAGGAGAGGGATTGAAGGGAGTGTGGGAGTTTGTTCCAGAGGTGGGAGAAAAGAGGAATGAAAGAGTGAAGGTGAGCAGAGAGCTGAGATTTCGGCAGTTTAACCATCAGAGGGTTGCTGGCAGATCTTGTGCAACCTGTAGGAATATTTGGGGGACAGAGCACAGAGAGAGCTGGGGGAGCAAGGCCGGAGAGGAGTCGGTAGAAGACAGAAAGACCACCTACCTGCCTGCGGTGAGTGAGTGAAAGGCCCTCAGAGATAGCTTCATCGCGGGAGATTCCAATGATTTTGAAAGCTTTGGATTCAACAGCGTGAAGCCGAGCCAGGTGTGAGGCAGGAGCACCAGCCCATAGGGGAGAACAGTATTCCATTGAGCTGCGGATGAAAGCCTTGTATGTGGTGAGGAGCTCAGGTGTGCCGAGGAAGGACTTCGCACGACGGAGGATGCCCAGTCGGCGACTGGCTTTGGAGGCCAGCTTGGAAATGTGGATTTCCCAAGAAAGATCATGGCAGATAGTGAGACCCAAAAGCTTTAGCAACAGAACTTCTTGGAGAGGATTGTTGAGAAAGTAGATGGGAGGGTTGTCCAGTCGATCTTTTCGGAGAGACATAGTAAGAGAGTGAGATTTGTCAGGATTGAAAGACATGTTCCACTTGTTTGACCAGTCTGTGATTTTGTCCAGGTCTTCAGAGAGTGAGGAGGCTGCAGACTGCCGATCTGAGGGAAGAGGAATGGAGCGGCAGAGAGTGGAGTCATCAGCAAAGAGATAGAGAGGATTTTCCAGAGAGTCGGAGAGATCATTGATAAAGACCAGAAAAAGCACAGGGCCCAGCACACTTCCTTGGGGAACTCCAGCCTGAACAGGAAGGGGAGATGAGAGAAATCCATTCAGGGCCACACGTTGACTACGACCAGAGAGGAAGTCCGCAAGCCATGCATGGAGATTTCCATGGATACCATAGGAGGAGAGTTTGGTGAGCAGAGCTGGGTGCCAGACCGTATCAAAGGCCCGTGATATGTCAAGGGAGACAGCTCTGATTTCCTGTTTGGCATTGAGGACCTCCATACATTGTTGAGACAGCAGAAGCAGCATGTCCAGAGTAGAGTGACCTGGTCTGAAACCAAATTGATGATCAGAGATCAAGCCATTGGAGAAGAGGAAAGATTTCATATCCGAAGCAATGATGGATTCCATGACTTTGCTGATAATTGGGAGCAGGCTGATTGGTCTGTAGTTGCAAGGATCTGTTTTTGCACCTTTTTTGTGTAAAGCGGTAATGTTAGCTGATTTTCAGGATGCTGGCAGATGACCTTGAGCAAAAGATAGGGTGAAAAGAACAGAGAGAGGGTGAGATAGAGCGGCAGAGCAGGATTTTAGGACCCGTGGGCTGATGCCGTCTGGTCCAGTTGCAGAATCAGAGTCGAGGTTTGACAAAAACTCCTCCACCTTGTCAGGAGAGAAGGACACAGAGTCCAGGAGCAGTTTGGTTCGACTGGGAAAGGTGGGAACAGAGAGAGATGGGTTTGGGACTAAGGATTTTGAGGCGAACACAGAGTTGAGGCATTCGGCTTTGTCACGTGCGATGTCAACTGTGTGGCCATTTGAGGTAAGGGAGGGGATGGAGGGGGAACAAACACCAGAAACGGATTTGACCAGACGCCACCAGGATTTGGAGGAAGGAGACAGGTTTGAGAGTTCATTCTTGAGTGAGGAGAGATAGTGCTTCCTGGCACTCCTGAGGGTAGACACACACTTGTTCCGAGCTTGGTGGAAGGAACTGAGATTGCCTTCAGTTGGATTAGCCTTCCAAGAGGCAAAGGCAAGTTGTTTCAGGGCAACTGCCTCACCACAAGATTCAGTGTACCATGGACGGGAGGAAGGGTAAGACAACTGAAGGCGAGATGGGATAAATCTGTGCATGAGAGAGATCAGTTTGCTTTGGAAGAATTCCCAGGAAGAATTGATGTCAGAGGCAGTGGAGATGGGAGACCAATCCAGACGATTGATGGCTGCTTGAAGACCGTCCCAGTCGGCCTGAGTGAAATGCCAGACTCGTCGACGCTGAGGAGGCTCTCTGAGAATGGCCAGAGAGATGTCCACTTTGACAAGCACATGATCAGAAGAACCGATTGGAGCAGAAGAAGAGCAGCAGACATTAGCAGGGAAGTTTGTCATAACCAAGTCTAGAAGAGAAGATACTCCATTGGCTGAGATCTGGGTCGGGAAATTGACAGATTGTGTCAATCCCAGTGAGTCACAGAAGTCCTTTGCTGAGGTGCCATGACTGGTGAGAGAGGAACCCACACCCAACCAGGTGGCATGATGACAGTTGAAGTCACCACATATGAGGAAGAGAGAGTTGGGATGAGTGGATAGAAGTTGGTCCATGTTGTCAGACAGTGAAATGTAGATGGAGTCATCACTGTTTGGGGGACGGTACAGAACACATATGAACAAAAGGTGGGAGCGGAGAGGAAGCCGTAACCAGAGGTACTCCTGCGGGTGAGGAGGAAAGAGGGCAGTGCAAGGAGAGTGAGGAAGAGAGTTTTTGACAAAGATAGCCACCCCACCACCAGGCCGAGGCTCAGGTCTATCATACCGGAGGAGGGAGTAACCAGGAAGAGATATTAAGGAATCAGAGACATCTTGAAGGAGGAAAGTCTCTGTTAAGCAGATCAAGTCTGGATTGTCAGAAGCAACCTGTATGGAGAGATCAGTCAGGTTTGAGCGAAGGCCCCGGATGTTTGAGGTCCATACCGTTAATGAAGAGAGAGGGGGAGCATCGGGTACAGGACAGGGGAGGGGAGGAGTAGGGTAAGATGAAGGATGAGAGGGGGAGGTAGGGAGAGCAGTTGATAGTGTGTCAGATGTTGCAGAAGAGTTCCAAGAAAGGGAAGGATGAGGAGGATGAAAGGTTTGATGGTGAAGGGATGAGGCACAGTGAGGGGTTGTTTGAGGGGGGGCAGAGGAAAGTAGAAGGTTTGGGGGGGTGGAGGTATGAGATAGAAGGGAGACGAAGTGGGGAGGAGGCAGCTTGGAGGAGGAGGGGGGAGGAGGGAGAATTGGAGAGGAATGGTATAGGGGGAGAATTGAAAGGGAGGGATTGGGGGGGAGTTTTGAAGGGGAGGAGTGAGGGGGGAGTTTAGGAGGGGAGGGGCAAGGGGGGAGTTTTGGAGGGAAGGGGCAAGGGGGGGGATTTGGAGGGGAGGGGCAAGGAGGGAGTTTAGGAGGGGAAGGGCAAGAGGGGAGATCAGGAGTGGAGGGGCAAGAGGAGGGATTAGGAGGGGAGGAGCAAGGGGGGAGTTTAGGAGGGGAAGGGCAAGGGGGGAGTTCAGGAGTGGAGGGGCAAGGGGGGAGTTTAAGAGTGGAGGGGCAAGGGGGGAGTTTAGGAGTGTCGGTGCAAGGGGGGGGGATTTGGATGGGAGGGGCAAGAGGGGAGTTTAGAAAGTGAATGATTAATGAAAGACGAACATTGATAACAAATTGGGTTTGTTGTGATTTTCAAGTTAGCAATCCGATTCAGAACGATGGAGGAGGGATGGAATGAATGTGAATTTAGACCATGTAGTGAGGGAGACGTATAAGATATTGAATTTCTTTTTTTTGAAGTGGAATGAGTTGGAGAGGAAATTGAGAAAAGCCTTTTAAATAGGAAGAAAAACAGCGTGTTGTAATATACCACTGAATAAAACACAGAAGGGGAAAGGTTAAACATATTTAAATAATATTTAAACAGAAACGTGAACAATCTTATATGCACAAAAATACCAACGGGGGGAGAGCCGAGAGGGACCACCACGAGTCACGTGAACAGGGCAAACGGTGGATGGCAAGGAGATAATGGGGGCGGGGCGACAGCACACCTGGACAGAAAATACAGGATGAGACAACAGTACACGTGGAGAAAATAAAATAAATGTTTTTGTTTTTTTGTTT
The DNA here is from genome assembly GCF_964187855.1 of Myxine glutinosa. Classification (NCBI taxonomy): domain Eukaryota; kingdom Metazoa; phylum Chordata; class Myxini; order Myxiniformes; family Myxinidae; genus Myxine; species Myxine glutinosa. The sequence continues at coordinate 121,214,491 of NC_136268.1, forward strand.
TTGGGGGGGGGGGGGGGATTTAGAACGTTAGACAGAGTATTATGTTCGGGGTAGAAGGGAAAAAACCAAGAGCCAAGCAAAACACGCTTAAGTTAACAAAACACCGACGGGGGTACAACTACAAGGCCACACACGAGGAGCAGAACACGATTAATTAATTACGAGTTACAGGAAATTCAAACCAAAACTAACTATAATCAAACAATATCGCATGGACGATAAAATAACGAGTTGAAATTTGACAATCTATCTGGGGAAATGGGGGAGAAACACGTGGTCGAAGAACGAACGAACGAATAAGAATGAATAAATGAATGAGCACAGAGAAGGTAATGTCTTTTTTTTTTGTTTTTTTGAGTTGAGATTTACATAAGGAAGTAGGCTTTGGGGTGGAAAGACTGGGAAAACAGAGAACGAAAGTTATTGGATCACAAACGACAGGCGCTGAGAGAAAAACAAAGCCTCAAGGTTGTACAGTGTACACTGTACAAGGCCTCAAGACGACACGAATTAACACGATTTTCAATACAGGTATGAAAGATTTGCACCGAAAATCTTTGTCGGGACAATATACGTACATACACCATAAAATAAATACAGTTATAACGAAAATACAAAATGGGAACAATTACTTAACTTCGATTTCGATGGAGAGCGTGTGGAGCTGCGAAAAAACGAACCCTCGCCAGCAAGACCGGAAACGGAAGTCAAGGTTTTAAGGCATTGTCGATTTGTGCCCGGTCTATTCCCGAATATAGTCGGAAAACATCTCGCAATCTGTCCAAATAATCGCCAGCATCTTCGCCTGATTTCTGCTTGCAAGTAACCACTTTGTTCCAATCCGTCACGGGTGGCATTTTTTGTATGGGCTCTATCAATCTATTTATCTGTGCCGTCTTAGCCTCCGTGGGCATGTCTAACTGTCCATCTGTTGCATTTACCCAATTTGCCTCACCCATTAAGTTCCTCAAAGTGGTGGTATTAGGAATTAACCACTTCAAAAGTATTTCCATGTCCCTTGCAGTTGGCAATTGAGTTTCCACAATCAATCGCAGCTCCTCTGCGAATTGAAGTGGATCTGTTTTGATTGATGGCATACTATTCTGCAATGCCTTCAATTGATGTACTTGCCACGGTCTATACATCAGATCTGGGTGTTCCTGATTCACCCCTGGAAATTGCCGCTGAGGAAAATTCATAACACCACATTGCTCAAAACCTTCCTGTGAGAGAGTCAAATTTTGATTGTTCACTAGCCAATCACATTGATCGTTGGATTGATTGGCATTTATCACACGACCCGTACTCCTTGTATGGTGAAATGGAGACTATTGTAAAGTTGTTGCAGCTGGTTGCATCACTTGTCCACTTTGAGTCGGTTCCTGTCTCTGACTCTGTTCCTGCAGACCAGTCTCTGACTCTGTTCCTGCAGTGGGTAGTTACCTCAGATGGGTCACTTCTTTCACCTGTCCTTTGTTGACTAGAACCAATCGCTGCACTCTGTTCCGGTCTTTCGGCAGGTACAGGTAGTACCTGTGGCTGATATACAATATTTCTCCAATAGGGTGGAGGAGTTTCCTCTTCTGGTTCATTTATCTCGTATGACCTTGCTTCTGGGTACAATTTGGACTGGGATCGATTGCCATTGTTAACGTCAAGAGGCATCTGAGTGGATACCTTGCCCAACCTGTGTTGTATCTGCTTCACCTCCTTCTTCAAACCCCCCATCTTTGTTTTGGTCTCCCTCTCCCTAGACTCAACGTCCCAGTAATAAAATGGTTTCCAATCCACTTTCAACTTCTGTCTCCCTCTTGCTTCTAATTATTCTCTGAGTGTTTCGAATATGTTCCTGTCAAAAGTGCCATCCGTGGGGAATTCCTGTTTTCGTCCTTTCGTCCATTCATGCCAGGATTCCACATCTTTAAGTGAATCTGCACCATATCGCTGATGCATGTAGTTGATGCAAGCTTTACCCAGATAAATGAACTCACATGTTTTACAGAAGAGGTACAGGTGGGACAAAGGGAAAGTGATGGATGTCCTTGAGCTCACTCCCGTTAGCACGAGCAAATCGTGAAAGTGACTTCATCTTTCCCTTTTCCCGAAAAACACGTACCGTTATCACTCACGATCATCCTGGGCAGACCATGAGTGGCGAAACAGCGTCTGAGTCTTTCGATGACAATGGCTGACGTAGTACCACGCATCACATAGGCATCAATCCATTTTGTGTGCGCGTCTGTAATTACTAGAATCATGCTGCCGTTAATAGGCCCCGGCATAATCGAGATGTAGGCGATGCCACGGTTCGCTGGGCCATTCCCAGGGATGCAGTGGTGCTTTCGCAAGTGTAATCCGGGTGCTCTGGCAGGGGTAACAATGTCGAATATGATGTTCGATATCAGCATCAAGATTCGGCCACCACACATAGTTTCTAGCGAGTGACTTCATCTTCACAATCCCGACTGGTTGAATCTTCTTGTCACCAGCTTTCCCTTTTCCCGATTTGCGAGTGATGTAAGCTGGAGCAATATGGCCAGTTTTCGAACAGAAATGGCAGGTTGCATCTTTGAACCGATACGACTCCGGAGGGTGCTTTCCGTTGCACCGAAAACATTTGTTGTGTGTTCGAGACTGCACTGACTTCTAACGAGGAGCCTTGTTCCAACGTTTTGGCTGATCATGATCCAACCGATTCACAGCAGGGCTGGTACCAGACGAGCGAGTGGCACCGATGCTAGTGGCGTGCATTCAGCACTTTCCATGGAAATGGCGGTGTCTCTGGCATTTTGGAACGTCAGTCTTCTCTCAGCAAGCAGGCGTCTACGAGTGCGGTCATCGGACATGCCAACCACCAGCAAATCACGGAGCATGTCATCAATTGTGTCCCCAAACTCACACAGATGTTACATTTTTTTGAGGTGTGCAATGAAGTCTGCGATCGACTGACCTTGATGCTGTCTGCACATGTAAAAATTAAACCGACACAGGATGACTGAAGGAGATGGATTACAATGTTCCTTCAAAGCGGCCTTGAGCTCTGCATACGTGAGCTCCTGGATTGTCCGAGGCCGAATCAGGTTTTTAACAAGTGTGAACGTCTCACCCCCGCAAACGGACAGGAAGACGGCCTTCATCCGGGCTCCGGTCGCGATGTCGTTCACCTCGAAGTAAAAAGACAACCGCTCAGAATACGTGTCAAAATCCCCCTCATGAGGGTCGAATTCATCGATATGGCCGAAAGAAGTCATGGTTTAGATGTTTATTCTCGTCGCCATGTAAGGTATCTCGACAAACTACGATTGATTGTAGCACACGTTTATTGACTCTCCCGATGCAGGCCCGATTAACTGGAGCACCATCCGAGCTGGGGCGCAGCGATACAACGGTGAATATTTGCAACTTCATACATGACAAGTTCTATGCGGACCTGCTGACCCTGATCTAAAGGTGGCCGTTCTCTCACTGCCTGATCATGATGGAACTTTGGCTTGAGCCTCTCCGTGTCAAAATGTCTGTTGAAAAACAATTTCACGACAATGTCATTTAACATCATGAAAGCTAGAAGATTTTGGTACAAGTAAGCTGCACTTTGCAGGCAGCTTACACTACTCACAATAAGTTAGTGATATTGGCAGGTTCTTCGGTGTGGTTGATTGTGTATTAATTATGTTGAAGAATGTTGTTGGTCCTAATTCTATGCTTATTAATGAGTGTGGAAAAACACAGCATTCTTGATTTCAATACCATAACCCTAACCCCTATAAAAAAATATAAAAAACTCACTCCCACAATATCCCGAACTTATTGTGAGTAGTGTATTACGTTGGTCTTCTACCCATCAACAACTATGCAGGCGACAAGTGAAGTCCTTCTCGGGGAGTGGTGCGGTAGTCTGACACAGCCAGATATTTGTCCTCCACTTTCTTCCACAATTTTTCATACAGTCTGTGCTGCTCTTCTGTATTCACCGTTAGCACGAGCAAATCGAGGGCTGGAAGTAGTTTGGTTTGTGCCGTAATCAGAGCAGAACAACTTGAACTCTCTGGACACTGACACGGAGGCATTGTCACTCCGAAGACCCTCAGGTATAGCATGTCTAATAAAGATTGACTTCAGCGCATCAATAGTTGAGCAGGTTCTCATGTCCTTGAGCTCACTTGCCACCACAAATTTGGAATAATAATCAACAACTAAAATGTACAGTTTTGACTCAAACTCGAATAGGTCCATGGCTACCTGGTTGAAGGGTAAATCTGGAATCTCTCAGTATTAGCGATTCCAGAGGAAGCTTATTTGGATGATCCGCACATATTGTGCAGTTTTTACTGCATCTTCAATCTGCTGGTACATTGCTGGCCAATAGAGCACTTCCTGGGCCCTCTGTTTCCACTTTACAATACCAAGGTGAGAGTTGGGTCTGATGGAGAGTAAGCGCTGATGGAGAGTATCTGCATACCTTTATAGGTGGCACGAGTATCTGCATACCTTTATAGCCGGCGAAGCCGGTGTTGTCAATAAACGCGCGCATACGTATTATGTCGAAAACCAGATTATGCCTTGGCTTGAGAATTCCGAAGCTCAATGGAGGCCGCCATCTTGCGGATGCGGAAGTATGCATAACAAATTGAAAACGTTCAATAGGAGTTTCTTTCACCCGTCTTTGTTTGATTCATAGCCGGCGAAGCCGGTGTTGTCAATAAACGCGTACGTATTATGTCGAAAACCAGATTATGCCTTGGCTTGAGAATTCCGAAGCTCAATGGAGGCTGCCATCTTGCGGATGCGGAAGTATGCATAGCAAATTGAAAAACGTTCAATAGGACTTTCTTTCACCCGTCTTTGTTTGATTCACAATCGTATGCACCTCTAATTTATAATTAAAATACTTTAAGACCAACCTCGGCCCGCACGGGCCAGGTTATCTTCAACGAAAAGCGTCACCAAACACCGGAACCAATGAGATTCGAGCATTTGAAAAAATATTTCTAAAACCAAATCACGCAATGGAGGCCGCCATCGACCGGATGCGGAAGTTTGCATAAAACAATTGCGAAAAAGTTCAATAGGAGTTTCTTTCACCCGTCTTTGTTTGATTCACAATCTAATGCACCTCTAATTTGTAATTAAAATACGTTAAGACCAACTTCGTTATCTTCAACGAAAATCGTCACCAAACATGGGAACCAATGAGATTCGAGCATTTGAATGCCTAAAACAATTGCGAAAAAGTTCAATAGGAGTTTCTTTCACCCGTCTTTGTTTGATTCACAATCTAATGCACCTCTAATTTGTAATTAAAATACGTTAAGACCAACCTCGTTATCTTCAACGAAAATCGTCACCAAACACCGGAACCAATGAGATTCGAGCATTTGAAAAAAATTTTTTTAAGCTTATTACGCGTTTCGGAGGGTGAAAATGGCGTCAAATATTCTGAAATTGACGAAGAATTATTTTTTTAGAAATCTCGTGGCCATCGAGGATAGTTTTTCACGGCCGGAAATATCCGAAGTTGAGACGGAATTCGCCGAATTAATCAAGAAGTAAATTTTATCAATTTTAATCTCATCCAGAATGCAAATGGTACCTACGACACCGACTACACCTACTACACCTACTACACCTACTACACCGACGGTACCTACCACACCTACCTACTACCAACTACCTAACCTACTGATGCCATAGTGATGGGTAAAACAGTGGCAAGAGGCTTTGGCTTCGCCGGCTCATTGCGGCTTTGCAGTCGGATACTAGCAGAGAGCTTCGTAAGCGAACCTCTATGCCAATTGCATGTATATGTAAATCCATTCAAAATTTCATTTTCATTTCAAATTTCACAATTTTTTTTTTCAAATTTCACAACAAACATTTTTTTAAATTTTTTCCCCATTCCCTTGGGAACAAAATTTAATGTTGTCATTTGAAATGTCCCTTCCATGATCCGCCATATTGTCCCTTACATGATCCGCCATCTTGCTCATGTGATCTTGCTTTGGTCTGGCGCGACCGATAAATTATTTTCACCCGTTGATTAAAATTATTTTCACCTGGTGATTAAAATCAAGAAATTACAATACAGTACTGTACAGAACGGATTTTGAATTCGAAACCGCTCATCATTTGTGCCAGCTACACCGACTTCTTTTTTCCACCAGCTACACCGGCTTCAGTTTTCCGCCAGCTACACCGACTTCATTTAAGCCAAGTACACCGATTTCAGTACGTACCTGCCAGTCGGACCTACGTACCTGGTCCAGTCGACTAGAAGTCTAGACTATATAGCCTACAGTAGGTAAGTCTTGCATTCTATCCCAATCTATCCATTCAATACAATTAATTTGAATTTGAATTCTAAGCCCAAGATCAAACAACCTAGCCTAGCTCGGCCTCGGCCTACAGATGTTTGCGAGGGCTGCGTACTGGATCGACTGATTATTGTCGACGAAGCTCTCACTCAACGCAATGCATATTCATATTAGATAATTCTATTGTGACGGGGGAAGAATTAAGCAAGGCACAAGATGGTGGTTGATACTTGCTGTATTCGAATATGCAGGTAATAAAAGAACCCTAAAATATACAAAAGCACTATTCAGCAGAGATGCATTGCAGGTAGCAGATTAAATACCTCAATCAATGGATGAAATAATGGTTCAGGTGAACTTACCCCTGTCTGACCAGGGTTCAGAGTAAAATGAGAATGCCGGTCGATCCGTTCGAATCTTACATCAGCAAACAATTAAATCTCCCGTTTTCCTGACGATGATCAATCCATGTAGTAAGGGCATTTTATGAGATATTTCACAAATCTGTTAACTAAATTGTTACCAAAAAATTTCTTCACCAATATGTTTGTAAAGGTGTGTAATAACATGTGTTAAAATATTGAAGTTCAACTCCCGTGGGAAACCCAGAAAAAAAGCTGTTGAATTCGGGTACCGAAAAATTATTTTCGAGAATTTTTTTTTTTTTTAATCGGCCCTTAAGTAACTTATGAGGGGTCAAATAAGGGTTTTTCATGATTCTGAGTTGATTGTTAACATTTATATTTTCACTTTTACATTTACACACAAAGTAGCTTTTATTTCACATACATATATAATACTCAAGAGTTATTTCTCATTCACAATGTCAGAAGTTTCAACAGTCATTGTCTATGTCTTCTTCAGACTCAACAACATCATGACTGCAGTTTCTGCATGTAATGCCATTACAGACTCCACTGGCCGAGATGCACGTGACCCCATTCTTCTTGCAGCTGCATCGCCGGTTGCTGCAATCTCCATGACAATTACAGCTCGTGAACTGCAATAGCTCCTCAGGAGCCGTGGGGTCCAGTGTTGGAACTGGCTCATACCCATGCACACCTATTGTCCATCCATAGTCACTGGGGTTCAGAGACCCCGCCACCACCGCTGCCCAGATCACCCACTGGTCACCCACCCACTGGTGATCACCCACCCCGCTGCCCAGAGTGTGTCACCTGGAGTGAGGAGTGGCTGATCATGAGCCAGGGAGGAGGAAAGCTCAGCGAGGGGGAGAAACATGATCGCGTTCGTTCCTATCTGTTTCCTGTTCGTAAATGGAATAATCTTTACTTCAGTTCCTCTCAGGATCTTAGCTTTGTCGAGTGCCTTCAACTTCACCCGGGGGAAAGCTGCTGTTGTCTGTGGATCTGGCAAAGGTGGTGCCGGAGAGGTGACTTCGATCCAACCCATTGAGTGAAAGGGAGTGTTTCCGTGAATAGAGACAATGTTTAAATCTATATTGTCTCCAACAAACTGAGTGACTGCATTGTTTGTTTCCCCAACCTCCATAAAGACCACCTGATCATTACTTGACAATTCACTTTCACTGGCTGGCACTTTGGCTGTCATCACTCATTGATCCTCAAGCGCAGCATCAACCGCAACCTCATCATTGATCTGTTCATCGGTTTCCTCCACAATGGTGTCAAGAGTGCCAGAAGTATTTGGAACATCATCTCCACTCCTACTATTAAGGAAGCAGTATTTGTAGTTTTGTGTCTCCGTGTAAGACTCAGTGCATCCCAGCCGGTGGAACTTGTTGAGCATCCATTTTGACCCAAATCTATGATCAAGTTGTATGGCAAGCCCCATTTGGTGTGGCAATACTCCAGACCGAGGTCGACAGGCCTTAATAAAATTCTGCCCCCAAACGGCAACTCTTTCGTCTGTCTTGACAATCGGTCTCAAGAACATCTGAAGGCTTGCAGGAACAAGTGTCAGCTGACTATCGATGTCAGTCATACTGTGTGTGGTGGACTGGTGGGGTATGACTTTGGACCTAAATCAATCAAGGCAATATCATTGGATATGAACTTGAGTGCCGTCTTTATGATCTGAGTCTTCTCATCTCCATGGTCAAGATTAGCATGATGCTCTCGCAGAATATTGCTGCCATCTTTGAGACAGAGTACATCTGCCCTTCTTTCCTGTGTTGTGAAATACAAGGTGTCTTCGTATTTCTCTAGAAGTTTTATCTTTAGCCAATGCTTTGAATAAGAAAGGCTCTTCTCTGGTGACTGATCAAGCTCCTGCAGCTTTTCATGGACTTGGTCCATGTTCATTACCCCATGCTCTAATTCTGAGTCTAACCATTCGCAGAATTCAATAAAAACTGCCTCTCGCTCCTCATCAATACTCCTCTGTCCTCTCTTCCTTTTTCCTTCCTCATCAGTCTTGGACAAACTGTCACCTCTCGCAAACATAAGTTTGCATCGCAAATGGTACAGTGTTTCTTCTGCTACCAAGTCGTTGATCCCTTCCAGGCGTCCAGTGACTTCAGTGCCCCAGTCATCCCCGCGACTCCGTGCTGTCTTCAGCAAGCTTGCCTTCAGTGTATCTGCAGTCAAATTATCTGGCACTCTGTATTTCTTTCTAGCTTGTGCTGGATTATTTTTGTAGAGCTGGGATGGTTGGTTGCAAAGAATGCATACATCCTTATACAGGAGGTCAACTGACTGTGATCTTCTAGAACTGCAGCCAGTTGATGAACTGAACTCACAAGTAGTGCGTCTTCTCTTCAACTTTGATGACTCTTTCTCTGCCTTTGATGCTTGAGCTGACTTCTTGGTGGTTGCAACAAAGTTGTTATACAGATCATTTTTACACTTCTGGTGGTACCTCAGTTTTCCTTCCTTTTGAGCCTCCTTCATACGTTCCACAACAGTAACATTTTCGACAGTTTCTGCTTGTTTCAATAAAGTTGAGTATCCCTTTGGAGTTGCCTGTACTAGGGCATGCCCGTACTATATATATATCTAAAATTATATCCCCCCCCCTATTTACATGAAATGGTTTGGTCCAAAGCGAACGGCTTGCGAGTGGTGACAATCCCCCCCCTCTATTTACATGCAATGGTTCGGTCCAAAGCGAACGGCTTCCGGAGTTTGGTAAAGAAATCGCCATCGCGTACACAAACGCGCAGGAAAGCGAATGAATCGCAAATTCGTTTTTATTAGTTGTAAAACATAATGCCCAATTATTCAATTAGCGCCAACGTATTTTGGCTGTTTGCAATTTAATCGCAAGGCAAAGTAGAAAGAGAAGAGGGAAAAAAAGAAAAGCCTTGCCTTGCTGCAAACAGCTGCTGCAAACAACAACAACAGGGAAGGCTGCACTGTCCGGAAGTTGGCATATCGCAGTTACGATTATTTTAGTGTTAATGGCCAATTATTCAATTAGCGCCAACGTATTTTGGCTGTTTGCAATTTAATCGCAAGGAAAAGTAGAAAGAGAAGAGGGAAAAAAAGAAAAGCCTTGCATTAACGCATTAACGCTTGCATTGCATTAACGGTTCGGCACACGTGATAGCTCGCTGCTCTCTGATTGGTTGAAGCGTTTTTTGGACATAGCTCGGTAGGTACTTGTCCGATTAATTTCAAACCTTGAAAAGGCACATCCTCGGGTCCCCAGCAATATACCTGGCAAGTTTCAAGTATATCGGACCCGTGGTTGTCGAGAAACAGCGGTCACAGACAAACACACAGACACACAGACACACAGACACACAGACACACAGACACACAGACACACAGACACACAGACACACAGACACACAGACACACAGAGATTACTGGAATTATAGATAGATGAGCCTTTCAGCTGGTGTATCCGAGCGTGCACAGATGAAGCAATTGAGCACAGGTGGAGTAACGTCTTCATCCATATTGCTAGACTCCATGTCCTGCAAAGTAGAAAATGAGATATATTTAGAAATTATTTTTCCACAAAGGAGTGTCTGTGGTGAAATATAAATGTTAACAATCAACTCAGAATCATGAAAAACCCTTATTTGACCCCTCATAAGTTACTTAAAGGCCGATTAAAAAAAAAAAAAATTCTCGAAAATATTTTTTCGGTACCCGAATTCAACAGCTTTTTTTCTGGGTTTCCCACGGGAGTTGACCTTCAACATTTTAACACATGTTATTACACACCTTTACAAACATATTGGTGAAGAAATTTTTTGGTAACAATTTAGTTAACAGATTTTCATATGTTTCCCTTACTATTAGTGATTGTGGAAAGTTATTCCTGAAAACTAAATATATGTGATTAAAACCTTTCTTCAAAACGGTAATACTGATTGCCATCAATATTTATATGGATTATTTAAACAAAAGAAAGAATGAAGTATTATTGAAGTGAAGTGAAGTATTAAATTACCCTCTCTCCACCCCACCCCCAGGAGTACCTCTGGCTACGGCTTCCTCTCCGCTCCAACCTTTTGTTCATATGTGTGTTGTGCCGTCCTCCAAACAGTGATGACTCCATTTACATTTCGCTGGCTGACAACATGGACCAATTTATATCAACTCATCCAAACTCTCTCTTCCTCATATGTGGTGACTTCAACTGTCATCATACCAGCTGGCTGGGTGTGGGTTCCTCTCTCACCAGCCATGGCACCTCAGCAAAGGAATTATGCGACTCATTGGGACTGACACAATCTGTCAATTTCCCGACCCGGATCTCAGTCAATGGAGTATCTTCTCTTCTAGACTTGGTTATGACAAACTTCCCTGCAAATGTCTGCTGCTCTTCTTCTGCTCCAATCGGTTCTTCTGATCATGTGCTTGTTAAAGGGGACATCTCTGGCCATTCTCAGAGAGGCTCCTCGGCATAGACGAGTCTGGCATTTCACTCAGGCTGACTGGCACTGCAAGCAGCCATCAATCATCTGGACTGGTCTCCCATCTCTACTGCCTCTGACATAAATTCATCCTGGGAATTCTTCCAAAGCAAACTGCTCTCTCTCATGCACAGATTTATCCCATCTCGTCTTCAGTTGTCTTACCCTTCCTCCCGTCCATGGTACACTGAATCTTGTGGTGAGGCAGTTGCCCTGAAACAACTTGCCTTTGCCTCTTGGAAGGCAAATGCAACTGAAGGCAATCTCAGTTCCTTCCATCAAGCTCAGAACAAGTGTGTCTACCCTCAGGAGTGCCAGGAAGCACTTTCTCTCCACACTCTAGAATGAACTCTCAAGCCTGTCTTCTTCCACCAAATCCTGGTGGCATCTGGTCAAATCCGTTTCTGGTGTTTGTTCCCCCTCCATCCCCTCCCTTACCTCAAATTGCTACACAGTTGACACCCCATGTGACAAAGCCGAATGCCTCAACTCTGTGTTTGCCTCAAAATCTTGTGTCCCAAACCCATCTCTCTCTGTTCCCGCCTTACCCAGTCAAACCCAACTGCTCCTGGACTCTGTGTCCTCCTCTCCTGACAAGGTGGAGAAGTTTTTGTCAAACCTCGACTCTGATTCTGCAACTTGACCAGACAGCATCAGCCCACGGGTCCTAAAATCCTGCTCTGCCACTCTATCTCACCCTCTCTCTGTTCTTTTCACCCTCTCTTTTGCTCAAGGTCATCTGCCAGCATCTTGGAAATCAGCAAACATTACCGCTTTACACAAAAAGGTGCAAACACAGATCCTTGCAATGACAGACCAATCAGCTTGCTCCCAATTATCAGCAAAGTCATGGAATCCATCATTGCTTCGGATATCAAATCCTTCCCCTTCTCCAATGGCTTGATCTCTGATCATCAATTTGGATTCAGACCAGGTCATTCTACTCTGGACATATTGCTTCTACTTTCTCAACAATGGACGGTGGTCCTCAATGCCAAACAGGAAATCAGAGCTGTCTCCCTCGACATATCATGTGCCTTCGATACGGTCTGGCACCCAGCTCTGCTCACCAAACTCTCCTCCTATGGTATCCATGGAAATCTCCACGCATGGCTTGCGGACTTCCTCTCTGGTCATAGTCAACGTGTGGCCCTGAATGGATTTCTCTCATCTCCCCTTCCTGTTCTGGCTGGAGTTCCCCAAGGTAGTGTTCTGGGCCCTGTGCTTTTTCTGGTCTTCATCAATGATCTCTCTGACTCTCTGGAAAATCCTCTCTGTCTCTTTGCTGATGACTCCACTCTCTGCCGCTCTATTCTCATCCCTCAGATCGGCAATCTGCAGCCTCCTCACTCTCTGCAGACCTGGACAAAATCACAGACTGGTCAAGCAAGTGGAACATGTCTTTCAATCCTGACAAATCTCACACTCTTACTATGTCTCTCCGAAAAGACCGACTGGAAAAGCCTCCCATCTACTTTCTCAACAATCCTCTCCAAGAAGTTCTGTCACTCAAGCTTTTGGGTCTCACTATCTGCCATGATCTTTCTTGGGAAAACCACATTTCCAAGCTGGCCTCCAAAGCCAGTCGCCGACTGGGCGTCCTCCGTTGGGCAAAGCCCTTCCTTGGCACACCTGAGCTCCTCACCACATACAAGGCTTTCATCCGCAGCTCAAAGGAATACCGTTCCCCCCTCTGGGCCGGTGCTCCTGCCTCACCTCACACCTAGCTCGGCTTCACGCTGTTGAAACCAAAGCTTTCAGAATCATTGGACTCTCCTGCGATGAAGCTAACTCCGAGGGCCTTTCACTCACTCACCGCAGGTAGGTTGGTGGTCTTTCTGTCTTCTGCTGACTCCTCTCCGGCCTTGCTACCCCAGCTCTCTCTGTGCTCTGTCCCCCAAATATTCCTACAGGTTGCCCAAGATCTGCGAGCAACCCTCTTATGGTTAAACTGCCAAAATCTAGGCTCTCTGCTCACCTTCACTCTTTCATTCCCATTTTCTCCTGCCTCTGGAACAAACTCCCTCACTCTCTTCAATCCCACTCCTCCCTCCAGGTCTTTAAAACAGCTGTTCACCACCATCTCTTATCTTCCCCCATCCAAAACCTTGATCTTTTCTACTGCCGCTAATTCACCCCAGATACACTTTTTTGAAATTCCAACTTCTTTCCTGGAAGTCCTTGCAGTATCCATATATTTTATACCTCTCCCACCTCCCCCCAAGCTGTCTCCCTCCCACAGTTCTCTCGATGACCCTGCTCTCAAATGTTGTGTTTGTGTCCTTCTCCCTCTCTCCCCATCTTGTCTACCGCTCCCTTTATTTTGTGTTTTATGTGTGTTTGACTTTTTGTGTGATTAATGTTCGCTCTTTCACGAGCTTCGATCTTGTATGCAAAAAAAAAAAAAAGTATCCATGAAAAAGGAGAAGGAAACGTTCACAGCTCGAGGTTAAAGCATTTTTATATGGTTACCATTATAATTGACAAATTGAGCATAAAGAGAGTCATACTCACGTCATGTAGCTTACAGGGACCCCACGTGTCATCCTGGGGAAAGTAAAACAATAATTGGGGCACAATATACCATGTTCACATTATTAGTTCACTTTCCAGTGCAAAACCTCGTTCTAATATCAAATCAATTATGGCAACAAAATCGTCCATAGGAATATTAGCAGTTTATTTCGCTCTATTTTAATGCTATTTCTATCTAAAAAAAAATTCTGCCCAACTTCGAGTTGTAATTAAACATTCAGATGTCATAGCCTGACTAGAAGTTTTGTTATCGCATAATCGAACAATTCCTTTTCCTTTAACTTTGCTGTATTTTAATACTCCCTCACTAATTTTAATACTTTTAATACTTACCGCACTCCAAAATTATAGAGACTTTACTTTGTCTCTGTGTATACATAGACTTTGTTTTCAGATAGACATTTAGTATATGTCGAGCCGAATTTAATTTATAGCCTGGTGTTGGCTTAGCGGTTAGGGTGCCGGCTTGGAATCCTGGGTTCGAATCCCGGTCGATCGCTGAATTAACACCAAGGGGGTTGACAGCCTGTCATCCTTCCGAGGTCGGCAAATTGAGTACCAGTTCACTGGTAATTCCCTGTGTGTCGCAATAGGCGACTAACAGCGTTGGCGGCAGGAAGGGCATCCGGCCATAAAACATTGCTTCAAAAAGGGGACCACGGTGCCTGAAAAAGGCCAACCCCTGCTCTGTGGGGAAAAATGGCCTCTAAAGGTGATTCAAGCCTAATTTAATTTGTGAGTGTTGATAATAGAATCAGTGTTAGCAAGCATTCTGAGTATTGTGCTGCAATACATGTCCCCTGCCGGCAGTCTGTCGTCCGGAAAACTGTTGGGGAAATTACCAAAGTTCAAAGTGCCATAACTTTGTCAAAAATGATCGAAACGTCGTGAAGTTCGAACTTGATCTGTAACTTATCATGAGGAACCCATGTACCAAATTTGAAATTATCTATATAATAATAGCGTAAGGACTCGACTTTGTTATCCCTTTTATGCCACACCCAGTGACCCGATGCCCACGGCACTAATGGATTTACGATCTACGAACCGCGCTCTTTGTTTATCACGTACAGCCATACTCGAAAAATCTGAATTAGCCGACGTTGGGGCCCAAAAGCATCCGATTAACTGCCGATACGACGCCATCTTACGACGCCATCGTATAGGCGTCTGCTGGGCGAAGGCGAAGCAAGCCGTCCGCTGATTGGACAGGCGAAGGCGAAAGCAAGCCGTCCACTGAGTGGACAATCCAGAGCATGCATTTGTGCCGGTGTCGGCGATCGTTGTTCATATACGCACTCTTCATTCTCATCTTTCTTCCTAACTCTTACTCGGACAAGCAAATCCCCTATGCCATCCATAATGGTACACTCTATCCATACACCACATCCTCCCTTCCGTGGATGTTCCACGGGTTTCGGCTAGTTAGCATTAAGAGTTTAGAAAAAAAAGTCCGGAAAACTGTTCTTTGCGTGACGGACGGACGGACGGACGGACGGACGGACGGATGGACGGACGGACGGACGGATGGACAGACGGACGGACGGACAGACTGACAGATGGAGGGACGGAGTGCAAACCTATAGTCCCCTCCAGTGTACATCGGTAGGGGACTAATAAGCCCGCAAGGTCGCTCCGTGGAGCAGCCTGCACGTATTGCACTATGTGTGAATTATATAATTACCAACTCACGGTCTGAGGTGACTCGGCTAAAAATTATCCAATTTGAACCAAATAAAGTTTATGAATGGTTGCAAAGACCCCTACTTCTCACTAAAAGTGGAAACAGAATCTAAATTGGAGTTAAAACAAGGAATATTAACAGCTTTGACTTACCGCACTCCAAATTATAGTCCAGAAAACTGTTGGGGAAATTCCCAACGTTCAAAGTGCCATAACGTTGTCAAAAATGATCGAAACGTCATGAAGTTCGAACTTGATGTGTAACTTATCATGAGGAAACCATGTACCAAGTTTGAAATCATTAGCATTAAGAGTTCAGGAAAAAAAGTCCGGAAAGCTGTTCTTTGCGTGACGGACTGACTGACAGACGGAGGGACGGAGTGCAAACCTATAGTCCCCTCCGGTGTACACCGGTAGGGGACTAATAACAGAAGTCGTTCAGGTATAAATCTGAAACTCTCCAAAAGTGAAGTAATAAGTTTGTTTGGGTCTTCGAGATGAGAGAAGATTATGGTCAGGTAAGACCATGGTAAAGTACCACATCTTGCCAATGACCTTACTGTAAATATGTATCTGATTGGTATCTGGATTACAGTATGATACACTTTCATACAAAGTGTTCACAGTGGATGTACTGCTACTCCAAACCTGCTGCTGAAAAGAGCTAGGCCTACCAAAGGAATAAAAATATGGAATAGGCATCAGACCACAAATGATGGGACAATAAAAGTTGAGAGATGTGCTCTTTGTTCGTGAAGTCAAATTGAAATTGCCGAACAATCAATGGCAAGTTATTTGATGACGGACGTTGGGACGCCGACACTTAAATAATTACTTGGCTGGACAGGAATTTGTAACACATCGTTTCCCATGGTGGTAAACATGCTCTTACAAACCCACAGTGATAAAACGTATTGCTTCTCTTGTCCACAGATACAAGTCTTCATATAGAGCATTATTCTGTTGCTAATAAGTACAGACAGCTTCTCCACACATTTTGCCTTTGTCCAATGAACACGGCTCATTGGGAAAGGCTTCATCATCCAGCAAGATGATAGCAATAGATGTGAATGTAGTAAAATGGCATGACAATTGAGCACAAAACATAATTGTGGTCTGGCCTGCAAAAAGTCTAGATATGACGATTATTGTGCCTATAAAGAAAGTGGTAAATTGTGTAGAAAACTTGCGGAAACTTGGGTATAAACTGAAAAAGTCAAATGTTGACCAAACAAAAAACATGGCTGGACTGTAGAGAGTATTACCAGAACTTTGGGACAATATTCCTCCATCATACATTGAAAATCTATCCAACAGCATGAAAACAAGACATTGTTCTGTGTAAACCAAGTGGCTCGTGTATAACATGTGAGTGCATTCCGCGGCTTGTTTTGGTCTTCTTTTGCATTTTTTCTGATATTGTATCAATAATACATTCACCATTTACCTGCTATAACGACTACTTATTTAATGGACACAATTAATCTCACAATCGCAATTAATCCCACATTATTGAGAGATAGGCTAGAGGGACATGGGGGGAGGGGGTAATGCAGAGATTTTGCCTTTCACAAACCAGCCAATCAGGTCTGACATTTGAGCAGGAATTTGGAATTTTTTTAGGGTGTTGAAAAGAATGTCTACTTTGTCCAGGGTGACATCTACCATATAAAACGCAATGGCAGTTCGTGTGTTCGTGTGTTTGTACAGATGTCTGAGTAGGTGATAAATGTTGCTTCTGGGACACCTCCGTTTAACATGGGAAATCCCTATCTAATGTCATTTACCCCCTTGTCTTTTTCAAAAATCATAAACACCTCTATTTCTCCCTCTATGAACCTATAATCCTTCTCACCTTATGAACCTATAATCCTTCTCGCCTTATGAACCTATAATCCTTCTCACCTTATGAACCTATAATCCTTCTCACCTTATGAACCTATGATTTTCTTCCTTTATGAATCTATAATCCTTCTAGCCTTATGAACCTATGATCCTTCTCACTTACATGTAATTTTTACCCTATTCCCCCCACTAGCCCCTTAATGTAGTTCCTTAGACCACTCTACTAATGAGCCTATAAATATATTATCTCTTTCTAACTTTTTAAAGAGTTCCATTCTCCTATAGAACTCATCCCCATCAAGTATATTTATAAAGTATACAGGTTCCTTAACCTTTTGTTGTGAAAGTATAAAGTGGTATGTTTCACGGAGGGTTCTTGTTTGACCTCCCCCTCTCCCACATACCATTTTAAAATTATAATATTTATTATCCGATTGATAACCATTAAAGTTCTCACTCCACTCCAATATATTTTTCTTCCCGCCCTCCATTACCCCACTTAACAAATGAATACGTTTATCCGTCTTGAGAACCTTCTGACCAGTGATTCTCTCAACCTCTTGAATCTGATATTTTTCACATTCGTTGTGTTATCCATTTATATACCAAGGTTGATTACACCTCCACTCTTTAGTCTGGTTGATACTTGGTTCTATCATTTATGGCGAAACATTGCATCATCTTTTGTTGAGCCAGTTGCCAACGTGGCACAGGATGACTCAGCCATGACTCAGCCTTGCCAATGATGCAGCCTTGCCTATAAAGGCTCTAACCACACCTTGCTTTTTTAAACACACATTATGTTTCTCTGGAGGATGGAGGATGAAGTTTTATCAGAAGACAGGTAAGTTTTTTTGTTCTCACGATTAATTATTCATTGTCTTATATGGAACATCATTAACATCCTCTCAATAATTATTGTTTTTTCTCTTTTACAGTATATCTTTATCAAACCTGGTGATTGATGTTGAAAATGAAGTGAATGATTTTCACCAACAAAGGAAGGAGTTGAATGAAACGCTTACAGAATTCACTGAAGTTCGGAGGGGTCTTCATAATGAGATGGTTGAGTGTTTAGAAAGCCTCTCTCACCCGTTAATATTCTCCAAGGTTGTCTCAACAACAGAACCAATGACTGACAACGAATTAAACACCTTGCTTGAAATTCTATGCGAGAGGTAAGAGATATAATTAATTATTCACAAACTTCAATCCATTAATTTTCTCCTTTTTATCAAAGTTGGTGGTTGAATAACTGTGTGTTAAAGGAGCTGTGTGGCAAAGTGAGCTGTGTGTTATTTCCTTTAACTAACTGTTTGTTTTATTCCAGCATGAAAAACCAACCAAGCAACATGAAGTTTGATGAAACCCAGGGATTTCACAACTTCGACGACCGGAGGAGTGTCAACTCATTTCCTGGTCATGTGAGTTGTTTGGAAAAATGGAGTTTCTCATTTATGGTCCTAGACTGCCCTCATGTGGTTTGGGATGGCACGGCAGGCAAATACTGTGTTTGGTGAATTTAATTTAAAATCCCTTTTGTGCCTTGCAGACACAAAAGAAATCAAAGGTGGTGATTGATGTTGAAAATGAAGTCATTGATTTTCACCAACAAAGGGAGAATTTGAATGAAACTCTTACAGAATTCACCACCCAAAGAACACCATCGAACACCAGTATTAACTCAGGGGGGTGGACACTAATCCAACCAAGATATTCTAGTTTTGAATTCCTAATAGATTTTCTGACATTTGTTCTTTCCTTGGAAGTTGTGGGTGGGAATGATTATGATGTGATTATGATGAGGTGATTAAAAAAAAAATTATGATGTGTAAATAAAGGTGGAAAAGTCTGTTGTTAATGCGATTTAATTCCAGGCTATAAGGCAACAAAAGGTGAAAAATTTTAAATGGGGTGTGGACTTTCAGTCGGCACAGTATTTTCACATACATAATATATACACATATACATATACACATATACACATACATATCAAATGTCTGTTAGCGAAGCACTTGACATACATAACACAGATGACCTATCGCTCAATGGAGAGGACGGACACATGGGCATTTATCCGAAATTTTATATTTCACCAATTTTAGCTTAACATTCAAATTTAGTTATAGTAAGGGCATTTTATGAGATATTTCACAAATCTGTTAACTAAATTGTTACCAAAAAATTTCTTCACCAATATGTTTGTAAAGGTGTGTAATAACATGTGTTAAAATGTTGAAGTTCAACTCCCGTGGGAAACCCAGAAAAAAAGCTGTTGAATTCGGGTACCGAAAAATTATTTTCGAGAATTTTTTTTTTTTTTTATCGGCCCTTAAGTAACTTATGAGGGGTCAAATAAGGGTTTTTCATGATTCTGAGTTGATTGTTAACATTTATATTTTCACTTTTACATTTACACACAAAGTAGCTTTTATTTCACATACATATATAATACTCAAGAGTTATTTCTCATTCACAATGTCAGAAGTTTCAACAGTCATTGTCTATGTCTTCTTCAGACTCAACAACATCATGACTGCAGTTTCTGCATGTAATGCCATTACAGACTCCACAGGCCGAGATGCACGTGACCCCATTCTTCTTGCAGCTGCATCGCCGGTTGCTGCATCTCCATTGGTCCATATCTCCATGATGTGGTTGGCTGTCGTACTTCCAGGATAGATCAACTGGATCACATCTAGTAGTCCAGAATCTTCCATGATGTTACCCATTGATCCAAGATAAGACTTCAGCAGGTGAAAACCACCCAACCTTGGAATGACGGGTAGATTTGCCTGCTTTATTATATTCACAGCCTTCAGCCAAATCGGAAGATCAAAGGTCACTATAGCGACCCCAGCGTGCCGTATGCACTCTTTCAGAGTGGAGAAGATGGTGTTGAGGTCATTAGGGTCTCCTTCAATAACTGGGAGGAACTCAATCTGTGTGCTCTGCTTTGCATCATTAGCATGGATTCTCTTCATCCAGCCATTCCAGTTGGAGTGTGGGAACTCAGGATCGTTGGCTTTGATCACCCACCCCGCTGCCCAGAGTGTGTCACCTGGAGTGAGGAGTGGCTGATCATGAGCCAGGGAGGAGGAAAGCTCAGCGAGGGGGAGAAACATGATCGCGTTCGTTCCTATCTGTTTCCTGTTCGTAAATGGAATAATCTTTACTTCAGTTCCTCTCAGGATCTTAGCTTTGTCGAGTGCCTTCAACTTCACCCGGGGGAAAGCTGCTGTTGTCTGTGGATCTGGCAAAGGTGGTGCCGGAGAGGTGACTTCGATCCAACCCATTGAGTGAAAGGGAGTGTTTCCGTGAATAGAGACAATGTTTAAATCTATATTGTCTCCAACAAACTGAGTGACTGCATTGTTTGTTTCCCCAACCTCCATAAAGACCACCTGATCATTACTTGACAATTCACTTTCACTGGCTGGCACTTTGGCTGTCATCACTGATTGATCCTCAAGCGCAGCATCAACCGCAACCTCATCATTGATCTGTTCATCGGTTTCCTCCACAATGGTGTCAAGAGTGCCAGAAGTATCTGGAACATCATCTCCACTCCTACTATTAAGGAAGCAGTATTTGTAGTTTTGTGTCTCCGTGTAAGACTCAGTGCATCCCAGCCGGTGGAACTTGTTGAGCATCCATTTTGACCCAAATCTATGATCAAGTTGTATGGCAAGCCCCATTTGGTGTGGCAATACTCCAGACCGAGGTCGACAGGCCTTAATAAAATTCTGCCCCCAAACGGCAACTCTTTCGTCTGTCTTGACAATCGGTCTCAAGAACATCTGAAGGCTTGCAGGAACAAGTGTCAGCTGACTATCGATGTCAGTCATACTGTGTGTGGTGGACTGGTGGGGTATGACTTTGGACCTAAATCAATCAAGGCAATATCATTGGATATGAACTTGAGTGCCGTCTTTATGATCTGAGTCTTCTCATCTCCATGGTCAAGATTAGCATGATGCTCTCGCAGAATATTGCTGCCATCTTTGAGACAGAGTACATCTGCCCTTCTTTCCTGTGTTGTGAAATACAAGGTGTCTTCGTATTTCTCTAGAAGTTTTATCTTTAGCCAATGCTTTGAATAAGAAAGGCTCTTCTCTGGTGACTGATCAAGCTCCTGCAGCTTTTCATGGACTTGGTCCATGTTCATTACCCCATGCTCTAATTCTGAGTCTAACCATTCGCAGAATTCAATAAAAACTGCCTCTCGCTCCTCATCAATACTCCTCTGTCCTCTCTTCCTTTTTCCTTCCTCATCAGTCTTGGACAAACTGTCACCTCTCGCAAACATAAGTTTGCATCGCAAATGGTACAGTGTTTCTTCTGCTACCAAGTCGTTGATCCCTTCCAGGCGTCCAGTGACTTCAGTGCCCCAGTCATCCCCGCGACTCCGTGCTGTCTTCAGCAAGCTTGCCTTCAGTGTATCTGCAGTCAAATTATCTGGCACTCTGTATTTCTTTCTAGCTTGTGCTGGATTATTTTTGTAGAGCTGGGCTGGTTGGTTGCAAAGAATGCATACATCCTTATACAGGAGGTCAACTGACTGTGATCTTCTAGAACTGCAGCCAGTTGATGAACTGAACTCACAAGTAGTGCGTCTTCTCTTCAACTTCGATGACTCTTTCTCTGCCTTTGATGCTTGAGCTGACTTATTGGTGGTTGCAACAAAGTTGTTGTACAGATCATTTTTACACTTCTGGTGGTACCTCAGTTTTCCCTTCCTTTTGAGCCTCCTTCATACGTTCCACAACAGTAACATTTTCGACAGTTTCAGCTTGTTTCAATAAAGTTGAGTATCCCTTTGGAGTTGCCTGTATGAGCCTTTCAGCTGGTGTATCCGAGCGTGCACAGATGAAGCAATTGAGCACAGGTGGAGTAACGTCTTCATCCATATTGCTAGACTCCATGTCCTGCAAAGTAGAAAATGAGATATATTTAGAAATTATTTTTCCACAAAGGAGTGTCTGTGGTGAAATATAAATGTTAACAATCAACTCAGAATCATGAAAAACCCTTATTTGACCCCTCATAAGTTACTTAAGGGCCGATTAAAAAAAAAAAAAATTCTCGAAAATATTTTTTCGGTACCCGAATTCAACAGCTTTTTTTCTGGGTTTCCCACAGGAGTTGACCTTCAACATTTTAACACATGTTATTACACACCTTTACAAACATATTGGTGAAGAAATTTTTTGGTAACAATTTAGTTAACAGATTTTCATATGTTTCCCTTACTATTAGTGATTGTGGAAAGTTATTCCTGAAAACTAAATATATGTGATTAAAACCTTTCTTCAAAACGGTAATACTGATTGCCATCAATATTTATATGGATTATTTAAACAAAAGAAAGAGTGAAGTATTATTGAAGTGAAGTGAAGTATTAAATTACCCTCTCTCCACCCCACCCCCAGGAGTACCTCTGGCTACGGCTTCCTCTCCGCTCCAACCTTTTGTTCATATGTGTGTTGTGCCGTCCTCCAAACAGTGATGACTCCATTTACATTTCGCTGGCTGACAACATGGACCAATTTATATCAACTCATCCAAACTCTCTCTTCCTCATATGTGGTGACTTCAACTGTCATCATACCAGCTGGCTGGGTGTGGGTTCCTCTCTCACCAGCCATGGCACCTCAGCAAAGGAATTATGCGACTCATTGGGACTGACACAATCTGTCAATTTCCCGACCCGGATCTCAGTCAATGGAGTATCTTCTCTTCTAGACTTGGTTATGACAAACTTCCCTGCAAATGTCTGCTGCTCTTCTTCTGCTCCAATCGGTTCTTCTGATCATGTGCTTGTTAAAGGGGACATCTCTGGCCATTCTCAGAGAGGCTCCTCGGCATAGACGAGTCTGGCATTTCACTCAGGCTGACTGGCACTGCAAGCAGCCATCAATCATCTGGACTGGTCTCCCATCTCTACTGCCTCTGACATAAATTCATCCTGGGAATTCTTCCAAAGCAAACTGCTCTCTCTCATGCACAGATTTATCCCATCTCGTCTTCAGTTGTCTTACCCTTCCTCCCGTCCATGGTACACTGAATCTTGTGGTGAGGCAGTTGCCCTGAAACAACTTGCCTTTGCCTCTTGGAAGGCAAATGCAACTGAAGGCAATCTCAGTTCCTTCCATCAAGCTCAGAACAAGTGTGTCTACCCTCAGGAGTGCCAGGAAGCACTTTCTCTCCACACTCTAGAATGAACTCTCAAGCCTGTCTTCTTCCACCAAATCCTGGTGGCATCTGGTCAAATCCGTTTCTGGTGTTTGTTCCCCCTCCATCCCCTCCCTTACCTCAAATTGCTACACAGTTGACACCCCATGTGACAAAGCCGAATGCCTCAACTCTGTGTTTGCCTCAAAATCTTGTGTCCCAAACCCATCTCTCTCTGTTCCCGCCTTACCCAGTCAAACCCAACTGCTCCTGGACTCTGTGTCCTCCTCTCCTGACAAGGTGGAGAAGTTTTTGTCAAACCTCGACTCTGATTCTGCAACTTGACCAGACAGCATCAGCCCACGGGTCCTAAAATCCTGCTCTGCCACTCTATCTCACCCTCTCTCTGTTCTTTTCACCCTCTCTTTTGCTCAAGGTCATCTGCCAGCATCTTGGAAATCAGCAAACATTACCGCTTTACACAAAAAGGTGCAAACACAGATCCTTGCAATGACAGACCAATCAGCTTGCTCCCAATTATCAGCAAAGTCATGGAATCCATCATTGCTTCGGATATCAAATCCTTCCCCTTCTCCAATGGCTTGATCTCTGATCATCAATTTGGATTCAGACCAGGTCATTCTACTCTGGACATATTGCTTCTACTTTCTCAACAATGGACGGTGGTCCTCAATGCCAAACAGGAAATCAGAGCTGTCTCCCTCGACATATCATGTGCCTTCGATACGGTCTGGCACCCAGCTCTGCTCACCAAACTCTCCTCCTATGGTATCCATGGAAATCTCCACGCATGGCTTGCGGACTTCCTCTCTGGTCATAGTCAACGTGTGGCCCTGAATGGATTTCTCTCATCTCCCCTTCCTGTTCTGGCTGGAGTTCCCCAAGGTAGTGTTCTGGGCCCTGTGCTTTTTCTGGTCTTCATCAATGATCTCTCTGACTCTCTGGAAAATCCTCTCTGTCTCTTTGCTGATGACTCCACTCTCTGCCGCTCTATTCTCATCCCTCAGATCGGCAATCTGCAGCCTCCTCACTCTCTGCAGACCTGGACAAAATCACAGACTGGTCAAGCAAGTGGAACATGTCTTTCAATCCTGACAAATCTCACACTCTTACTATGTCTCTCCGAAAAGACCGACTGGAAAAGCCTCCCATCTACTTTCTCAACAATCCTCTCCAAGAAGTTCTGTCACTCAAGCTTTTGGGTCTCACTATCTGCCATGATCTTTCTTGGGAAAACCACATTTCCAAGCTGGCCTCCAAAGCCAGTCGCCGACTGGGCGTCCTCCGTTGTGCAAAGCCCTTCCTTGGCACACCTGAGCTCCTCACCACATACAAGGCTTTCATCCGCAGCTCAAAGGAATACCGTTCCCCCCTCTGGGCCGGTGCTCCTGCCTCACCTCACACCTAGCTCGGCTTCACGCTGTTGAAACCAAAGCTTTCAGAATCATTGGACTCTCCTGCGATGAAGCTAACTCCGAGGGCCTTTCACTCACTCACCGCAGGTAGGTTGGTGGTCTTTCTGTCTTCTGCTGACTCCTCTCCGGCCTTGCTACCCCAGCTCTCTCTGTGCTCTGTCCCCCAAATATTCCTACAGGTTGCCCAAGATCTGCGAGCAACCCTCTTATGGTTAAACTGCCAAAATCTAGGCTCTCTGCTCACCTTCACTCTTTCATTCCCATTTTCTCCTGCCTCTGGAACAAACTCCCTCACTCTCTTCAATCCCACTCCTCCCTCCAGGTCTTTAAAACAGCTGTTCACCACCATCTCTTATCTTCCCCCATCCAAAACCTTGATCTTTTCTACCGCCGCTAATTCACCCCAGATACACTTTTTTGAAATTCCAACTTCTTTCCTGGAAGTCCTTGCAGTATCCATATATTTTATACCTCTCCCACCTCCCCCCAAGCTGTCTCCCTCCCACAGTTCTCTCGATGACCCTGCTCTCAAATGTTGTGTTTGTGTCCTTCCCCCTCTCTCCCCATCTTGTCTACCGCTCCCTTTATTTTGTGTTTTATGTGTGTTTGACTTTTTGTGTGATTAATGTTCGCTCTTTCACGAGCTTCGATCTTGTATGCAAAAAAAAAAAAAAGTATCCATGAAAAAGGAGAAGGAAACGTTCACAGCTCGAGGTTAAAGCATTTTTATATGGTTACCATTATAATTGACAAATTGAGCATAAAGAGAGTCATACTCACGTCATGTAGCTTACAGGGACCCCACGTGTCATCCTGGGGAAAGTAAAACAATAATTGGGGCACAATATACCATGTTCACATTATTAGTTCACTTTCCAGTGCAAAACCTCGTTCTAATATCAAATCAATTATGGCAACAAAATCGTCCATAGGAATATTAGCAGTTTATTTCGCTCTATTTTAATGCTATTTCTATCTAAAAAAAAATTCTGCCCAACTTCGAGTTGTAATTAAACATTCAGATGTCATAGCCTGACTAGAAGTTTTGTTATCGCATAATCGAACAATTCCTTTTCCTTTAACTTTGCTGTATTTTAATACTCCCTCACTAATTTTAATACTTTTAATACTTACCGCACTCCAAAATTATAGAGACTTTACTTTGTCTCTGTGTATACATAGACTTTGTTTTCAGATAGACATTTAGTATATGTCGAGCCGAATTTAATTTATAGCCTGGTGTTGGCTTAGCGGTTAGGGTGCCGGCTTGGAATCCTGGGTTCGAATCCCGGTCGATCGCTGAATTAACACCAAGGGGGTTGACAGCCTGTCATCCTTCCGAGGTCGGCAAATTGAGTACCAGTTCACTGGTAATTCCCTGTGTGTCGCAATAGGCGACTAACAGCGTTGGCGGCAGGAAGGGCATCCGGCCATAAAACATTGCTTCAAAAAGGGAACCACGGTGCCTGAAAAAGGCCAACCCCTGCTCTGTGGGGAAAAATGGCCTCTAAAGGTGATTCAAGCCTAATTTAATTTGTGAGTGTTGATAATAGAATCAGTGTTAGCAAGCATTCTGAGTATTGTGCTGCAATACATGTCCCCTGCCGGCAGTCTGTCGTCCGGAAAACTGTTGGGGAAATTACCAAAGTTCAAAGTGCCATAACTTTGTCAAAAATGATCGAAACGTCGTGAAGTTCGAACTTGATCTGTAACTTATCATGAGGAACCCATGTACCAAATTTGAAATTATCTATATAATAATAGCGTAAGGACTCGACTTTGTTATCCCTTTTACGCCACACCCAGTGACCCGATGCCCACGGCACTAATGGATTTACGATCTACGAACTGCGCTCTTTGTTTATCACGTACAGCCATACTCGAAAAATCTGAATTAGCCGACGTTGGGGCCCAAAAGCATCCGATTAACTGCCGATACGACGCCATCTTACGACGCCATCGTATAGGCGTCTGCTGGGCGAAGGCGAAGCAAGCCGTCCGCTGATTGGACAGGCGAAGGCGAAAGCAAGCCGTCCACTGAGTGGACAATCCAGAGCATGCATTTGTGCCGGTGTCGGCGATCGTTGTTCATATACGCACTCTTCATTCTCATCTTTCTTCCTAACTCTTACTCGGACAAGCAAATCCCCTATGCCATCCATAATGGTACACTCTATCCATACACCACATCCTCCCTTCCGTGGATGTTCCACGGGTTTCGGCTAGTTAGCATTAAGAGTTTAGAAAAAAAAGTCCGGAAAACTGTTCTTTGCGTGACGGACGGACGGACGGACGGACGGACGGATGGACGGACGGACGGACGGATGGACAGACGGACGGACGGGCAGACTGACAGATGGAGGGACGGAGTGCAAACCTATAGTCCCCTCCAGTGTACATCGGTAGGGGACTAATAAGCCCGCAAGGTCGCTCCGTGGAGCAGCCTGCACGTATTGCACTATGTGTGAATTATATAATTACCAACTCACGGTCTGAGGTGACTCGGCTAAAAATTATCCAATTTGAACCAAATAAAGTTTATGAATGGTTGCAAAGACCCCTACTTCTCACTAAAAGTGGAAACAGAATCTAAATTGGAGTTAAAACAAGGAATATTAACAGCTTTGACTTACCGCACTCCAAATTATAGTCCAGAAAACTGTTGGGGAAATTCCCAACGTTCAAAGTGCTATAACGTTGTCAAAAATGATCGAAACGTCATGAAGTTCGAACTTGATGTGTAACTTATCATGAGGAAACCATGTACCAAGTTTGAAATCATTAGCATTAAGAGTTCAGGAAAAAAAGTCCGGAAAGCTGTTCTTTGCGTGACGGACTGACTGACAGACGGAGGGACGGAGTGCAAACCTATAGTCCCCTCCGGTGTACACCGGTAGGGGACTAATAACAGAAGTCGTTCAGGTATAAATCTGAAACTCTCCAAAAGTGAAGTAATAAGTTTGTTTGGGTCTTCGAGATGAGAGAAGATTATGGTCAGGTAAGACCATGGTAAAGTACCACATCTTGCCAATGACCTTACTGTAAATATGTATCTGATTGGTATCTGGATTACAGTATGATACACTTTCATACAAAGTGTTCACAGTGGATGTACTGCTACTCCAAACCTGCTGCTGAAAAGAGCTAGGCCTACCAAAGGAATAAAAATATGGAATAGGCATCAGACCACAAATGATGGGACAATAAAAGTTGAGAGATGTGCTCTTTGTTCGTGAAGTCAAATTGAAATTGCCGAACAATCAATGGCAAGTTATT
Source organism: Myxine glutinosa (assembly GCF_964187855.1). Classification (NCBI taxonomy): domain Eukaryota; kingdom Metazoa; phylum Chordata; class Myxini; order Myxiniformes; family Myxinidae; genus Myxine; species Myxine glutinosa. The sequence continues at coordinate 121,242,603 of NC_136268.1, forward strand.
TGATGACGGACGTTGGGACGCCGACACTTAAATAATTACTTGGCTGGACAGGAATTTGTAACACATCGTTTCCCATGGTGGTAAACATGCTCTTACAAACCCACAGTGATAAAACGTATTGCTTCTCTTGTCCACAGATACAAGTCTTCATATAGAGCATTATTCTGTTGCTAATAAGTACAGACAGCTTCTCCACACATTTTGCCTTTGTCCAATGAACACGGCTCATTGGGAAAGGCTTCATCATCCAGCAAGATGATAGCAATAGATGTGAATGTAGTAAAATGGCATGACAATTGAGCACAAAACATAATTGTGGTCTGGCCTGCAAAAAGTCTAGATATGACGATTATTGTGCCTATAAAGAAAGTGGTAAATTGTGTAGAAAACTTGCGGAAACTTGGGTATAAACTGAAAAAGTCAAATGTTGACCAAACAAAAAACATGGCTGGACTGTAGAGAGTATTACCAGAACTTTGGGACAATATTCCTCCATCATACATTGAAAATCTATCCAACAGCATGAAAACAAGACATTGTTCTGTGTAAACCAAGTGGCTCGTGTATAACATGTGAGTGCATTCCGCGGCTTGTTTTGGTCTTCTTTTGCATTTTTTCTGATATTGTATCAATAATACATTCACCATTTACCTGCTATAACGACTACTTATTTAATGGACACAATTAATCTCACAATCGCAATTAATCCCACATTATTGAGAGATAGGCTAGAGGGACATGGGGGGAGGGGGTAATGCAGAGATTTTGCCTTTCACAAACCAGCCAATCAGGTCTGACATTTGAGCAGGAATTTGGAATTTTTTTAGGGTGTTGAAAAGAATGTCTACTTTGTCCAGGGTGACATCTACCATATAAAACGCAATGGCAGTTCGTGTGTTCGTGTGTTTGTACAGATGTCTGAGTAGGTGATAAATGTTGCTTCTGGGACACCTCCGTTTAACATGGGAAATCCCTATCTAATGTCATTTACCCCCTTGTCTTTTTCAAAAATCATAAACACCTCTATTTCTCCCTCTATGAACCTATAATCCTTCTCACCTTATGAACCTATAATCCTTCTCGCCTTATGAACCTATAATCCTTCTCACCTTATGAACCTATAATCCTTCTCACCTTATGAACCTATGATTTTCTTCCTTTATGAATCTATAATCCTTCTAGCCTTATGAACCTATGATCCTTCTCACTTACATGTAATTTTTACCCTATTCCCCCCACTAGCCCCTTAATGTAGTTCCTTAGACCACTCTACTAATGAGCCTATAAATATATTATCTCTTTCTAACTTTTTAAAGAGTTCCATTCTCCTATAGAACTCATCCCCATCAAGTATATTTATAAAGTACACAGGTTCCTTAACCTTTTGTTGTGAAAGTATAAAGTGGTATGTTTCACGGAGGGTTCTTGTTTGACCTCCTCCTCTCCCACATACCATTTTAAAATTATAATATTTATTATCCGATTGATAACCATTAAAGTTCTCACTCCACTCCAATATATTTTTCTTCCCGCCCTCCATTACCCCACTTAACAAATGAATACGTTTATCCGTCTTGAGAACCTTCTGACCAGTGATTCTCTCAACCTCTTGAATCTGATATTTTTCACATTCGTTGTGTTATCCATTTATATACCAAGGTTGATTACACCTCCACTCTTTAGTCTGGTTGATACTTGGTTCTATCATTTATGGCGAAACATTGCATCATCTTTTGTTGAGCCAGTTGCCAACGTGGCACAGGATGACTCAGCCATGACTCAGCCTTGCCAATGATGCAGCCTTGCCTATAAAGGCTCTAACCACACCTTGCTTTTTTAAACACACATTATGTTTCTCTGGAGGATGGAGGATGAAGTTTTATCAGAAGACAGGTAAGTTTTTTTGTTCTCACGATTAATTATTCATTGTCTTATATGGAACATCATTAACATCCTCTCAATAATTATTGTTTTTTCTCTTTTACAGTATATCTTTATCAAACCTGGTGATTGATGTTGAAAATGAAGTGAATGATTTTCACCAACAAAGGAAGGAGTTGAATGAAACGCTTACAGAATTCACTGAAGTTCGGAGGGGTCTTCATAATGAGATGGTTGAGTGTTTAGAAAGCCTCTCTCACCCGTTAATATTCTCCAAGGTTGTCTCAACAACAGAACCAATGACTGACAACGAATTAAACACCTTGCTTGAAATTCTATGCGAGAGGTAAGAGATATAATTAATTATTCACAAACTTCAATCCATTAATTTTCTCCTTTTTATCAAAGTTGGTGGTTGAATAACTGTGTGTTAAAGGAGCTGTGTGGCAAAGTGAGCTGTGTGTTATTTCCTTTAACTAACTGTTTGTTTTATTCCAGCATGAAAAACCAACCAAGCAACATGAAGTTTGATGAAACCCAGGGATTTCACAACTTCGACGACCGGAGGAGTGTCAACTCATTTCCTGGTCATGTGAGTTGTTTGGAAAAATGGAGTTTCTCATTTATGGTCCTAGACTGCCCTCATGTGGTTTGGGATGGCACGGCAGGCAAATACTGTGTTTGGTGAATTTAATTTAAAATCCCTTTTGTGCCTTGCAGACACAAAATAAATCAAAGGTGGTGATTGATGTTGAAAATGAAGTCATTGATTTTCACCAACAAAGGGAGAATTTGAATGAAACTCTTACAGAATTCACCACCCAAAGAACACCATCGAACACCAGTATTAACTCAGGGGGGTGGACACTAATCCAACCAAGATATTCTAGTTTTGAATTCCTAATAGATTTTCTGACATTTGTTCTTTCCTTGGAAGTTGTGGGTGGGAATGATTATGATGTGATTATGATGAGGTGATTTAAAAAAAAATTATGATGTGTAAATAAAGGTGGAAAAGTCTGTTGTTAATGCGATTTAATTCCAGGCTATAAGGCAACAAAAGGTGAAAAATTTTAAATGGGGTGTGGACTTTCAGTCGGCACAGTATTTTCACATACATAATATATACACATATACATATACACATATACACATACATATCAAATGTCTGTTAGCGAAGCACTTGACATACATAACACAGATGACCTATCGCTCAATGGAGAGGACGGACACATGGGCATTTATCCGAAATTTTATATTTCACCAATTTTAGCTTAACATTCAAATTTAGTTATAGTAAGGGCATTTTATGAGATATTTCACAAATCTGTTAACTAAATTGTTACCAAAAAATTTCTTCACCAATATGTTTGTAAAGGTGTGTAATAACATGTGTTAAAATGTTGAAGTTCAACTCCCGTGGGAAACCCAGAAAAAAAGCTGTTGAATTCGGGTACCGAAAAATTATTTTCGAGAATTTTTTTTTTTTTTTATCGGCCCTTAAGTAACTTATGAGGGGTCAAATAAGGGTTTTTCATGATTCTGAGTTGATTGTTAACATTTATATTTTCACTTTTACATTTACACACAAAGTAGCTTTTATTTCACATACATATATAATACTCAAGAGTTATTTCTCATTCACAATGTCAGAAGTTTCAACAGTCATTGTCTATGTCTTCTTCAGACTCAACAACATCATGACTGCAGTTTCTGCATGTAATGCCATTACAGACTCCACAGGCCGAGATGCACGTGACCCCATTCTTCTTGCAGCTGCATCGCCGGTTGCTGCATCTCCATTGGTCCATATCTCCATGATGTGGTTGGCTGTCGTACTTCCAGGATAGATCAACTGGATCACATCTAGTAGTCCAGAATCTTCCATGATGTTACCCATTGATCCAAGATAAGACTTCAGCAGGTGAAAACCACCCAACCTTGGAATGACGGGTAGATTTGCCTGCTTTATTATATTCACAGCCTTCAGCCAAATCGGAAGATCAAAGGTCACTATAGCGACCCCAGCGTGCCGTATGCACTCTTTCAGAGTGGAGAAGATGGTGTTGAGGTCATTAGGGTCTCCTTCAATAACTGGGAGGAACTCAATCTGTGTGCTCTGCTTTGCATCATTAGCATGGATTCTCTTCATCCAGCCATTCCAGTTGGAGTGTGGGAACTCAGGATCGTTGGCTTTGATCACCCACCCCGCTGCCCAGAGTGTGTCACCTGGAGTGAGGAGTGGCTGATCATGAGCCAGGGAGGAGGAAAGCTCAGCGAGGGGGAGAAACATGATCGCGTTCGTTCCTATCTGTTTCCTGTTCGTAAATGGAATAATCTTTACTTCAGTTCCTCTCAGGATCTTAGCTTTGTCGAGTGCCTTCAACTTCACCCGGGGGAAAGCTGCTGTTGTCTGTGGATCTGGCAAAGGTGGTGCCGGAGAGGTGACTTCGATCCAACCCATTGAGTGAAAGGGAGTGTTTCCGTGAATAGAGACAATGTTTAAATCTATATTGTCTCCAACAAACTGAGTGACTGCATTGTTTGTTTCCCCAACCTCCATAAAGACCACCTGATCATTACTTGACAATTCACTTTCACTGGCTGGCACTTTGGCTGTCATCACTGATTGATCCTCAAGCGCAGCATCAACCGCAACCTCATCATTGATCTGTTCATCGGTTTCCTCCACAATGGTGTCAAGAGTGCCAGAAGTATCTGGAACATCATCTCCACTCCTACTATTAAGGAAGCAGTATTTGTAGTTTTGTGTCTCCGTGTAAGACTCAGTGCATCCCAGCCGGTGGAACTTGTTGAGCATCCATTTTGACCCAAATCTATGATCAAGTTGTATGGCAAGCCCCATTTGGTGTGGCAATACTCCAGACCGAGGTCGACAGGCCTTAATAAAATTCTGCCCCCAAACGGCAACTCTTTCGTCTGTCTTGACAATCGGTCTCAAGAACATCTGAAGGCTTGCAGGAACAAGTGTCAGCTGACTATCGATGTCAGTCATACTGTGTGTGGTGGACTGGTGGGGTATGACTTTGGACCTAAATCAATCAAGGCAATATCATTGGATATGAACTTGAGTGCCGTCTTTATGATCTGAGTCTTCTCATCTCCATGGTCAAGATTAGCATGATGCTCTCGCAGAATATTGCTGCCATCTTTGAGACAGAGTACATCTGCCCTTCTTTCCTGTGTTGTGAAATACAAGGTGTCTTCGTATTTCTCTAGAAGTTTTATCTTTAGCCAATGCTTTGAATAAGAAAGGCTCTTCTCTGGTGACTGATCAAGCTCCTGCAGCTTTTCATGGACTTGGTCCATGTTCATTACCCCATGCTCTAATTCTGAGTCTAACCATTCGCAGAATTCAATAAAAACTGCCTCTCGCTCCTCATCAATACTCCTCTGTCCTCTCTTCCTTTTTCCTTCCTCATCAGTCTTGGACAAACTGTCACCTCTCGCAAACATAAGTTTGCATCGCAAATGGTACAGTGTTTCTTCTGCTACCAAGTCGTTGATCCCTTCCAGGCGTCCAGTGACTTCAGTGCCCCAGTCATCCCCGCGACTCCGTGCTGTCTTCAGCAAGCTTGCCTTCAGTGTATCTGCAGTCAAATTATCTGGCACTCTGTATTTCTTTCTAGCTTGTGCTGGATTATTTTTGTAGAGCTGGGCTGGTTGGTTGCAAAGAATGCATACATCCTTATACAGGAGGTCAACTGACTGTGATCTTCTAGAACTGCAGCCAGTTGATGAACTGAACTCACAAGTAGTGCGTCTTCTCTTCAACTTCGATGACTCTTTCTCTGCCTTTGATGCTTGAGCTGACTTATTGGTGGTTGCAACAAAGTTGTTGTACAGATCATTTTTACACTTCTGGTGGTACCTCAGTTTTCCCTTCCTTTTGAGCCTCCTTCATACGTTCCACAACAGTAACATTTTCGACAGTTTCAGCTTGTTTCAATAAAGTTGAGTATCCCTTTGGAGTTGCCTGTATGAGCCTTTCAGCTGGTGTATCCGAGCGTGCACAGATGAAGCAATTGAGCACAGGTGGAGTAACGTCTTCATCCATATTGCTAGACTCCATGTCCTGCAAAGTAGAAAATGAGATATATTTAGAAATTATTTTTCCACAAAGGAGTGTCTGTGGTGAAATATAAATGTTAACAATCAACTCAGAATCATGAAAAACCCTTATTTGACCCCTCATAAGTTACTTAAGGGCCGATTTAAAAAAATTAAAAATTCTCGAAAATAATTTTTCGGTACCCGAATTCAACAGCTTTTTTTCTGGGTTTCCCACGGGAGGTGACCTTCAACATTTTAACACATGTTATTACACACCTTTACAAACATATTGGTGAAGAAATTTTTTGGTAACAATTTAGTTAACAGATTTTCATATGTTTCCCTTACTAATGCGCCCAACGACGAAATGGCGGCAGCGTTTCAAACAGGATGTGACGTATGCCACGGAGCGTACATGCTCAAAATTAATCACTTACACTATCGGAGACACCGAACTCAGCCTTTTGAGTCTCAGTATGGTCTCAATGGAATGGGCACTTCACTCAGAGAGCAAGGCCATCCAGTGTGGATCATGCTCGTGAAAGAGCTAACATTAATCACACACAAAGGCCAACCGACACACAAAACACAAAAAACAAGGGGAGCGGCAAACAAGATGGGGAGAGAGGGGGAGGACACAAACACAACATTTGAGAGCAGGGACATCGGGAGGACTTGGGGGGGAGGTGGGAGAGGTATAAAACCGACGATTCGAAACGATTTTGCTGACAAAGCAACCGACACCGTAAACATCTCCACTGTTGGCCCGAGACTCAGTAAGTGCAAAAACTGTGGTACCTCACACCCTCCAACAGGTGTCGCAATTCTAGTTGGGTCTTCTCCTGCAGCTGCGCATAAATCTCCTTGATGATGGAGACCTCTGCCAGGGAAGTGGACATTGCATGTGAGAGGGAGCAGTATCAGGGTGAAGAAGAGGCCGCTGACTGGGAACTCAGTTGAGCATTGAGGCCAAGGTTCTCAGCAGTCTTCCAGATATTGCATTCTCCTGATTCAAGTTGACCAGCTCAATGAAGCTATCACAGACCTGCCATTGCAATCCAGGGAAAAATCTGTGGAAGCAACCGGCTGAATGATATGTTTGGAGTAGGTTCTCAGGGTTATATTGGACTTGTGAAGTTCAGTGTTAATCGATAGTCTTTGAAAGTACATAATCGTTAATACATTACACCTTGCACCTGTATCAATACGGAAGGTAATAGTCGCAATGCCGCTGACAAGGACAGTGTGTGACAATTTGGCATCTGCCAAAGTACCGGATGTTGTCAACCTTGTATATCCGAAGATTCTCTGAATTGTTTTCCCATAGATGTTCCTTGCTGCGTACAGCATGGATTATGTTTGTTTTTCACAGTCGCTGTCGCCTATGGCACACCAGCATCCAGTGGTTCAGTGTTTGCAATAAGAACAGGTGGAGCCCATTGCAGGACATTTCCCTTGGTTTCACAAATGGTGCTCATCCTTGCCACACCTACAGTATGGCTGCCTTATAACCTTCACCTCAAACTCACCACTGTTGCCGTCCTTCGTCCTTGCAGTTGTGCGCGCTCTTTTGTACATTGCCATCACTAATCTGATCAACCATTCCTTCACTCCTAACTTCCTCAACGCCCATGTCAATACTTCGCGTGGAACCCTATCAAATGCTTTCTTCAGATCGACAAACCCAAGAAACAACTTCCTCCTCTTCTCCATGTACTTCTCCTGCAACTGCCTCACAATAAAAAGCGCGTCTGTCGTTCCTCTTCCTGGCATAAATCCAAACTGCATTTCGTCGATCTTCAATTTCTTCCTTATCCTCCTCTCCAACACCCTTTCCAATACCTTCATTCCATGCTCCAATAACTTTTTCGCTTGGTACGAGCCACACTCCAGAGGGTCACCTTTCCACTTGTATAGAGGGACGAGGGTACTCAGTTCCCAAACCACTGGAATGCGGCCTTCTTTCACCACCAGATTACAGATCTCTGTCATTCTCTTCACACCCCAACTTCCTGCTGCCTTCAACATATCTCCCACAACTCCTGTCGGCCCTCCCACTTTTCTACTCTTCATTGCTTTTATCGCTTCCTCAACTTCCTTCTCAGTTATCTTCTCTGCAGGTCCTAAAACTGGGTTACTCTCTATGTTGCCATCCCATTCATTCTCTGTATTCAACAGCATTTCCATATATCTTTTCCATCTTCCTTTAATTCCATGTGGGTCCACAACGATTTGTCCCACTTCATCCTTCAAGCAACTCACCCCCATCACATCACACCTCTCTTTCGCTATCTGCTTTGCAATCCTCAATACTGCTCTCTGACCCTCTTCCGAAACCAAGCGTTCTCCGAACATTTTCTTGCATACCTCCTGCGCCTTTGCTACCTCTTTCTTTGCAGCCTTCTTGGTGCCTTATAACTTTCATGCTCTGCGTTTTCTGCTCCCGTACCCTTTGCTTTCTGCCACTCCTTGAACTTCTTCCTCTTCTCGTCAATCCTCTTTCCAACTTCATCATCCCACCACCATGTTTCCGAGTGCCTCGGTGGTCCTTTTGTCCATCCACATACCTCACCAACGGCTCCCAACAGACTATCTTTCATTGACATCCAACCACATTCAAGCTCAACCACATCATCCTCTACCCTACTCAACCTCTCTTTTAATGCCTCCGTCACTGTCACCTCTTTCAACCTCCACACCTTCATTCTCGGTTGGTACTTCACCCGGCGAGCTCTCCTCGCACCTTTCACCCTTATGTCGCAGACAACCAAGTGGTGCTGTGAAACAGCCTCCTCCCCCGGGATCACCTTTGTGTCCCGGAGTTGCCCCCTATCTTGCCATCCACCAGCAGGTAGTCAACGGTTGTCGTCGACCCACCTGACGTGTATGTAACAAGCTTATTATCCTCTTTCTGGAACTGAGTACTACAAATCAACAAATCAGCTCCATCAGCAAACTCCAAAATCCTTTCACCTTCTCCATTTCTCACACCATATCCGTAACCCCCATGAACTCCATCAAAACCGTCCATACTCCTTCCCACATGTCCATTTAGGTCTCCTCCTACCACAACAATTTCCTCATCTTTCACGTTTTCCATCAGCTTCTCTATTGCACACCAGAAGTTGTCCTTCTCTTCATCGCACCGACCAACCTGCAGAGCATATCCCGAGATGACGTTCACCAAGAGCTTTCCAATCATCATTTTTACCATCATCAACCTATCACTCACTCTAGTCACACTCACCACACTGTCTACAAATTCCTCAGAAAACAGGACACCAACACCATTCACGCCCACCGGGCACCCTTGCCACACAAACTTGTATTTCTGTCCCTGCCTACCCTTCACCATTCTCACACCACTTCCCTTCCATCTTGTCTCTTGCACACAACATATGTCGACTCTTCTTCTGACCAATACTTCCACCATTTCTCCTGATCTCCCTGTCATTGTCCCTACATTCCATGTCCCAAACCTCAGAAACCGATCTCCACTTCGGGCTGTACCCTGCCCATATGTCGTTGTAATTGTCATGGTTCTCTTTTTGAGGCAATGTTTTTATGGCCGGATGCCCTTCCTGACGTCAACCCTCTTAGTCGCCTCTTACGACACGCAGGGATTTGGTGTACCTATTCTAAACCATGGTACACACCGGGAGAAAAAACATGGAAAACATCTGTTTTTCAGGAAACATGTGTCGAAAAGTGCGAATGGGCAATGTGTTTCCTTGTGCACCTGTGTCCACGTTCAGCTTAAGATAATGATACCTGGCCTGTTGCATAGACTAACATGAAGTGTTGTGTGAACCTCATTAGGTTGACCAGGTGTATCAATCAAAGCAAAAGTCAATGAATCAAACTGTGACGCAAAGTTATCAGGGTCATTGGTGTTTTTGCTTACGCCTGTGTTGCTGTTCATGATAGGTGCGTCATACACTGCTTCGTGTTGTGCACTGGCATGGTGAACACTGTGAGTGTTAGGAAACCGCGAATACCTTACGCATGGGTGTTGTCCTGGAACTCGAGGGTCTGGTGTACCTTCTTGGTCTATGCTGTGAAGATCAACACGTGCATGTGATGTCCGGGGGTTCCAGCGAGCATTACCTGTAGGATCATAGTTGTTGGGTGCAAAGCTTCTCAATGTTTGGTGTTTGTCGGCACTCAATGAGAGGTCGGGTCACGGTTGTTGAAACTTGGAGGTAAGACAGAACTTGGCCCAATGACCTAGTTTAGCACACAATCTGCATGTGTCGTTGCGAGCAGGACATTGGTTACGTGTTGGAGGGTGTGAGGTACCACAGTTTTTGCACTTACTGAGTCTCGGGCCAACAGTGGAGATGTTTACGGTGTCGGTTGCTTTGTTAGCAAAATCGTTTCGAATCGTCGGTTTTATACCTCTCCCACCTCCCCCCAAGTCCTCCCGATGTCCCTGCTCTCAAATGTTGTGTTTGTGTCCTTCCCCCTCTCTCCCCATCTTGTCTGCCGCTCCCCTTGTTTTTTGTGTTTTGTGTGTCGGTTTGACTTTTTGTGTGATTAATGTTCGCTCTTTCACGAGCCTCGATCTTGTATACAAAAAAAAAAACCCCTCAAAGTATGCAGCTGTTTGATGTATGTGGCCGATGCCTCGTATGTGCGCTCCAGTTTCAACGTCTTGTTAAGTGTGAAGGTCTTAGGTTTTGTCGGAAGCTCCTTCTGAAATTCGGACATTTGTGTATTTGCAATGATCTGTTCTATCAAGCGGTCGTCCTCTTCTTGTTTGGAGCTTAAATCACACTTCTGGGAGAGAAGCTTGCACCGGCTGATAAAGGCGTCCAGCGACTCGCCGAGATTCTGGCTGTAGTAACGAAGCTCTCGTCGACAGATCCTGAAGTTATCAGAGGGTTCCATTTGTTCCTGAAAGCAATTGAAAATATGTGCGGGTTGCTGCCGCTGTCGTCTGTTAAAGTCCATGTGTTGTACCGTTTGAGGCCTTCCTCTCCCACTTGAAGCAGAATCAGTGGCACGTGGTTGTTCTCCGTAATGCCTCTAACTTGAAAGTACAGCTCCAATCGCTGCTTAAACATCTTTAAAGCCACCACTGTGTTAGACGCAGTCCAATCCATGCACAGAGTTCTCACCAGGTCTGCCATTGGGAACGGGGCTGCGAGGTCAACGAGGAATGAGCCGATTACAAGAGGCACGGAAAACACCGGCTTTTTACCTCGATGAGGTCGAATATGCGTCGTAAAACCACAATGTAAAGTGATGATGTAGAATAGATCACGAGGCGATGTCAAAGAGAACAATCATTTATTGCAGCACCCGGAATCCGGTTCATGTGCAACGACCCCGTCGTGATCTATTCGGAACTCCACCTTCATACTCCAAAACGCGAGCAAGCACTTCCGGTTCCACACAACTAATCTAATACCATTACGTGCCTCATCATCACAGCCACAGGAATTCAAAACATACTGTAGGTGTGGCAAGGATGAGCACCATTTGTGAAACCAAGGGAAATGTCCTGCAATGGGCTCCACCTGTTCTTATTGCAAACACTGAACCACTGGATGCTGGTGTGCTCTAGGCGACAGCGACTGTGTAAAACAAACATAATCGATGCTGAACGCGTCAAGGAACATCTATGGGAAAACAATTCAGAGAATCTTCGGATATACAAGGTTGACAACATCCGGTACTTTGGCAGATGCCAAATTGTCACACACTGTCCTTGTCCGGGGCATTGCGACCATTACCTTCCGTATTGATACAGGTGCAAGGTGTAATGTATTAACTATTAGGTACTTTCAAAGACTATCGATTAACACTGAACTTCACAAGTCCAATATAACCCTGAGAACCTACTCCAACCATATCATTCAGCCGGTTGCTTCCACAGATTTTTCCCTGGATTGCAATGGCAGGCCTGTGATAGCTTCATTGAGCTGGTCAACTTGAATCAGGAGAACGCAATATCTGGAAGACTGCTGAGAACCTTGGCCTCAATGCTCAACTGAGTTCCCAGTCAGCGGCCTCTTCTTCACCCTGATACTGCTCCCTCTCACATGCAATGTCCACTTCCCTGGCAGAGGTCTCCTTCATCAAGGAGATTTATGCGCAGCTGCAGGAGAAGACCCAACTAGAATCGCGACACCTGTTGGAGGGTGTGAGGTACCACAGTTTTTGCACTTACTGAGTCTCGGGCCAACAGTGGAGATGTTTACGGTGTCGGTTGCTTTGTCAGCAAAATCGTTTCGAATCGTCGGTTTTATACCTCTCCCACCTCCCCCCCAAGTCCTCCCGATGTCCCTGCTCTCAAATGTTGTGTTTGTGTCCTTCCCCCTCTCTCCCCATCTTGTCTGCCGCTCCCCTTGTTTTTTGTGTTTTGTGTGTCGGTTGGACTTTTTGTGTGATTAATGTTAGCTCTTTCACGAGCATGATCCACACTGGATGGCCTTGCTCTCTGAGTGAAGTGCCCATTCCATTGAGACCATACTGAGACTCAAAAGGCTGAGTTCGGTGTCTCCGATAGTGTAAGTGATTAATTTTGAGCATGTACGCTTCGTGGCATACGTCACATCCTGTTTGAAACGCTGCCGCCATTTCGTCGTTGGGCGCATGGATTGATCATCGTCAGGAAAACGGGAGATTTAATTGTTTGCTGATGTAAGATTCGAACGGATCGACCGGCATTCTCATTTTACTCTGAACCCTGGTCAGACAGGGGTAAGTTCACCTGAACCATTATTTCATCCATTGATTGAGGTATTTAATCTGCTACCTGCAATGCATCTCTGCTGAATAGTGCTTTTGTATATTTTAGGGTTCTTTTATTACCTGCATATTCGAATACAGCAAGTATCAACCACCATCTTGTGCCTTGCTTAATTCTTCCCCGGTCACAATAGAATTATCTAATATGAATACGCATTGCGTTGAGTGAGAGCTTCGTCGACAATAATCAGTCGATCGAGTACGCAGCCCTCACAAACATCTGTAGGCCGAGGCCTAGCTAGGCTAGGTTGTTTGATCTTGGGCTTAGAATTAATATTCAAATTAATTGTATTGAATGGATAGATTGGGATAGAATGCAGAACTTACCTACTGTAGGCTATATAGTCTAGACTTCTAGTCGACTGGACCAGGTACGTAGGTCCGACTGGCAGGTATGTACTGAAATCGGTGTACCTGGCTTAAATGAAGTCAGTGTAGCTGGCGGAAAACTGAAGCCGGTGTAACTGGTGTAAAAAAGAAGTCGGTGTAGCTGGCACAAATGATGAGCAGTTTCGAATTCAAAATCCGTTCTGTACAGTACTGTATTGTAATTTATTGATTTTAATCACCAGGTGAAAATAATTTTAATCAACAGGTGAAAATAAATTATCGGTCACGCCAGACCAAAGCAAGATCACGTGAGCAAGATGGCGGATCATGGAAGGGACAATATGGCGGATCATGGAAGGGACATTTCAAATGACAACATTAAATTTTGTTCCCAAGGGAATGGGGAAAAATTTGAAATTTTTTTTTTTGTGAAATTTGAAAAGAAAATTTGTGAAATTTGAAATGAAAATGAAATTTTGAATGGATTTACATATACATGCAATTGGCATAGAGGTTCGCTTACGAAGCTCTCTGCTAGTACCCGACTGCAAAGCCGCAATGAGCCGGCGAAGCCAAAGCCTCTTGCCACTATTTTACCCATCACTATAGCATCAGTAGTTTAGGTAGTTGGTAGTAGGTAGGTGTAGTAGGTACCGTCGGTGTAGTAGGTGTAGTAGGTGTAGTAGGTGTAGTAGGTGTAGTAGGTACCATTTGCATTCTGGATGAGATTAAAATTGATAAAATTTACTTCTTGATTAATTCGGTGAATTCCGTCTCAACTTCGGATATTTCCGGCCGTGAAAAACTATCCCCGACGGCCGGGAGATTTCTAAAAAATAATTCTTCATCAATTTTAGCATATTTGACGCCGTTTTCACCCTCCGAAATGCGTAATAAGCTTTAAAAAAATATTTTTCAAATGCTCGAATCTCATTGGTTCCGGTGTTTGGTGACGATTTTCGTTGAAGATAACGAGGTTGGTCTTAACGTATTTTAATTACAAATTAGAGGTGCATTAGATTGTGAATCAAACAAAGACGGGTGAAAGAAACTCCTATTGAACTTTTTCGCAATTGTTTTATGCAAACTCCCGTATCCGGTCGATGGCGGCCTCCATTGCCTGATTTGGTTTTAGAAATATTTTTTCAAATGCTCGAATCTCATTGGTTCCGGTGTTTGGTGACGCTTTTCGTTGAAGATAACCAGGCCCGTGCGGGCCGAGGTTGGTCTTAAAGTATTTTAATAATAAATTGGAGGTGCATAAGATCGTGAATCAAACAAAGATGGGTGAAAGAAACTCGTATTGAACGTTTTTCAATTTGTTATGCATACTTCTGCATCCGCAAGATGGCGGCCTCCATTGAGCTTCGGAATTCTCAAGCCAAGGCATAATCTGGTTTTCGACATAATACGTACGCGTTTATTGACAACACCGGCTTTGCCGGCTACTAGTACCGACTGCAAAGCCGCAATGAGCCGCAGAAGCCAAAGCCTCTTGCCACTATTTTACCCATCACCATGGCATCAGTAGGTTAGGTAGTTGGTAGTAGGTCGGTAGGTAGTTGGTAGTAGGTAGGTGTAGTAGGTACCGTACCTGGTAAGACTTGGTAAAAGAGAAGAGCAGACAGTCCTCCCCAATACCTGCATACAATAAATGTCACAAGAAGCTTAAGGAAGTAACTCTACGATGTGCTAGCTTAAGGCCTATTTTAAGAAATTTTAACTGGGCTTAACATACGTTTTCACAGTATGTGTGTAGTCTTCTAACTTCAGTCGCTGTCAGGACTGGTTCTCTCCGGGCACTGCGGCTTCCTCCACCAGAAGAAGTTAGCTTGCAGTGATTAATTCGGTGAATTCCGTCTCAACTTCGGATATTTCCGGCCGTGAAAAACTATCCGTATTTCTAAACTAAATATGTAAACCGCTTATACCATATTTCTATTGAAGCTGAAGGGAAAGGTGTATGCTGCATGTGTGAGAAGTGTTATGATTTATGGGAGCGAGACATGGGTAATGAACGTAGAGCAGCAACGAAGGTTGGAAAGGGTGGAAAAGCGAATGGTTCGACGGATGTGCGGAGTATCGTTGAGAGAGAGGAAGACAAATGATGAATTGCGAAAGATGATGGGAATAAAGCCTGTGATTGATGCTGTGAAGAGGAACAGGTTGAGATGGTTTGGTCATGTGTTTAGGAAGGATGAAAGTGACTGGTTGAGAAGAGTGATGGAAATGAATGTAGAAGGAAGTAGAAGACGGGGAAGACCGAGAAAGACTTGGCTAAAGATGGTGGAAGAAGAAATGCGGGCAAGGGGGTTAACAAGGAGAGATGCAGAAAATAGGGCAAAATGGAGAAGATTGTCATGGGGACCGCAAGGCTAACCCCCACTCTAGCAGGGAAAATGGCCTTTAAAATGCATGTTGTTGTTGTTGTTGTTATACCGTATTTCTGGCCGTGAAAAACTATCCCATACGGCCGCGAGATTTCTAAAAAATAATTCTTCGTCAATTTTAGCATATTTGACGCCGTTTTCACCCTCCGAAACACGTAATAAGCTTTAAAAATATATTTTTTCAAATGCTCGAATCTCATTGGTTCTGGTGTTTGATGACGATTTTCGTTGAAGATAACGACGTTGGTCTTAACGTATTTTAATTACAAATTAGAGGTTCATTAGATTGTGAATCAAAGAACGACGGGTGAAACATACTCCTTTTGAACTTTTTCGCAATTGTTTTATGCAAACTTCCGCATCCGGTCGATGGCGGCCACCATTGAGTGATTTCATTTTAGAAATATTTTTGCAAATGCTCGACTCTCATTGGGTCCGGTGTTTGGTGACGCGTTTCGTTGAAGATAACCAGGCCCGTGTGGGCCGATGTTGGTCTTAAAGTATTTTAATAATACATTGGAGGTGCATAAGATTGTGAATCAAATAATGACGGGTGAAAGAAACTCCTAATGAACGTTTTAAATTTGTTATGCATACCTTCCGCATCCGCAAGATGGCGGCCTCCACTGCGCTTCGGAATTCTCGAGCCAAGGCATAATCAGGTTTTCAACATAATACGTACGCGTTCGTTGACAACACCGGCTTCGCCGGCTATAAAGGTATGTAGATACTCGTGCCACCTAGTCTCCATCAGCGCTTACTCTCCATCAGACCCAGCTCTCACCTTGGTATTGTAAAGTGGAAACAGAGGGCCCAGGAAGTGCTCTATTGGCCAGGAATGTACCAGCAGATTGAAGATGCAGTAAAAACTGCACTATATGTGCGGATCATCCAAATAAGCTTCCTCTGGAATCGCTAATACTGAGAGATTCCAGATTTACCCTTCAACCAGGTAGCCATGGACCTATTCGAGTTTGAGTCAAAACTGTACATTTTAGTTGTTGATTATTATTCCAAATTTGTGGTGGTAAGTGAGCTCAAGGACATGAGAACCTGCTCAACTATTGATGCGCTGAAGTCAATCTTCATTAGACATGTTATACCTGAGGGTCTTCGGAGTGACAATGCCTCCGTGTCAGTGTCCAGAGAGTTCAAGTTGTTCTGCTCTGATTACGGCATTAACCAAACTACTTCCAGCCCTCGATTTGCTCGTGCTAACGGCGAATACGAAAGAGCGGCACAGACTGTAAGATAAATTGTGGAAGAAAGCGGAGGACAAACATCTGGCTGTGTCAGACGACCGCACCACTCCCCGAGAAGGACTTCACTTGTCGCCTGCATAGTTGTTGATGGGTAGAAGACCAACGTAATACACTACTCACAATAAGTTTGGGATATTGTGGGAGTGAGTTTTTTATATTTTTTTTATAGGGGTTAGGGTTATGGTATTGAAATCAAGAATGCTGTGTTTTTCCACACTCATTAATAACCATAGAATTAGGACCAACAACATTCTTCAACATAATTAATACACAAAATCCACCACACCGAAGAACCTGCCAATATCCCTAACTTATTGTGAGTAGTGTAAGCTGCCTGCAAAGTGCAGCTTACTTGTACCAAAATCTTCTAGCTTGCATGATGTTAAATGACATTGTCGTGAAATTGTTTTACAACAGACATTTTGACACGGAGAGGATCAAGCTGAAGTTCCATCATGATCAGGTAGTGAGAGAACGGCCACCTTTAGATCAGGGTCAGCAGGTCCGCATAGAACTTGTCATGTATGAAGCTGCAAATATTCACCGTTGTATCGCTGCGCCCCAGCTTGGATGGTGCTCCAGTTAATCGGACCTGCATCGGGAGAGTCAATAAACGTGTGCTACAATCAATCGTATTTTGTCGAGATACCTGACATGGCGACGAGAATAAACATCTAGACCATGACGTCTTTCGGCCATATCGATGAATTCGACCCTCATGAGGGGGATTTTGACACGTATTCTGAGCGGTTGTCTTTTTACTTCGAGGCGAACGACATCGCGACCGAAGCCCGGATGAAGGCCGTCTTCCTGTCCGTTTGCGGGGGTGAGACGTTCACACTCGTTAAAAACCTGATTCGGCCTCGGACAATCCAGGAGCTCAGGTATGCAGAGCTCAAGGCCGCTTTGAAGGAACATTGCAATCCATCTCCTTCAGTCATCCTGTGTCGGTTTAATTTTTACATGTGCAGACAGCAGCAAGGTCAGTCGATCGCAGACTTCATTGCACACCTCAAAAAACTGACACATCTGTGTGAGTTTGGGGACACGATTGACGACATGCTCCGTGATTTGCTGGTGGTCGGCATGTCCGATGACCGCACTCGGAGACGCCTGTGCTTGCTGAGAGAAGACTGACGTTCCAAAATGCCAGAGACACCGCCATTTCCATGGAAAGTGCTGAACGCAACGCTACAAGCATCGGTGCCACTCGCTCGTCTGGTACCAGCCCTGCTGTGAATCGGTTGGATCATGATCAGCCAAAACGTTGGAACAAGGCTCCTCGTCAGAAACCAGCGCAGTCTCAAACCCACAACAAATGTTTTCGGTGCAACGGAAAGCACCCTCCGGAGTCGTGTCGGTTCAAAGATGCAACCTGCCATTTCTGTTCGAAAACTGGCCATATTGCTCCAGCTTGCATCACTCGCAAATCGGGAAAAGGGAAAGCTGCTGACAAGAAGATTCAACCGGTCGGGATTATGAAGATGAAGTCACTCGCTAGAAACTATGTGTGGTGGCCGAATCTTGATGCTGATATCGAACATCATGTTCGACATTGTTACCCCTGCCAGAGCACCCGGAATACACCTGCGAAAGTGCCACTGCATCCCTGGGAATGGCCCAGCGAACCGTGGCATCGCCTGCATCTCGATTATGCCGGCCTATTAACGGCAGCATGATTCTAATAATCACGGACGCGCACACAAAATGGATTGATGCTTATGTGACGCGTGGTACTACGTCAGCCATCGTCATCGAAAGACTCAGACGCTGTCTCGCCACTCATGGTCTGCCCAGGATGATCATACGTGATAACGGTTCGTGTTTTTCCAGTTCCGAGTTTGCCGAGTTCACACGTCGGAACGGCATCAAACATAAGTTTGTCAGCCCACATCACCAGGCTTCAAATGGCTTGGCCGAATGATCCGTGGGAATCATCAAATCCGGATTGCAGAAACTTCAGGAGGGAACCCTGGAAACAAAGCTTTCTCGTCTCCTGTTCAAATACCGCAATACGCCACAATCAACAACCGGTGCAGCTCCGTCTGAGTTATTGATGAAACGACACTGGAGATCGACACTTGACAATCTCAAACCAGACATATCATCAAATGTTTATCAGAGCCAGCTTAATCAAAAGTTGGTGCACGATAAGACGTCCAACAGTCGCTGTATCAACATTGGAGATCCAGTGTTTGCCCGAAATGTTGGTGCAGGTGCGACGTGGCTACCGGGGGACATCATCGAGAAGCCAGGTCCACTGTCCTGTGTGATTCGCCTGCAGGATGGCCGTGAAATTCGTCGACATCAGGACCACATAACCTACCGTCACTGTGAGTCGATAGAGCCTGCAGCATCGTCACAGTCAAAACAACAGTTCGACCTGCCACTGCCGGAGATCGTCGTGGCCGCTCCAGCCAGCTTGGATGCCCCGAAAACCTCTGCGAACGCTACACCCTTCGTGGAGACCAAAGGAATCACCTCGGACTCTGTATCCACTGGTACACCACGACCCAAAGGGATCACCTCGGACTCTGTATCCACTGGTACACCGCCACCCAAAGGGATCACCTCGGACTCTGTATCCACTGGTACACCGCCACCCAAATGAATCACCTCGGACTCTGTATCCACTGGTACACCGCCACCCAAAGGGATCACCTCGGACTCTGTATCCACTGGTACACCGCCACCCAAAGGGATCACCTCGGACTCTGTATCCACTGGTACACCGCCACCCAAATGAATCACCTCGGACTCTGTATCCACTGGTACACCGCCACCCAAAGGGATCACCTCGGAATCTGTATCCACTGGTACACTGCCACCCAAGGGATCACCTCGGACTCTGTATCCACTGGTACACCGCCACCCAAATGAATCACCTCAGACTCTGTATCCACTGGTACACCGCCACCCAAAGGGATCACCTCGGACTCTGTATCCACTGGTACACCGCGACGCTCAATGCGTGAGAGAAAAGCACCCGACCGGTTGAATCTTTGAAGATGTCTATTTTCACGTTGACACATGTTCTATTTTCACGTTGACACATGTTCTATTTTCACGTTGACACATGTTCTATTTTCACGTTGACACATGTTCTATTTTCACGTTGACACATGTTCTATTTTCACATTGACACATGTTCTATTTTCACGTTGACACATGTTCTATTTTCACGTTGACACATGTTCTATTTTCACGTTGACACATGTTCTATTTTCATGTTGACACATGTTCTATTTTCCGTTGACACATGTTCAATTTACACGTTGACACATGTTCTATTTTCACGTTGACACATGTTCTATTTTCACGTTGACACATGTTCTATTTTCACGTTGACACATGTTCTATTTTCACGTTGACACATGTTCTATTTTCACGTTGACACATGTTCTATTTTCACGTTGACACATGTTCTATTTTCACGTTGACACATGTTCTATTTTCACGTTGACACATGTTCTATTTTCACGTTGACACATGTTCTATTTTCACGTTGACACATGTTCTATTTTCCCGTTGACACATGTTCTATTTTCACGTTGACACATGTTCTATTTTCACGTTGACACATGTTCTATTTTCACGTTGACACATGTTCTATTTTCACGTTGACACATGTTCTATTTTCACGTTGACACATGTTCTATTTTCACGTTGACACATGTTCTATTTTCATGATGACACACGTTCTATTTTCACGTTGACACATGTTCTATTTTCATGTTGACACATGTTCTATTTTCACGTTGACACACGTTCTATTTTCACGTTGACACATGTTCTATTTTCACGTTGACACATGTTCTATTTTCACGTTGACACATGTTCTATTTTCCCGTTGACACATGTTCTATTTTCACGTTGACACATGTTCTATTTTCCCGTTGACACATGTTCTATTTTCACGTTGACACATGTTCTATTTTCACGTTGACACATGTTCTATTTTCACGTTGACACATGTTCTATTTTCACGTTGACACATGTTCTATTTTCATGATGACACACGTTCTATTTTCACGTTGACACATGTTCTATTTTCATGTTGACACATGTTCTATTTTCACGTTGACACACGTTCTATTTTCACGATGACTCATGTTCTATTTTCACGTTGACACATGTTCTATTTTCACGTTGACACACGTTCTATTTTCACGTTGACACATGTTCTATTTTCACGTTGACACATGTTCTATTTTCACGTTGACACATGTTCTATTTTCACGTTGACACATGTTCTATTTTCACGTTGACACATGTTCTATTTTCACGTTGACACATGTTCTATTTTCACGTTGACACATGTTCTATTTTCACGTTGACACACGTTCTATTTTCACGTTGACACATGTTCTATTTTCACGTTGACACACGTTCTATTTACACGATGACACACGTTCTATTTTCACGATGACACATTTTTTTTTTTTTTTTTTTTTTTGTATACAAGATCGAGGCTCGTGAAAGAGCGAACATTAATCACACAGAAAGACAAACCGACACATAAAACATATAACATCGGGAGCGGTAGACAAGATGGGGAGAGAGGGGGAAGGACACAAACACAACATTTGAGAGCAGGGACCGAGAGACATGGAGACATCGAGAGATCTGAGAGAGGGCGAGGGCTTTGGGGGGGGGGGGGGGGGCATGGGAAGGGGGCAGTGGGAGAGGTATAAAACATATGGACACTGCCAGGACTTCCAGGAAAGAAGTTGGAATTTCAAACAAGGTCGATCTGGGGTGAATTAGCGGGGGTAGAAAAGATCAAGGTTTTGGATGGGGGAAGATAAGAGATGGTGGTGAACAGCTGTTTTAAAGACCTGGAGGGAGGAGTGGGATTGAAGGGAGTGAGGGAGTTTGTTCCAGAGGCGGGAGAAAAGAGGAATGAAAGAGTGAAGGTGAGCAGAGAGCCGAGATTTCGGCAGTTTAACCATCAGAGGGTTGCTGGCAGATCTTGTGCGACCTGTAGGAATATTTGGGGGACAGAGCACAGAGAGAGCTGGGGGTGCAAGGCCGGAGAGGAGTCGGTAGAAGACAGAAAGACCACCTACCTGCCTGCGGTGAGTGAGTGAAAGGCCCTCAGAAATAGCTTCATCGCGGGAGATTCCAATAATTCTGAAAGCTTTGGTTTCAACAGCGTGAAGCCGAGCTAGGTGTGAGGCAGGAGCACCGGCCCATAGGGGAGAACAGTATTCCATTGAGCTGCGGATGAAAGCCTTGTATGTGGTGAGGAGCTCAGGTGTGCCGAGGAAGGACTTCGCACGACGGAGGATGCCCAGTCGGCGACTGGCTTTGGAGGCCAGCTTGGAAATGTGGTTTTCCCAAGAAAGATCATGGCAGATAGTGAGACCCAAAATCTTGAGCGACAGAACTTCTTGGAGAGGATTGTTGAGAAAGTAGATGGGAGGGTTGTCCAGTCGATCTTTTCGGAGAGACATAGTAAGAGTGTGAGATTTGTCAGGATTGAAAGACATGTTCCATTTGTTTGACCAGTCTGTGATTTTGTCCAGGTCTTCAGAGAGTGAGGAGGCAGCAGACTGCCGATCTGAGGGAAGAGGAATGGAGCGGCAGAGAGTGGAGTCATCAGCAAAGAGATAGAGAGGATTTTCGAGAGAGTCAGAGAGATCATTGATGAAGACCAGAAAAAGCACGGGGCCCAGAACACTGCCTTGGGGAACTCCAGCCTGAACAGGAAGAGGAGATGAGAGAAACCCATTCAGGGCCACACGTTGACGACGACTAGAGAGGAAGTCCGCCAGCCATGCGTGGAGATTTCCATGGATACCAAAGGAGGAGAGTTTGGTGAGCAGAGCGGGAGTGCCAGACCGTGTCGAAGGCACGTGATATGTCGAGGGAGACAGCTCTAATTTCCTGTTTGGCATTGAGGACCTCCATCCATTGTTGAGACAGCAGAAGCAGCATGTCCAGAGTAGAGTGACCTGGTCTGAAACCAAATTGATGATCAGAGATCAAGCCATTGGAGAAGAGGAAAGATTTCATATCCGAAGCAATGATGGATTCCATGACTTTGCTGATAATTGGGAGAAGGCTGATTGGTCTGTAGTTGCTAGGATCTGTTTTTGCACCTTTTTTGTGCAAAGCGGTGATGTTGGCTGATTTCCAAGCAGATGGCAGTTGACCTTGAGCAAAAGAGAGGGTGAAGAGAACAGAGAGAGGGTGAGATAGAGCAGCAGAGCAGGATTTTAGGACCCGTGGGCTGATGCCGTCGGGTCCAGTTGCAGAATCAGAGTCGAGGGTTGACACATGTTCTATTTTCACGTTGACACACGTTCTATTTTCACGTTGACACATGTTCTATTTTCACGTTGACACACGTTCTGTTTTCACGATGACACACGTTCTATTTTCACGTTGACACACGTTCTATTTTCACGTTGACATATGTTCTATTTTCACGTTGACACATGTTCTATTTTCACGTTGACACATGTTCTATTTTCACATTGACACATGTTCTATTTTCACGTTGACACATATTCTATTTTCACGTTGACACATGTTATATTTTCACATTGACACATGTTCTATTTTCACGTTGACACATGTTCTATTTTCACGTATTTTCATTATTTTCATAATCGTTTGCACACATATTTTGACATGTTTTGGAAATGTTGCTTTTGAAATGTCAATTCTGGAAATCTAGCACATATTGCTCTTGGTAATTTTGGACTTAAAGGGGAGGATGTCATGTATGAAGCTGCAAATATTCACCGTTGTATCCCTACACCGTGACCGCATTGTATCCCTACGCCCCAGCTCGGATGGCGCTGCAGTTAATCGGGCCTGTATCGGGAGAGTCAATAAACGTGTGCTACAATCAATCGTAGTTTGTCGAGATACCTTACAGAACTAGTGCCAGGAACTAGCAAATGGCTGTTCCTGGTGAGATCGTACAAAAACATGAGTCGCCTCGGTCATACGTTCTCAGAGCAGGCAACCAATGTTCAAGAAAGTTGCGATGACCAATCACACTGGCGATGTGTGCGAGCCAGAGATTGGAGCTATGATGAGCGCACAACGATGCTTCCAACCCCTTCTCCGGCCACCATTGATGATCACAATAATGTTTCTTCATTGCCCCCCACTGTTGTGTTTGATGAACAACTCCACGAGCCTGTTGCGTATTGCCTTGTACTACTCGCTCAGGCCTTGTTGTAAAACCTCCAGACTTAATAAAACAAACTTAATCTTTGATTTGATTTTCACTCCGAAGTAGAGATATAATGTGATGCCATGTTCCTGATCCAGTGATCCCTGTTTGTGTTTGGTTCCGTGTTTTATGAATTTCCATATCCCCTTCCGACTCGAACGGGATCGTGTGAGATTATTAAAGTAAGGTAAGTTATGAAGCAAATCAATGGAGAGAAAGGGAACAGGTAGACGCACAACCTTCGCATATACCTTGGAGGTACGACTTCCCTCAGTGTCGTCGGTGACCGAGTGACCCCTGTCAAGCACGCAAGGCCATATACGGCCTCATGGGCAAAGCAAAATGGCTGTCTGTTACAAAAAATGCCTAATAATGACAATTATTCACAGGAAACGAGTGAAGGGGCGCATACCCCTCGTCGGCCGAGGCCTAAGTCTGTGCGGCCACTCCGAGCAACCAGAATGTATGCTGAAAAGGAGAATGACTACACCTTCTCCAGTGAGTGAGGATCCCTGCCTCACGATGGGACAGAGCTCAACACCAAAGCTAAAAGATGAAAAGGTGTCGCCTGTTCTCCAACCAACTACGAGGTTCCATAAACCCGCAAATGGAGATGACAACCAATGAGAGTTAAGGACTAGGATGAGGAGGGGGAGGGTGGGGCAGAGTAGAGTTGAGTGGGCAATTTTTTCCCCCATGACCTGTCCCTGGATACCAGGAGTATGCATGCACAATTTGTTGGAGATTGGCCAGGTTGATTTCAATTAGATAATGAACATACATACATACATACATGCATACATACATACATACATACACTAACATATATACTCACACACATACATACATACATACATACATACATACATACATACACTTACATATATACTCACACACATACATACATACATACATACATACATACACACACATACATACATACATACATACATACATACATACATACATACATACATACATACACAGACATGTGTTTAATATTGGTAAAAATCCGTATATACCGATGTGTACATGGCTCGTGTTCGCTGAACTTGTCACCAATAAATACATTTTCCTTTCAAATCGCCGTGACGCACAGTAACTGTGCACAGCATACAGGTAATGGTAATATGCAGGTAAATGTGCCCCTTGTCCAATCGCGCTACAATGATCAAATTGAGGAAAATATTGGGAGGGAAACTTCTCCACAACCAGAACTACCCCAAGTACTCACCATCCCCTCTACCTGAACCTCTCACCATCCGCCCCCCCTTCTACCTCTAATTCCCCCAACCTCTAACCATCCGGCCCCCCTTCTACCTCTAATTCCCCCAACCCCTCACCATCACCCCTCTACCCCTAACTCCCACAAACCCCTCCCCTTCCCCTGTACCCCTAACTCCCACAACCCCTCACCATCCACCCTCTACTCCTAACTCCCACAATCCCTCACCATCCTCCCCTCTACCCCTATCTCCCACAAACCCCTCCCCGTCCCCTGTACCCCTAACTCCCACAACCTCCTCACCATCCCCTCCTCTACTCCGAACTCCCACAACCCCTCACCATCCCCCCTCTACTCCTAACTCCCACAACTCCTCACCATCCCCCCTCTATCCCGAACTCCCACAACGCCTCACCATCCCCCCTCTACTCCCAACTCCCACAAACCCCTCCCCTTCCACTGCACCCGTAACTCCCACAACCTCCTCACCAGCCCCTTCTATATCCCGAACTCCCACAACGCCTCACCATTCCCCCGCTACTCCTAACTCCCACAAACCCCTCCCCTTCCACTGTATCCGTAACTCCCACAACCTCCTCACCATCCCCTCCTCTACCCCCGAACTCCCAAAATGCCTCACCATCCCCCCTCTACCCTGAACTCCCACAAGGCCTCACCATCCCCTCCTCTACCCCGAACTCCCACAACGCCTCACCATCCCCCCTCTACTCCCAACTCCCACAACACCTCACCATCCCCCCTCAACCCCTAACTCCCACAAACCCCTCCCCGTCCCCTGTACCTCTAACTCCCACAACCCCCCCACCACCCCCCCACTACATATAACCCCGACAACCCCCTCCCAGTCCCCTGTACCCCTAACTCCCACAACTACTCACCATCCCCCCTCTATCCCTAACTCCCACAAACGCCTCCCCTTCCCCTGTACCCCTAACTCCCACAACCCCTCACCATCCCCTGTACCTCCAACTCCCACAACCCCCCTCACCATCCCTCTGCTACATATAACTCCCACAACCCCCCCCCCCGTCCCCTGTACCCCTAACTCCCACAACTCCTCACCATCCCCCCTCTATCCCTAACTCCCACAAACCCCTCCCCGTCCCCTGTACCCCTAACTCCCACAACTCCTCACCATCCCCCCTCAACCCCTAACTCCCACAAACCCCTCCCCGTCCCCTGTACCTCTAACTTCCACAACCCCCCTCACCATCCCCCCGCTACATATAACTCCCACAACCCCCTCCCCGTCCCCTGTACCCCTAACTCCCACAACTCCTCACCATCCCCCCTCTATCCCTAACTCCCACAAACACCTCCCCTTCCCCTGTACCCCTAACTCCCACAACTCCTCACCATCCCCCCTCTATCCCTAACTCCCACAAACGCCTCCCCTTCCCCTGTACCTCTAACTCCCACAACCCCCCTCACCATCCCCCCGCTACATATAACTCCCACAACACCCTCCCCGTCCCCTGTACCCCGAACTCCCACAACTCCTCACCATCCCCCCTCTATCCCTAACTCCCACAAACGCCTCCCCTTCCCCTGTACCCCTAACTCCCACAACTCCTCACCATCCCCCCTCTATCCCTAACTCCCACAAACCCCTCCCCGTCCCCTGTACCTCTAACTCCCACAACCCCCCTCACCATCCCCCCGCTACATATAACTCCCACAACCCCCTCCCCGTCCCCTGTACCCCTAACTCCCACAACTCCTCACCATCCCCCCACTATCCCTAACTCCCACAAACGCCTCCCCTTCCCCTGTACCCCTAACTCCCACAACTCCTCACCATCCCCCCTCTACCCCTAACTCCCACAAACCCCTCCCCGTCCCCTGTACATCTAACTCCCACAACCCCCCTCACCATCCCCCCGCTACATATAACTCCCACAACCCCCTCCCCGTCCCCTGTACCCCTAACTCCCACAACGCCTCACCATCCCCCCTCTACTCCTAACTCCCACAACTCCTAACCATCCCCCCTGTACCCCTAACTCCCACAACCCCCTCACCATCCCCCTCTACTCCTAACTCCCCACACACGACGTGCGCTCCCCGCTGCTCCGACATGGACGACACGCGGATGTTGCAGCGTTTAAATTGATTATCAGTTGTTCGGCGCTTGCATGGAGTTCCTCGTTTTACGGATAAACTCTCAAGGGTGAAATGAAGTGGAGAAAAGTTTGGTAGGAGTTGGGAATGTTGAGAAGAATTCGCTTATTGCAAACGGGTTCAGGTTTTGATATTTCGACCTTATAGTTCACACGATAAAAGATATGATGATGATTTTATGAAGCTCTTCAGTGTTGTTAAGGGTGTTTTATTTATTATTGTGCAAGATCGAGGCTCATGTAAGAGCTAACATTAATGACAAAAAAGCAAACTAACACATAAAACATATGATAAAGGGAGCAGGAGACAAGATGGGAAGAGAGAGAGAAGCACACAAGTACAACAGCAGAGAACAGGGACATCGGGAGATCTGTGGGAGGGAGAGGGCTTGGGGGGAGGCGGCATGGGAAGGGGAGGGGGTGGGAGGGGTAAAAACCAAATGGACACTGCTAGGACTTCCAGGAAAGAAGTCGGCATTTCAGGAAAGTGGATTTGGGGTGAATTAACGGGGGTAGAAAAGATCAAGGTTTTGGATGGGGGAAGATGGTGGTGAACAGCTGTTTTAAAGACCTTGGGGGAGGAGTGGGATTGAAGAGAGTGAGGGAGTTTGTTCCAGAGGCAGGAGAAAAGAGGAATGAAGTAGTGAAGGTGAGCAGAGAGTCTTCATTTTGGCAGTTTGACCATAAGAGGGTTGCAGGCAGATCTTGTGCGACCTGTAGGAATATTTAGGGACAGAGCCCAGAGAGCGCTGGGGGGGGGGGGGGGGGGCAAGGCCAGAGAGGAGTCGGTAGAAGACGGAAAGACCACCAACCTGCCTGCGGTGAGTAAGTGAAAGGCCCTCGGAGATAGCGTCATGGCGGGAGATTCCAATGATTCTGAAAGCTTTGGTTTCAACAGCGTGAAGACGAGCTAGGTGTGACGCAGGAGCACCAGCCCAGAGGGGAGAGCAGTATTCCATTGAGCTGCGGATGAAAGCCTTGCATGTGGTGAGGAGCTCAGGTGTGCCAAGGGAGGACTTCGCACGACGGAGGATGCCCAGTCGGCGACTGGCTTTGGGGGCCAGCTTGGAAATGTGGTTTTCCCAGCAAAGATCATGGCACGTCGTGAGACCCAAAAGCTTGAGTGACAGAAATTATTTGGAGAGGATTGTTCAGAAAGTGGATGGGAGGGTTGTCCAGTCGGTCTCTTCGGAGAGACATCGTAAGAGTGTGAGATTTGTCAGGATTGAAAGACATGTTCCACTTGTTTGCCCAGTCTGTGATTTTGTCCAGGTCTGCAGAGAGTGAGGAGGCTGCAGTCTGCCGATCTTAAGGTTGAGGTATGGATTAGGTATGGATATTGAACAAGTTAACCCTGTCCATTAATTACGTACCGAGAGGATGGGGAATATAACAATGACACGAAATGAAGTTACAAAATATTCCCTGTAAGTTGAGTTTGCGGAAATATTTATATATAATGGAATAGGAATGTTTATGAATGAAACAGCCGGTGTAGGCCTATGTGGTTCATGATGAGGCACTTGAAGAGGAAGATTCTTGTTTATGTTGAACTATTGGAATGTTCACAGCTCTCTCTCTCACTCTCTCTCACTCTCCCTCACTCTCCCTCACTCTCTCTCACTCTCTCTCACTCTCTCTCACTCTCCCTCACTCTCCCTCACTCTCTCTCACTCTCCCTCACTCTCAGTCTCTCTCACTCTCCCTCACTCTCCCTCACTCTCCGTCACTCTCACTCTCTCTCACTCTCCCTCACTCTCACTCTCTCTCTCTCCCTCACTCTCAGTCTATCTCACTCTCCCTCACTCTCTCTCACTCTCCCTCACACTCTCTCACTCTCCCTCACTTAGTCGGTCCGTGAGACTCGGAATTATTCAATGTTTCATAATGAATGTCACGTCATCTCCAGGTACAGGTAATATAAAAGTTCTGGTTCTCCTGAAATGAACTAACGAAACTTTCTCTTCGATGTTTCCCTCCATCGATTTATATATATTTTTTTCTACGTGGTTTGAAAACAGCGTCAAAAACATTGATCTGAACAATTCAAACCAAAAAACTTGTTTGTTTTTTACACTTCCATCTTTGCCGAAACTTTCAAATGTTCATCACCACCTCCCCCATCACGTGATGCGTCATCCATCACGTGCCTTTGCTCCTGGCTTTAATGAGGCAATTAAATATTTATATAATGTAATCTGAACTCATACTAAAGTTTCTTTGAAGATAATGTTTCATGTAAAAAGGTGTTAAAATCGATTATTGTTTTCTTTACATTTCAATAAGAACACTTAATCACGTGTTGATTACTCAATAGTTAGTGTAGTTGTACTTGATTGTAATCGCGATTAAGGACTCTGCTACAAAACCGAGGACCATGCGGATCTCATTCTCCTGTGCTCATCGGGACCGACCGGTCATCCTCGGGATCGATCGTCGTGGGGGTTCCGTTGCCTCCGCTTGCTGTCATGGTAAACACTCGCTACTACATGTAAAGCTTCGGTTAACAGTCGATGAGAACCAATAATGACAAAATATCGCGGGAGCCGTAGAGTTTGTTGAGAAATCTTCTTTTTCCGTTTATTACCTGCGCCACCAAAGGTGCGTGGAGGTTGTGTTTTTACCTTTGTCTGTTTGTTGTTTGTGAACAAAATATCTCGACACGTTGTAGCCGGATTCGGACGAAATTTAGCAGAGATGTAGCGTACGTGACAACGACGAAATGATTAGATTTTGGTGAAGATCCGGATTCGGATCCGGCTACTAGATGTTTTAAATTGATTCTTCACTATTGGGAGAGAGGACCAAAAACAATACATTGCGGAATATCTCAAAAAGTTATGGACGGATTTGGACGAAACTTGTTGGATATATTGTGTGTGTGACAAGGAAGAATCGATTCAATTTTGGTGAAGATCCGGATTCGGATCCGGCTACTAGATGTTTTAAATTGATTCTTCACTATTGGGAGAGAGGACCAAAAACGATACATTGCGGAATATCTCAAAAAGTTATGGATGGATTTGGACGAAACTTGTTGGACAGGTTGTGTGTGTGACAAGGACAAACAGATTCGATTTTGGTGAAGATCCGGATCCGGATCCAGCTAGGAGAATTTTTAAAGTGATTTTTCACCATTGAGTGAGTGCCGTTCTGGTTTCTTTAGCGACGGAGCGCACCGGCTAACTTTTGAAAACGTTTTGACTTTATTTTCATCGCCGACGATTCGCACAATAAGTTAGAGTTTTATCTTCAAATAATTGACGAGTTCGAATTCGTTTTGTGCTGTAAATTGCATCTTTACCGCAATCGTTTACGACTGACATTGAGTCATTCAAGGAAAAGTTTACGGCTGTTTTAATAAATAAACATCGTGTAAAGTAACAAAAGTTACACAGATGCAGGTTCAATCCGTTCATCCATTGTCATTCGACGTGCGTTCACAGCTCTTAGGTCTTAGTGTTCCAAACCAAACTCTCAACCACGTGGTGGAATGTATACCTGCTAGTGATGAACAGGACTTGTTTCACACTCAGGGTGATTCACCAATGTATGCGACGTCCCTCCGATGGACGTCCATTGCGTTTTGCCTGCTTTCTTTGTCAATGATTTGCGACATCATTTCTTGAATATAATGGTAAATATTTGAAACATGGCTCCCGTTTGCTGTCTTTACCTGAAATATTTGCACTTTCTTTTCTTGTTATTGGTAAGTGCTAAATATTTTGGGCAAAGAATGTAAACCATGACATCGGTCAACATGTAAGGCTTGTGGTTTTTCGCTCAATTGATGAAATATATAACAACATAATTGTCAGCTTAACGAGAACTGCTCCATCTTCGCTGGTTGGTGCAATGACAATGAATACTGTTGCGGTTCTGAAAGTGTAAATATTGATTAATAAAGGTTAAAGGTTTGCCCCCATAGTTAGTCCATATGCAACATGTATGCCACCTTAGAACATTAGTTATGTCATAGTATGTGTAAGAGTAGGCCATTTCCATTAGTGATACCTGCGTTGTGTAAAATAAATAAGAGTAGGTCCCATTCATTTTGCGGCCCACCCTCCAAATCTACCTCGTTGGGCAGCATCCAGTCTGCGCCCCATTGTTGCTATTGCCCTCGCATTGGGATGCTCAAACCAGCCAAATGCCACGAGGTAGGCCTGAAAAGGGGGAGGAGCATGAGGTCGGGGTGTGGCCACGTCAAGCAGACGTCAAGGGCGGAGCCGGTAAGAGCCAACAAACCAACCAGGGTTCGGGTGGAATGGCGTGAGGGGCGTGGCCAAGGCGTGGCTGGCAAGTTCCAGAGCGTTCGCTGGGTGGCGCTATATAAACGTGCATGTAAAGCCCTTCCACAGGACTGAAGGATACGGGCTTGGGAAGAGGACAGAGGACTGGAGGATATACGCGCTTTTCAACAGGACTGGCATGATTCGCGCATTACAAATGACTATTGGGAAAGGCCCTTTTGTCAAAAGGACTCGTTGAGGATTGCCTGTGCAAATAACTCGCTGGGGGAACTCTGAATGTGAAAGGTCTCGTTGAGAATTGGCTTTGAAAGGCTATTGGAAGTGGCGCATTGCCGAGGACTTGTGGGAGAGGCGCTTCGGCATTGAACTGCATTGGGAGCGCAAATAGCGCCGGTACTTCTATTACGTACGCGGCTGAGCCGCGAAGTGACCGCCTAACCCAGCTTACCGTTTCCCCCCCGTAATTGTCTGGTCTGCGGCAACGGCACGTGAGGAACTCCACCGTTTGCTCAACCCTCTTCGTCCAACCATCTTCTCCGCGGGGCAAGTTGGGGACCGGAGCGAGCTGTGGACGCCATTCCTTGGACCATTGCCCTGACAATCTACATCCCCATGTGAGTGTCTGAGAGTGTGACTGAGTGTGAAATGGGCCCGTGTCCAGGGATAAGTAAGACTGTACTAAGGCTGCACTGTGTGTTCTTCTTCTTTACTGTACATAGTGTAATAAACCAATCTGTTCTTCCTTTCTTCTTAATCTGACCGTATTAGTGATTTCTTCCATTGGGTAAGCATGGCACGATTCGGCACCGCTCAAATCGGGTTAGTTCCTGTTAACAGCTCGGATCACAGCTCGCTGTCGCTCGGCGTTTCCTCCTAAAACCGTGGTTCGGGCGGGGTTATTTCCTTGATTCATGGGAGGCGCTGGTAATTAGGTAATAGGAATAATTCGGCCTACCACCCTATTCAGCGCTGACCCGAAAGAACGTAACAGCTGCGGATCCTGTCGGCTAGTCAAAAACAAGGGGACTAACCCCCTCTTGGTAAAAGGGGAAAGGCCGACGAGGAGATCCGCAACAATATGTTTCAGACGGGTGTGTCAAACAACCTTTTAAACGTGGCACCCGGTTGCTGTCTTTACATATAATATTTGCACTTTCTTTTTTTTTCATTAGTAAGTGCGAAATATTTTAGGCAAAGAATGTAAACTATGACCACCATCAACATGTAAGGCTTGCGGTTGTTCACTAACTTCATGAAATATTCAACAAAATAATTGTCAGCTTAACAAACTGCTTCATCTTCACTTTTTGTTGCAATAACAATGAATACGTTTCAGACTGGTGGCTGCGAAAGAACCATTCACCTGGTTTAGGTTCCGACGTGATTCAATCAATAAGTAACAGTTGTAAAATTTATTTCGGAATAGGTTTTTTTCATCCGAGACATAACTTTTACTCGCTGAACAAAGCCATGGGTGCAAGATTTTGTGGGGATTGTTCTTGCCAGTTTTTCCCCCCAATATTTTCACACACATACACACACATCTCGTTTTTTCATTTCTGTTCCTCACAATTCTATCTCTCTTTTATTCACGGACACGCGCACACACACACACACACAGACACACACACACACACACACACACACACACACACACACACACACACACTTAATTAATTGTACAGTATCGGTTGTTCCTAAACTTAAATATATATAATTTAAAGGATTGTTGTAATTGATGTTAATTTCACAACATCCCATATTCAACTTTATTTAAATTGCAAATCTCAAACATAGTTTCTCCACCTAAAGCAAGAACGTTAACCCATAAGCAATTGACTAGTTTCCCGATTCCATGGATCATCAGCTGGGCACCATTCTTCCTCGAGGTTTCGATCCTTTCGGCCCAGGACCTCTCCAAGCGTCGGATCCACAACCTCAACATCAACACACACATGCACACACATACATGCACATACATCCACATACATGCACTTACACACACACACTCTCACTCTCTCACACTCTCACACTCCTCACACGACCACAATATTTGCTTATTTTATATGCAATGTGACTCAAAATTCTAGAATCACAGGACTAATGTTACTTTTTTTTCCGATTGCAGTGAGGGAACATGAATTTGCCGGTGAATGATCAGATTGAACTGACAGAAATATTTGCCAGCGGAATTCTCTGAGATGTCACAGCAAGATTCAATGACAAACACCTAGAAAGTCCAGTTACGTGCAGCACCATATATAAGTTGGTGAGTTATTATTTTTCCTGAATTTTTGATTGTCTCTGTCATAGCGTTACTATTATTAGTATCATAATTATTATTGTCATCATCGCTTATTGGATTTCAGAATGTTTTTTTTATTTTGTTTTTGAGTCCTCCTTTTCGACAAATTGTTATTTTAATCATAGGTCATTGCTATGTTGTTTGCACTGTATTTGTCATTGATTTCCGAGATAATAATTCTTCATTCATAATTGTAAAACATTGTTTAAATGGCTCCCGTTTGCTCTCTTTTCCTGAAATATTTGCACTTGCTTTTCTTTTTACAAGTAAGTGCTAAATTGTTCGGGAAAAGAATGTAAACAATGACATCGATCAACATGTAAGGCTTGTGGTTTTTCACTCATTTGATGACAGATATAACAACATAATTGTCAGCTTAACGAGAACTGCTTCATATTCGCTGGTTGTTGCAATGACAATGAATGCATTTCAGACGTGTGTGTCAAACAACCTTTTAAACATGGCTCCCGGTTGCTGTCCTTACCTGAAATATTTGCACTTTCTTTTGTTTTTAAGAGTAAGTGCAAAATATTTTGGGCAAAGAATGTAAACCATGACCACCATCAACATGTAAGGCTTGTGGTTGTTCACTAACTTGATGAAATATTCAACAAAAGAATTGTCAGCTTAACAAACTCCTTCATCTTCACTGTTTGTTGCAACAACAAGACTTGTGTGTGTTCTCTTTCATTCTCTTGGTATATGGATGCTTTTTTTTGCACCGATTATATTATCATGTCAATAATAGGCCATTGCCTTTTGCTGCTCTTTCTTTGTCAATGTTCTGTGCGATATTATTTCTTGAATATAATGGTAGATCATTCAAACATGGCTCCCGTTTAATGTATATACCTGAAATATTTGCACTTTCTTTTCTTTTTATTAGTAAGTGCTAAATTTTTCGGGAAAAGAATGTAAACCCTGACATCGATTAACATATAAGGCTTCTGGATATCTTTTATCTTTTGTTCTCTTGGTTTTATTGAGGCATGTTTTTGCACAGATTATCATGTAAATAATGGTCCGTTGCTTATTGCCTGCGCTTTATTTGTCAATAATATGTGCGATATTATTTCTTGAATATCATTGTAAAACTTTGTAAACATTGCACGTGGTTGCTGTCTTTGCCTGAAATATTTGCACTTTCTTTTCTTTTTATTAGTAAGTGCTAAATATTTTGGGCAAAGAATGTATACCATGACATCGATCAACATGTAAGGCTTGTGGTTTTTCGCTCAATTGATGAAATATATAACAACATAATTGTCAGCTTAACGAGAACAGCTCAATCTTCGCTGGTTGTTACAATGACAATGAATGCGTTTCAGACATGTGTGTGTCAAACAACCTTTTAAACATCGCACCCGGTTGCTGTCTTTACCTGAAATATTTGCACTTTTTTCTTTTTCATTAGTAATTGCTAAATATTTTGGGCAAAGAATGTAAACCATGACATCAATCAACATGTAAGGCATGTGGGTGTTTTATCTTTCATTTTCTTGGTTTATGGATGCATCTTTTTGCACAGATTATCATGTCAATAATAGCCCATTGCATTCTGCCTGCTCTTTCTTTGTCAATGATGTGTGCGATATCATTTCTTGAATATAATGGTAAATCATTCAAACATGGCTCCCGTTTGATGTCTTTACCTGAAATATTTGCACTTTCTTTTCTTTTTACAAGTAAGTGCTAAATTTTTCGGGAAAAGAATGTAAACCCTGACATCGATTAACATATAAGGCTTCTGGATATCTTTTATCTTTTGTTCTCTTGGTTTTATTGAGGCATGTTTTTGCACAGATTTATCATATGAATAATGGTCCGTTGCTTATTGCCTGCGCTTTATTTGTCAATAATATGTGCGATATTATTTCTTGAATATAATTGTAAAACTTTGTAAACATGGCTCCCATTTGCTCTCTTTACCTGAAATATTTGCACTTTCTTTTCTTTTTATTCATAAGTGCTAAATATTTTGGGCAAAGAATGTAAACCATGACATCGATCAACATGTTAGGCTTGTGGTTTTTCACTCAATTGATGACAGATATAACAACATAATTGTCAGCTTAACGAGAACTGCTTCATATTCGCTGGTTGTTGCAATGACAATGAATGCATTTCAGACATGTGTGTGTCAAACAACCTTTTAAACATCGCAACCGGTTGCTGTCTTTACCTGAAATATTTGCACTTTTTTCTTTTTCATTAGTAAGTGCTAAATATTTTGGGCAAAGAATGTAAACCATGACATCGATCAACATGTAAGGCATGTGGGTGTTTTATCTTTCATTTTCTTGGTTTATGGATGCATCTTTTTGCACAGATTATCATGTCAATAATAGCCCATTGCGTTCTGTCTGCTCTTTCTTTGTCAATGATGTGTGCGATATCATTTCTTGAATATAATTGGTAAATCATTCAAACATGGCTCCCGTTTGATGTCTTTACCTGAAATATTTGCACTTACTTTTCTTTTTACAAGTAAGTGCTAAATTTTTCGGGAAAAGAATGTAAACCCTGACATCGATTAACATATAAGGCTTCTGGATATCTTTTATCTTTTGTTCTCTTGGTTTTATTGAGGCAAGTTTTTGCACAGATTATCATATGAACAATGGTCCGTTGCTTATTGCCTGCGCTTTATTTGTCAATAATATGTGCGATATTATTTCTTGAATATAATTGTAAAACTTTGTAAACATGGCTCCCATTTGCTCTCTTTACCTGAAATATTTGCACTTTCTTTTCTTTTTATTCACAAGTGCTAAATATTTTGGGCAAAGAATGTAAACCATGACATCAATCAACATGTTAGGCTTGTGGTTTTTCACTCAATTGATGACAGATATAACAACATAATTGTCAGCTTAACGAGAACTGCTTCATATTCGCTGGTTGTTGCAATGACAATGAATGCATTTCAGACATGTGTGTGTCAAACAACCGTTTAAACATGGCCCCCGTTTGCCCTCTTTACCTGAAATATTTGCACTTTCTTTTCTTTTTATTAGGAAGTGCTAAATATTTTGGGCAAAGAATGTAAACCATGACATCAATCAACATGTAAGCTTGTGGTTTTTCACTCAATTGATGACATATATAACAACATAATTGTCAGCTTAACGAGGACTGCTTCATATTCGCTGGTTGTTGCAATGACAATGAATGCATTTCAGACATGTGTGTGTCAAACAACCTTTTAAACATGGCTCCCGGTTGCTGTCCTTACCTGAAATATTTGCACTTTCTTTTGTTTTTAAGAGTAAGTGCGAAATATTTTGGGCAAAGAATGTAAACCATGACCACCATCAACATGTAAGGCTTGTGGTAGTTCACTAACTTGATGAAATATTCAACAAAAGAATTGTCAGCTTAACAAACTCCTTCATCTTCGATGTTTGTTGCAATAACAAGGCTTGTGTGTGTGTTCTCTTTCATTTTCTTGGTATATGGATGCATCTTTTTTCACCTATTATCATGTCAATAATAGGCCATTGCGTTTTGCTGCTCTTTCTTTGTCAATGTTCTGTGCGATAATATTTCTTGAATATAATGGTAAATCATTCAAACATGGCTCCCGTTTGCTGTCTTTACCTGAAATATTTGCACTTTCTTTTCTTTTTATTAGTAAGTGCTAAATATTTTGGGCAAAGAATGTAAACCATGACATCAATCAACATGTTAGGCTTGTGGTTTTTTACTCAATTGATGACAGATATAACAACATAATTGTCAGCTTAACGAGAACTGCTTCATATTCGCTGGTTGTTGCAATGACAATGAATGCATTTCAGACATGTGTGTGTCAAACAACTGTTTAAACATGGCTCCCGTTTGCCCTCTTTACCTGAAATATTTGCACTTTCTTTTCTTTTTATTAGTAAGTGCTAAATATTTTGGGCAAAGAATGTAAACCATGACATCGATCAACATGTAAGCTTGTGGTTTTTCACTCAATTGATGACAGATATAACAACATAATTGTCAGCTTAACGAGGACTGCTTCATATTCGCTGGTTGTTGCAATGACAATGAATGCATTTCAGACATCTGTGTGTCAAACAACCTTTTAAACATGGCTCGCGGTTGCTGTCCTTACCTGAAATATTTGCACTTCCTTTTGTTTTTAAGAGTAAGTGCGAAATATTTTGGGCAAAGAATGTAAACCATGACCACCATCAACATGTAAGGCTTGTGGTTGTTCACTAACTTGATGAAATATTCAACAAAAGAATTGTCAGCTTAACAAACTTCTTCATCTTCACTCTATGTTGCAATAACAAGGCTTGTGTGTGTTCTCTTTCATTTTCTTGGTATATGGATGCATCTTTTTTTTACCGATGATCATGTCAATAATAGGCCATTGCGTTTTGCTGCTCTTTCTTTGTCAATGTTCTGTGCGATAATATTTCTTGAATATAATGGTAAATCATTCAAACATGGCTCCCGTTTGCTGTCTTTACCTGAAATATTTGCACTTTCTTTTCTTTTTATTAGTAAGTGCTAAATATTTTGGGCAAAGAATGTAAACCATGACATCGATCAACATGCAAGGCTTGTGGTTTTTCGCTCAATTGATGAAATATATAACAACATAATTGTCAGCTTAACGAGAACAGCTCCATCTTCGCTGGTTGTTTCAATGACGATGAATGCGTTTCAGACAGGTGTGTCTTGAACAACCTTTTAAACATCGCACCCGGTTGCTGTCTTTACCTAAAATATTTGCACTTTCTTTTCTTTTTACAAGTAAGTGCTAAATTTTTCGGGAAAAGAATGTAAACCCTGACATCGATTAACATATAAGGCTTCTGGATATCTTTTATCTTTTGTTCTCTTGGTTTTATTGAGGCATGTTTTTGCACAGATTATCATGTGAATAATGGTCCGTTGCTTATTGCCTGCGCTTTATTTGTCAATAATATGTGCGATATTATTTCTTGAATATCATTGTAAAAGTTTGTAAACATTGCACGCGGTTGCTGTCTTTGCCTGAATATTTGTACTTTCATTTATTTTTATAAGTAAGTGCTAAATATTTTGGGCAAAGAATGTGAACCATGACATCGATCAACATGTAAGGCTTCTGGATATCTTTTATCTTTTGTTCTCTTGGTTTTATTGAGGCATATTTTTGCACAGATTATCATGTGAATAATGGTCCGTTGCTCATTGCCTGAGCTTTATTTGTCAATAATATCTGCGATATTATTTCTTGAATGTAATTGTAAAACTTTGTAAACATGGCACGCGGTTGCTGTCTTTGCCTGAAATATTTGCACTTTCTTTTCTTTTTATAAGTAAGTGCTAAATATTTTGGGCAAAGATTGTAAAGCTTGACATCGATCAACATGTAAGGCTTCTGGATATCTTTTATCTTTTGTTCTCTTGGTTTTATTGAGGCATATTTTTGCACAGATTATCATGTGAATAATGGTCCGTTGCTCATTGCCTGAGCTTTATTTGTCAATAATATCTGCGATATTATTTCTTGAATATAATGGTAAATCATTCAAACATGGCTCCCGTTTGCTGTCTTTACCTGAAATATTTGCACTTTCTTTTCTTTTTATTAGTAAGTGCTAAATATTTTGGGCAAAGAATGTAAACCATGACATCGATCAACATGTAAGGCTTGTGGTTTTTCACTCAATTGATGACAGATATAACAACATAATTGTCAGCTTAACGAGAACTGCTTCATATTCGCTGGTTGTTGCAATGACAATGAATGAATTTCAGACATGTGTGTGTCAGACAACCGTTTAAAGATGGCTCCCGTTTGCTCTCTTTACCTGAAATATTTGCACTTTCTTTTCTTTTTATTAGTAAGTGCTAAATATTTTGGGCAAAGAATGTAAACCATGACCACCATCAACATGTAAGGCTTGTGGTTGTTCACTAACTTGATGAAATAGTCAACGAAAGAATTGTCAGCTTAACAAACTCCCTCATCTTCACTGTTTGTTGCAATAACAATGAATACGTTTCAGACTGGTGGCTGCCAAAGGTTCCTCAACTTAAATATAAATAATTTAAAGGATTGTTGTAAATGATGTTAATTTCACAACATCCCATATTCAACTTTATTTGAATTGCAAATCTCAAACATAGTTTCTCCACCTAAAGCAAGAACGTTAACCCATAAGCAATTGACTAGTTTGCCCACTGCATGGATCATCAGCTGGGCACCGTTCTTCCTCGAGGTTTCAATTCTTTCAGCCCAGGACCTCTCCAAACGGCGGATCCACAACCTCAACATCAACACACACATCCACATACATCCACATACACGCACTTACACACACACACACACACACACACACACACACACACACACGACCACAAATAATTGCTTATTTTATATGCAAGGTGACTCAAAATTCTAGAAACACAGGACTAATGTTAGTTTTTTTTCCTATTGCAGTGAGGGAACATGAATTTTCTGGTGGATGATCGGATTGAACTGACAGAAGTATTTGCCAGTGGAATTCTTTGAGATGTCACAGCAAGATTCAATGAGAAACACCTAGAAAGTCCAGTTACGCGCAGCACCATATACAAGTTGGTGAGTTATTATTCTTCTTGAAATTTTGATTGTCTCTGTCATAGCATTACTATTATCAGTATCATAATTATTATTGTCATCGTCGCTTATTGGATTTCAGAATGTTTTTTATTATTTTGTTTTTGAGTCCTCTTTTTCGACAAATTGTTATTTTAATCATAGGTCATTGCTATGTTGTTTGCACTTTATTTGTCATTGATTTCCGAGATAATAATTTTTCATTTATAATTGTAAAACTTTGTAAAAATGGCTCCCGGTTGCTGTCTTTTCCTGAAATATTTTTGGACTTTCTTTTCTTTTTACAAGTAAGTGCTAAATTTTTCGGGAAAAGAATGTAAACCCTGACATCGATTAACATATAAGGCTTCTGGATATCTTTTATCTTTTGTTCGCTTGGTTTTATTGAGGCATGATTTTTCACAGATTATCATGTGAATGATGGTCTGTTGCTTATTGCCTGCGCTTTCTTTGTCAATGATCTGTGCGATATTATTTATTGAATATAATGGTAAATCTTTCAAACATTGCTCCCGTTTGCTGTCTTTACCTGAAATATTTGCACTTTCTTTTCTTTTTATTAGTAAGTGCTAAATATTTTGGGCAAAGAATGTAAACCATGACATCGATCAACATGTAAGGCTTGTGGTTTTTCGCTCAATTGATGAAATATATTACAACATAATTGTCAGCTTAACGAGAACAGCTCCATCTTCGCTGGTTGTTACAATGACAATGAATGCGTTTCAGACATGTGTGTCTTAAACAACCTTTTAAACATCGCACCCGGTTGCTGTCTTTACCTGAAATATTTGCACTTTTTTCTTTTTCATTAGTAAGTGCTAAATATTTTGGGCAAAGAATGTAAACCATGACATCGATCAACATGTAAGGCATGTGGGTGTTTTATCTTTCATTTTCTTGGTTTATGGATGCATCTTTTTGCACAGATTATCATGTCAATAATAGCCCATTGCGTTCTGCCTGCTCTTTCTTTGTCAATGATGTGTGCGATATCATTTCTTGAATATAATTGGTAAATCATTCAAACATGGCTCCCGTTTGATGTCTTTACCTGAAATATTTGCACTTACTTTTCTTTTTACAAGTAAGTGCTAAATTTTTCGGGAAAAGAATGTAAACCCTGACATCGATTAACATATAAGGCTTCTGGATATCTTTTATCTTTTGTTCTCTTGGTTTTATTGAGGCAAGTTTTTGCACAGATTATCATATGAACAATGGTCCGTTGCTTATTGCCTGCGCTTTATTTGTCAATAATATGTGCGATATTATTTCTTGAATATAATTGTAAAACTTTGTAAACATGGCTCCCATTTGCTCTCTTTACCTGAAATATTTGCACTTTCTTTTCTTTTTATTCACAAGTGCTAAATATTTTGGGCAAAGAATGTAAACCATGACATCAATCAACATGTTAGGCTTGTGGTTTTTCACTCAATTGATGACAGATATAACAACATAATTGTCAGCTTAACGAGAACTGCTTCATATTCGCTGGTTGTTGCAATGACAATGAATGCATTTCAGACATGTGTGTGTCAAACAACCGTTTAAACATGGCCCCCGTTTGCCCTCTTTACCTGAAATATTTGCACTTTCTTTTCTTTTTATTAGGAAGTGCTAAATATTTTGGGCAAAGAATGTAAACCATGACATCAATCAACATGTAAGCTTGTGGTTTTTCACTCAATTGATGACAGATATAACAACATAATTGTCAGCTTAACGAGGACTGCTTCATATTCGCTGGTTGTTGCAATGACAATGAATGCATTTCAGACATGTGTGTGTCAAACAACCTTTTAAACATGGCTCCCGGTTGCTGTCCTTACCTGAAATATTTGCACTTTCTTTTGTTTTTAAGAGTAAGTGCGAAATATTTTGGGCAAAGAATGTAAACCATGACCACCATCAACATGTAAGGCTTGTGGTAGTTCACTAACTTGATGAAATATTCAACAAAAGAATTGTCAGCTTAACAAACTCCTTCATCTTCGATGTTTGTTGCAATAACAAGGCTTGTGTGTGTGTTCTCTTTCATTTTCTTGGTATATGGATGCATCTTTTTTCACCTATTATCATGTCAATAATAGGCCATTGCGTTTTGCTGCTCTTTCTTTGTCAATGTTCTGTGCGATAATATTTCTTGAATATAATGGTAAATCATTCAAACATGGCTCCCGTTTGCTGTCTTTACCTGAAATATTTGCACTTTCTTTTCTTTTTATTAGTAAGTGCTAAATATTTTGGGCAAAGAATGTAAACCATGACATCAATCAACATGTTAGGCTTGTGGTTTTTTACTCAATTGATGACAGATATAACAACATAATTGTCAGCTTAACGAGAACTGCTTCATATTCGCTGGTTGTTGCAATGACAATGAATGCATTTCAGACATGTGTGTGTCAAACAACTGTTTAAACATGGCTCCCGTTTGCCCTCTTTACCTGAAATATTTGCACTTTCTTTTCTTTTTATTAGTAAGTGCTAAATATTTTGGGCAAAGAATGTAAACCATGACATCGATCAACATGTAAGCTTGTGGTTTTTCACTCAATTGATGACAGATATAACAACATAATTGTCAGCTTAACGAGGACTGCTTCATATTCGCTGGTTGTTGCAATGACAATGAATGCATTTCAGACATC
This sequence comes from Myxine glutinosa, assembly GCF_964187855.1. NCBI lineage: Eukaryota > Metazoa > Chordata > Myxini > Myxiniformes > Myxinidae > Myxine > Myxine glutinosa. The sequence goes on from NC_136268.1 coordinate 121,285,661, forward strand.
TGTGTGTCAAACAACCTTTTAAACATGGCTCGCGGTTGCTGTCCTTACCTGAAATATTTGCACTTCCTTTTGTTTTTAAGAGTAAGTGCGAAATATTTTGGGCAAAGAATGTAAACCATGACCACCATCAACATGTAAGGCTTGTGGTTGTTCACTAACTTGATGAAATATTCAACAAAAGAATTGTCAGCTTAACAAACTTCTTCATCTTCACTCTATGTTGCAATAACAAGGCTTGTGTGTGTTCTCTTTCATTTTCTTGGTATATGGATGCATCTTTTTTTACCGATGATCATGTCAATAATAGGCCATTGCGTTTTGCTGCTCTTTCTTTGTCAATGTTCTGTGCGATAATATTTCTTGAATATAATGGTAAATCATTCAAACATGGCTCCCGTTTGCTGTCTTTACCTGAAATATTTGCACTTTCTTTTCTTTTTATTAGTAAGTGCTAAATATTTTGGGCAAAGAATGTAAACCATGACATCGATCAACATGCAAGGCTTGTGGTTTTTCGCTCAATTGATGAAATATATAACAACATAATTGTCAGCTTAACGAGAACAGCTCCATCTTCGCTGGTTGTTTCAATGACGATGAATGCGTTTCAGACAGGTGTGTCTTGAACAACCTTTTAAACATCGCACCCGGTTGCTGTCTTTACCTAAAATATTTGCACTTTCTTTTCTTTTTACAAGTAAGTGCTAAATTTTTCGGGAAAAGAATGTAAACCCTGACATCGATTAACATATAAGGCTTCTGGATATCTTTTATCTTTTGTTCTCTTGGTTTTATTGAGGCATGTTTTTGCACAGATTATCATGTGAATAATGGTCCGTTGCTTATTGCCTGCGCTTTATTTGTCAATAATATGTGCGATATTATTTCTTGAATATCATTGTAAAAGTTTGTAAACATTGCACGCGGTTGCTGTCTTTGCCTGAATATTTGTACTTTCATTTATTTTTATAAGTAAGTGCTAAATATTTTGGGCAAAGAATGTGAACCATGACATCGATCAACATGTAAGGCTTCTGGATATCTTTTATCTTTTGTTCTCTTGGTTTTATTGAGGCATATTTTTGCACAGATTATCATGTGAATAATGGTCCGTTGCTCATTGCCTGAGCTTTATTTGTCAATAATATCTGCGATATTATTTCTTGAATGTAATTGTAAAACTTTGTAAACATGGCACGCGGTTGCTGTCTTTGCCTGAAATATTTGCACTTTCTTTTCTTTTTATAAGTAAGTGCTAAATATTTTGGGCAAAGATTGTAAAGCTTGACATCGATCAACATGTAAGGCTTCTGGATATCTTTTATCTTTTGTTCTCTTGGTTTTATTGAGGCATATTTTTGCACAGATTATCATGTGAATAATGGTCCGTTGCTCATTGCCTGAGCTTTATTTGTCAATAATATCTGCGATATTATTTCTTGAATATAATGGTAAATCATTCAAACATGGCTCCCGCTTGCTGTCTTTACCTGAAATATTTGCACTTTCTTTTCTTTTTATTAGTAAGTGCTAAATATTTTGGGCAAAGAATGTAAACCATGACATCGATCAACATGTAAGGCTTGTGGTTTTTCACTCAATTGATGACAGATATAACAACATAATTGTCAGCTTAACGAGAACTGCTTCATATTCGCTGGTTGTTGCAATGACAATGAATGAATTTCAGACATGTGTGTGTCAGACAACCGTTTAAAGATGGCTCCCGTTTGCTCTCTTTACCTGAAATATTTGCACTTTCTTTTCTTTTTATTAGTAAGTGCTAAATATTTTGGGCAAAGAATGTAAACCATGACCACCATCAACATGTAAGGCTTGTGGTTGTTCACTAACTTGATGAAATAGTCAACGAAAGAATTGTCAGCTTAACAAACTCCCTCATCTTCACTGTTTGTTGCAATAACAATGAATACGTTTCAGACTGGTGGCTGCCAAAGGTTCCTCAACTTAAATATAAATAATTTAAAGGATTGTTGTAAATGATGTTAATTTCACAACATCCCATATTCAACTTTATTTGAATTGCAAATCTCAAACATAGTTTCTCCACCTAAAGCAAGAACGTTAACCCATAAGCAATTGACTAGTTTGCCCACTGCATGGATCATCAGCTGGGCACCGTTCTTCCTCGAGGTTTCAATTCTTTCAGCCCAGGACCTCTCCAAACGGCGGATCCACAACCTCAACATCAACACACACATCCACATACATCCACATACACGCACTTACACACACACACACACACACACACACACACACACACACACGACCACAAATAATTGCTTATTTTATATGCAAGGTGACTCAAAATTCTAGAAACACAGGACTAATGTTAGTTTTTTTTCCTATTGCAGTGAGGGAACATGAATTTTCTGGTGGATGATCGGATTGAACTGACAGAAGTATTTGCCAGTGGAATTCTTTGAGATGTCACAGCAAGATTCAATGAGAAACACCTAGAAAGTCCAGTTACGCGCAGCACCATATACAAGTTGGTGAGTTATTATTCTTCTTGAAATTTTGATTGTCTCTGTCATAGCATTACTATTATCAGTATCATAATTATTATTGTCATCGTCGCTTATTGGATTTCAGAATGTTTTTTATTATTTTGTTTTTGAGTCCTCTTTTTCGACAAATTGTTATTTTAATCATAGGTCATTGCTATGTTGTTTGCACTTTATTTGTCATTGATTTCCGAGATAATAATTTTTCATTTATAATTGTAAAACTTTGTAAAAATGGCTCCCGGTTGCTGTCTTTTCCTGAAATATTTTTGGACTTTCTTTTCTTTTTACAAGTAAGTGCTAAATTTTTCGGGAAAAGAATGTAAACCCTGACATCGATTAACATATAAGGCTTCTGGATATCTTTTATCTTTTGTTCGCTTGGTTTTATTGAGGCATGATTTTTCACAGATTATCATGTGAATGATGGTCTGTTGCTTATTGCCTGCGCTTTCTTTGTCAATGATCTGTGCGATATTATTTATTGAATATAATGGTAAATCTTTCAAACATTGCTCCCGTTTGCTGTCTTTACCTGAAATATTTGCACTTTCTTTTCTTTTTATTAGTAAGTGCTAAATATTTTGGGCAAAGAATGTAAACCATGACATCGATCAACATGTAAGGCTTGTGGTTTTTCGCTCAATTGATGAAATATATTACAACATAATTGTCAGCTTAACGAGAACAGCTCCATCTTCGCTGGTTGTTACAATGACAATGAATGCGTTTCAGACATGTGTGTCTTAAACAACCTTTTAAACATCGCACCCGGTTGCTGTCTTTACCTGAAATATTTGCACTTTTTTCTTTTTCATTAGTAAGTGCTAAATATTTTGGGCAAAGAATGTAAACCATGACATCAATCAACATGTAAGGCATGTGGGTGTTTTATCTTTCATTTTCTTGGTTTATGGATGCATCTTTTTGCACCGATTATCATGTCAATAATAGGCCGTTGCGTTTTGCTGCTCTTTCTTTGTCAATGTTTTGTGCGATATTATTTCTTGCATATAATGGTAAATCATTCAAACATGGCTCCTGTTTGCTGTCTTTACCTGAAATATTTGCACTTTCTTTTCTTTTTATTAGTAAGTGCTGAATATTTTGGGCAAAGAATGTAAACCATGACATCGATCAACATGTCAGGCTTGTGGTTTTTTGCTCAATTGATGAAATATATTACAACATAATTGTCAGCTTAACGAGAACAGCTCCATCTTCGCTGGTTGTTACAATGACAATGAATGCGTTTCAGACATGTGTGTCTTAAACAACCTTTTAAACATCGCACCCAGTTGCTGTCTTTACCTGAAATATTTGCACTTTTTTCTTTTTCATAAGTAAGTGCTAAATATTTTGGGCAAAGAATGTAAACCATGACATCGATCAACATGTAAGGCATGTGGGTGTTTTATCTTTCATTTTCTTGGTTTATGGATGCATCTTTTTGCACCGATTATCATGTCAATAATAGGCCGTTGCGTTTTGCTGCTCTTTCTTTGTCAATGTTTTGTGCGATATTATTTCTTGCATATAATGGTAAATCATTCAAACATGGCTCCCGTTTGCTGTCTTTACCTGAAATATTTGCACTTTCTTTTCTTTTTATTAGTAAGTGCTGAATATTTTGGGCAAAGAATGTAAACCATGACATCGATCAACATGTAAGGCTTGTGGTTTTTCACTCAATTGATGACAGATATAACAACATAATTGTCAGCTTAAAGAGAACTGCTTCATATTCGCTGGTTGTTGCAATGACAATGAATGCATTTCAGACATGTGTGTGTCAAACAACCATTTAAACATGCCTCCCGTTTGCTCTCTTTACCTGAAATATTTGCACTTGCTTTTCTTTTTATTAGTAAGTGCTAAATATTTTGGGCAAAGAATGTAAACCATGACATCGATCAACATGTAAGGCTTGTGGTTTTTCACTCAATTGATGACAGATATAACAACATAATTGTCAGCTTAACGAGAACTGCTTCATATTCGCTGGTTGTTGCAATGACAATGAATGAATTTCAGACACTAGGGCATGCCCGTACTATATCTATATCTAAAATTATATCCCCCCCTCTATTTACATGAAATGGTTTGGTCCATGAAATGTTTTGGTCCATTCGCAACGCCAAAGCGAACGGCGAACGCTTTACATGAAATGGTTTGGTCCATGAAATGTTTTGGTCCATTCGCAACGCCAAAGCGAACGGCGAACGGCTTGCGAGTACAGTGACAATCCCCCCGGGGTTTTTATTAGTTTTAAAATGGAGCTTGGCAACCGCTGGCGTTCTTTAGCCGGCAGCTTCGCCCGCCCGAACGCCGTTACAGTACCTTCGACCGCGGGTTGCTCGGACTTCACTTGGCGGTCAGGCACTTCCGCCATCTGCTCGTGCGAGTACAGTGACAATCCCCCCCCCCCCTCTATTTACATGAAATGGTTTTTATTAGTTTTAAAACATAGTTTAACGCCAACATAGCGCCAACATAGTTTGCAAACGTGAAATAAATGAATACGCTCTCAAATGTGCCATCCGAGGCAGAGTGTGTCCGCCACGTTCGGCACACGTGATAGCTCGCTGCTCTCTGATTGGTTGAATCGTTTTTTGGACATAGCTCGGTAACTACTTCTGCGATTAATTTAAAACCTTGAAAAGGCACATCCTCGGGTCCCCAGCAATATACCTGGCAAGTTTAAAGTATATCGGACCCGTGGTTGTCGAGAAACAGCGGTCACAGACAAACAAACGTACAAACGTACAAACGTACAAACGTACAAACGTACAAACAAACACACAGAGATTACTGGAATTATAGATAGATGTGTGTGTCAGACAACCGTTTAAAGATGGCTCCCGTTTGCTCTCTTTTCCTGAAATATTTGCACTTTCTTTTTATCTTGCCAAAACGAAGTTTTTGCAAGATGTATCAGTCAGCTTGTATGTTTGTTTGTTTGTTTGTTTGTTTTTTTGTTTGTTTTTTTGTTTGTGGTTAATCATTTTTTTTTCACGTTTAGATCACTCTGTAGACCACAGTTATTATTGGAAACTCCTGTAACTTCGCAGATCAGAGTCCTATAGAGATACCCTTCAGCACACAAAATTTTGAAGGTCAAGGTCAAAGGTCAAGGTCACTTTGCGGTCAATCATGGAGGTCAACGAAACCCTTATTTTTTGAGTAACTTTGATCGGATCGTCTCCAAACTTCATGGGAATCTAGTATATGGTCCGGCGCTCAGCTGATTAGTTTTTGGTGGCGATCGGCCTTGACCTTCATGGTTAGCGCTGGAGGTCGAAAATTATTGACCCCAAGGTCAAATTACGAAACCCTTATTTTTTGAGTAACTTTGATCTTATGATCTCCAAACTTGGTGGGTATATAGGGTGTGGTATGGCGCTCAGTTGATTAGTTTTTGGTGTCGATCGGCCTTGACCTTCAAGGTCATTTTGAAGGTCATTCAATTTTGACCAAAAGGTAAAATTTTCAAGTTTCAGTTACCATATCGAGTAGTACCTCAAATTGAAGCCCTTGTTGAGTGCTTTCCAAACATATAACTAGTTTGACAATGTGACGTCATTTGACGGCGTTATGATGAAAAAACTGCACTTTTCATGTATATTGTATTGCTTTAGTTCGCATTGTTTAGGTCACTCTGTAGAGCACAGTTCCCTTTGGAAACTCTTGTAAGTTCGCATATCAGAGTCTTTTAGAGATACCCTTTAGCACACAAAATTATGAAGGTCAAGGTCAAAGGTCAAGGTCACTTTGCGGCCAATCATGGAGGTCGACGAAACACTAATTTTTTGAGTAACTTTGATCGGATCGTCTCCAAACTTCATGGGAATCTAGTATATGGTCCGGCGCTCAGCTGATTAGTTTTTGGTGGCGATCGGCCTTGACCTTCATGGTTAGCGCTGGAGGTCGAAAATTATTGACCCCAAGGTCAAATTTTGAAATCGTAGGTACCATATCGAGTAATACCTCATATGAATGCCCTTGATGAGTGCTTCCCAGATCTGTAAACAGTTTGACGCTATGACGTCATTTGATGACGTCATGACGAAAAAAGGGAATTTTCATGAAAAAATTATTTCCTCAGTTCTCATCAAAATCTTTCAATATTTCATGTGCGTTGGTCATGAAGACATACTATTCACCATACTAAATTATTAAGGTCAAGGTCAAATGGCAAGATACGGTTCACCCTGTGGGTGACATATGTTCATCTTTTTATTAGTAAGTGCTAAATATTTTGGGCAAAGAATGTAAACCTTGACATGGATCAACATGTAAGGCTTGTGGTTTTTCACTCAATTGATGACAGATATAACAACATAATTGTCAGCTTAACGAGAACTGCTTCATATTCGCTGGTTGTTGCAATGACAATGAATGAATTTCAGACATGTGTGTGTCAGACAACCGTTTAAAGATGGCTCCCGTTTGCTCTCTTTACCTGAAATATTTGCACTTTCTTTTCTTTTTATTAGTAAGTGCTAAATATTTTGGGCAAAGAATGTAAACCTTGACATGGATCAACATGTAAGGCTTGTGTGCGTTTTCTCTTTCATTTTCTTGCTTTATGGATGCATCTTTTTGCAGCGATTATCATGTCAATAATAGGCCGTTGCGTTTTGCTGCTCTTTCTTTGTCAATGTTTTGTGCGATATTATTTCTTGCATATAATGGGAAATCATTCAAACATGGCTCCCGTTTGCTGTCTTTACCTGAAATATTTGCACTTTCTTTTCTTTTTATTAGTAAGTGCTGAATATTTTGGGCAAAGAATGTAAACCATGACATCAATCAACATGTAAGGCTTGTGGTTTTTCACTCAATTGATGACAGATATAACAACATAATTGTCAGCTTAACGAGAACTGCTTCATATTCGCTGGTTGTTGCAATGACAATGGATGCATTTCAGACATGTGTGTGTCAAACAACCTTTTAAACATGGCTCCCGGTTGCTGTCCTTACCTGAAATATTTGCACTTTCTTTTGTTTTTAAGAGTAAGTGCTAAATATTTTGGGCAAAGAATGTAAACCATGACCACCATCAACATGTAAGGCTTGTGGTTGTTCACTAACTTGATGAAATAGTCAACGAAAGAATTGTCAGCTTAACAAACTCCCTCATCTTCACTGTTTGTTGCAATAACAATGAATACGTTTCAGACTGGTGGCTGCCAAAGAACCATTCACCTGGTTTAGTTTGCGACATGATTCAATCAATAAGTAACAGTTGTCAAATTTATTTCGGAATTAAGTTTTTTTCATCCTAGACATAACTTTTACTCGCTGAACAATGCCATGGGTGCAAGATATTGTGGGGATTGTTCTTGCCAGTTTTTTCCCCCAAGATTTTCACACACATAGACACACATCTCGTTTTTTCATTTCTGTTCCTCACAATTCTATCTCTCTCTTTTATTCAAGCACACACACACACACACACACACACACACACACACACACACACACACACACACACACACACACACACAATTAATTGTACAGTATCGGTTGTTCCTCAACTTAAATATAAATAATTTAAAGGATTGTTGTAAATGATGTTAATTTCACAACATCCCATATTCAACTTTATTTGAATTGCAAATCTCAAACATAGTTTCTCCACCTAAAGCAAGAACGTTAACCCATAAGCAATTGACTAGTTTGCCCACTGCATGGATCATCAGCTGGGCACCGTTCTTCCTCGAGGTTTCAATTCTTTCAGCCCAGGACCTCTCCAAACGGCGGATCCACAACCTCAACATCAACACACACATCCACATACATCCACATACATGCACTTACACACACACACACACACACACACACACACACACACACACACACACACACACACACACACACACACACACACACACACACACACACACACGACCACAAATAATTGCTTATTTTATATGCAAGGTGACTCAAAATTCTAGAAACACAGGACTAATGTTAGTTTTTTTTCCTATTGCAGTGAGGGAACATGAATTTTCTGGTGGATGATCGGATTGAACTGACAGAAGTATTTGCCAGTGGAATTCTTTGAGATGTCACAGCAAGATTCAATGAGAAACACCTAGAAAGTCCAGTTACGCGCAGCACCATATACAAGTTGGTGAGTTATTATTCTTCTTGAAATTTTGATTGTCTCTGTCATAGCATTACTATTATTAGTATCATAATTATTATTGTCATCGTCGCTTATTGGATTTCAGAATGTTTTTTATTATTTTGTTTTTGAGTCCTCTTTTTCGACAAATTGTTATTTTAATCATAGGTCATTGCTATGTTGTTTGCACTTTATTTGTCATTGATTTCCGAGATAATAATTTTTCATTTATAATTGTAAAACTTTGTAAAAATGGCTCCCGGTTGCTGTCTTTTCCTGAAATATTTGGACTTTCTTTTCTTTTTACAAGTAAGTGCTAAATTTTTCGGGAAAAGAATGTAAACCCTGACATCGATTAACATATAAGGCTTCTGGATATCTTTTATCTTTTGTTCGCTTGGTTTTATTGAGGCATGATTTTTCACAGATTATCATGTGAATGATGGTCTGTTGCTTATTGCCTGCGCTTTCTTTGTCAATGATCTGTGCGATATTATTTATTGAATATAATGGTAAATCTTTCAAACATTGCTCCCGTTTGCTGTCTTTACCTGAAATATTTGCACTTTCTTTTCTTTTTATTAGTAAGTGCTAAATATTTTGGGCAAAGAATGTAAACCATGACATCGATCAACATGTAAGGCTTGTGGTTTTTCGCTCAATTGATGAAATATATTACAACATAATTGTCAGCTTAACGAGAACAGCTCCATCTTCGCTGGTTGTTACAATGACAATGAATGCGTTTCAGACATGTGTGTCTTAAACAACCTTTTAAACATCGCACCCGGTTGCTGTCTTTACCTGAAATATTTGCACTTTTTTCTTTTTCATTAGTAAGTGCTAAATATTTTGGGCAAAGAATGTAAACCATGACATCAATCAACATGTAAGGCATGTGGGTGTTTTATCTTTCATTTTCTTGGTTTATGGATGCATCTTTTTGCACCGATTATCATGTCAATAATAGGCCGTTGCGTTTTGCTGCTCTTTCTTTGTCAATGTTTTGTGCGATATTATTTCTTGCATATAATGGTAAATCATTCAAACATGGCTCCTGTTTGCTGTCTTTACCTGAAATATTTGCACTTTCTTTTCTTTTTATTAGTAAGTGCTGAATATTTTGGGCAAAGAATGTAAACCATGACATCGATCAACATGTCAGGCTTGTGGTTTTTCGCTCAATTGATGAAATATATTACAACATAATTGTCAGCTTAACGAGAACAGCTCCATCTTCGCTGGTTGTTACAATGACAATGAATGCGTTTCAGACATGTGTGTCTTAAACAACCTTTTAAACATCGCACCCAGTTGCTGTCTTTACCTGAAATATTTGCACTTTTTTCTTTTTCATAAGTAAGTGCTAAATATTTTGGGCAAAGAATGTAAACCATGACATCGATCAACATGTAAGGCATGTGGGTGTTTTATCTTTCATTTTCTTGGTTTATGGATGCATCTTTTTGCACCGATTATCATGTCAATAATAGGCCGTTGCGTTTTGCTGCTCTTTCTTTGTCAATGTTTTGTGCGATATTATTTCTTGCATATAATGGTAAATCATTCAAACATGGCTCCCGTTTGCTGTTTTTACCTGAAATATTTGCACTTTCTTTTCTTTTTATTAGTAAGTGCTGAATATTTTGGGCAAAGAATGTAAACCATGACATCGATCAACATGTAAGGCTTGTGGTTTTTCACTCAATTGATGACAGATATAACAACATAATTGTCAGCTTAAAGAGAACTGCTTCATATTCGCTGGTTGTTGCAATGACAATGAATGCATTTCAGACATGTGTGTGTCAAACAACCATTTAAACATGGCTCCCGTTTGCTCTCTTTACCTGAAATATTTGCACTTTCTTTTCTTTTTTTAGTAAGTGCTAAATATTTTGGGCAAAGAATGTAAACCATGGCATCGATCAACATGTAAGGCTCGTGGTTTTTCACTCAATTGATGACAGATATAACAACATAATTGTCAGCTTAACGAGAACTGCTTCATATTCGCTGGTTGTTGCAATGACAATGAATGAATTTCAGACATGTGTGTGTCAGACAACCGTTTAAAGATGGCTCCCGTTTGCTCTCTTTACCTGAAATATTTGCACTTTCTTTTCTTTTTATTAGTAAGTGCTAAATATTTTGGGCAAAGAATGTAAACCTTGACATGGATCAACATGTAAGGCTTGTGTGCGTTTTCTCTTTCATTTTCTTGCTTTATGGATGCATCTTTTTGCAGCGATTATCATGTCAATAATAGGCCGTTGCGTTTTGCTGCTCTTTCTTTGTCAATGCTTTGTGCGATATTATTTCTTGCATATAATGGGAAATCATTCAAACATGGCTCCCGTTTGCTGTCTTTACCTGAAATATTTGCACTTTCTTTTCTTTTTATTAGTAAGTGCTGAATATTTTGGGCAAAGAATGTAAACCATGACATCAATCAACATGTAAGGCTTGTGGTTTTTCACTCAATTGATGACAGATATAACAACATAATTGTCAGGTTAACGAGAACTGCTTCATATTCGCTGGTTGTTGCAATGACAATGGATGCATTTCAGACATGTGTGTGTCAAACAACCTTTTAAACATGGCTCCCGGTTGCTGTCCTTACCTGAAATATTTGCACTTTCTTTTGTTTTTAAGAGTAAGTGCTAAATATTTTGGGCAAAGAATGTAAACCATGACCACCATCAACATGTAAGGCTTGTGGTTGTTCACTAACTTGATGAAATAGTCAACGAAAGAATTGTCAGCTTAACAAACTCCCTCATCTTCACTGTTTGTTGCAATAACAATGAATACGTTTCAGACTGGTGGCTGCCAAAGAACCATTCACCTGGTTTAGTTTGCGACATGATTCAATCAATAAGTAACAGTTGTCAAATTTATTTCGGAATTAAGTTTTTTTCATCCTAGACATAACTTTTACTCGCTGAACAACGCCATGGGTGCAAGATATTGTGGGGATTGTTCTTGCCAGTTTTTCCCCCCAAGATTTTCACACACATAGACACACATCTCGTTTTTTCATTTCTGTTCCTCACAATTCTATCTCTCTTTTATTCAAGCACACAGACACACACACACACACACACACACACACACACACACACACACACACACACACAATTAATTGTACAGTATCGGTTGTTCCTCAACTTAAATATAAATAATTTAAAGGATTGTTGTAAATGATGTTAATTTCACAACATCCCATATTCAACTTTATTTGAATTGCAAATCTCAAACATCGTTTCTCCACCTAAAGCAAGAACGTTAACCCATAAGCAATTGACTAGTTTGCCCACTGCATGGATCATCAGCTGGGCACCGTTCTTCCTCGAGGTTTCAATTCTTTCAGCCCAGGACCTCTCCAAACGGCGGATCCACAACCTCAACATCAACACACACATCCACATACATCCACATACATACACTTACACACACACACACACACACACACACACACACACACACACACACACACGACCACAAATAATTGCTTATTTTATATGCAAGGTGACTCAAAATTCTAGAAACACAGGACTAATGTTAGTTTTTTTTCCTATTGCAGTAAGGGAACATTAATTTTCTGGTGGATGATCGGATTGAACTGACAGAAGTATTTGCCAGTGGAATTCTTTGAGATGTCACAGCAAGATTCAATGAGAAACACCTAGAAAGTCCAGTTACGCGCAGCACCATATACAAGTTGGTGAGTTATTATTCTTCTTGAATTTTTGATTGTCTCTGTCATAGCATTACTATTATTAGTATCATAATTATTATTGTCATTGTCGCTTATTGGATTTCAGAATGTTTTTTATTATTTTGTTTTTGAGTCCTCTTTTTCGACAAATTCTTATTTTAATCATAGGTCATTGCAATGTTGTTTGCACTTTATTTGTCATTGATTTCCGAGATAATAATTTTTCATTTATAATTGTAAAACTTTGTAAAAATGGCTCCCGGTTGCTGTCTTTTCCTGAAATATTTGGACTTTCTTTTCTTTTTACAAGTAAGTGCTAAATTTTTCGGGAAAAGAATGTAAACCCTGACATCGATTAACATATAAGGCTTCTGGATATCTTTTATCTTTTGTTCGCTTGGTTTTATTGAGGCATGATTTTTCACAGATTATCATGTGAATGATGGTCTGTTGCTTATTGCCTGCGCTTTCTTTGTCAATGATCTGTGCGATATTATTTATTGAATATAATGGTAAATCTTTCAAACATTGCTCCCGTTTGCTGTCTTTACCTGAAATATTTGCACTTTCTTTTATTTTTATTAGTAAGTGCTAAATATTTTGGGCAAAGAATGTAAACCATGACATCGATCAACATGTAAGGCTTGTGGTTTTTCGCTCAATTGATGAAATATATTACAACATAATTGTCAGCTTAACGAGAACAGCTCCATCTTCGCTGGTTGTTACAATGACAATGAATGCATTTCAGACATGTGTGTCTTAAACAACCTTTTAAACATCGCACCCGGTTGCTGTCTTTACCTGAAATATTTGCACTTTTTTCTTTTTCATTAGTAAGTGCTAAATATTTTGGGCAAAGAATGTAAACCATGACATCAATCAACATGTAAGGCATGTGGGTGTTTTATCTTTCATTTTCTTGGTTTATGGATGCATCTTTTTGCACCGATTATCATGTCAATAATAGGCCGTTGCGTTTTGCTGCTCTTTCTTTGTCAATGTTTTGTGCGATATTATTTCTTGCATATAATGGTAAATCATTCAAACATGGCTCCTGTTTGCTGTCTTTACCTGAAATATTTGCACTTTCTTTTCTTTTTATTAGTAAGTGCTGAATATTTTGGGCAAAGAATGTAAACCATGACATCGATCAACATGTCAGGCTTGTGGTTTTTCGCTCAATTGATGAAATATATTACAACATAATTGTCAGCTTAACGAGAACAGCTCCATCTTCGCTGGTTGTTACAATGACAATGAATGCGTTTCAGACATGTGTGTCTTAAACAACCTTTTAAACATCGCACCAGTTGCTGTCTTTACCTGAAATATTTGCACTTTTTTCTTTTTCATAAGTAAGTGCTAAATATTTTGGGCAAATAATGTAAACCATGACATCGATCAACATGTAAGGCATGTGGGTGTTTTATCTTTCATTTTCTTGGTTTATGGATGCATCTTTTTGCACCGATTAATTATCATGTCAATAATAGGCCGTTGCGTTTTGCTGCTCTTTCTTTGTCAATGTTTTGTGCGATATTATTTCTTGCATATAATGGTAAATCATTCAAACATGGCTCCCGTTTGCTGTCTTTACCTGAAATATTTGCACTTACTTTTCTTTTTATTAGTAAGTGCTGAATATTTTGGGCAAAGAATGTAAACCATGACATCGATCAACATGTAAGGCTTGTGGTTTTTCACTCAATTGATGACAGATATAACAACATAATTGTCAGCTTAACGAGAACTGCTTCATATTCACTGGTTCTTGCAATGACAATGGATGCATTTCAGACATGTGTGTGTCAAACAACCTTTTAAACATGGCTCCCGGTTGCTGTCCTTACCTGAAATATTTGCACTTTCTTTTGTTTTTAAGAGTAATTGCTAAATATTTTGGGCAAAGAATGTAAACCATGACCACCATCAACATGTAAGGCTTGTGGTTGTTCACTAACTTGATGAAATATTCAACAAAATAATTGTCAGCTTAACAAACTGCTTCATCTTCACTGTTTGTTGCAATAACAATGAATACATTTCAGACTGGTGGCTGCCAAAGAACCATTCACCTGGTTTCGTTTCCGACATGATTCAATCAATAAGTAACAGTTGTCAAATTTATTTCGGAATACGTTTTTTTCATCCTAGACATAACTTTTACTCGCTGAACAATGCCATGGGTGCAAGATTTTGTGGGGATTGTTCTTGCCAGTTTTTTCCCCCAAGATTTTCACACACATACACACACATCTCGTTTTTTCATTTCTGTTCCTCACAATTCTATCTCTCTCTTTTATTCAAGCACAGAGACACACACACACACACACACACACACACACAGAGACACACACACACACACACACACACACACACACACACACACACACACACAATTAATTGTACAGAATCGGTTGTTCCTCAACTTAAATATAAATAATTTAAAGGATTGTTGTAAATGATGTTAATTTCACAACATCCCATATTCAACTTTATTTGAATTGCAAATCTCAAACATAGTTTCTCCACCTAAAGCAAGAACATTAACCCGCAAGCAATTGACTAGTTTCCCCACTGCATGGATCATCAGCTGGGCACCGTTCTTCCTCGAGGTTTCAATTCTTTCAGCCCAGGACCTCTCCAAACGGCGGATCCACAACCTCAACATCAACACACACATGCACACACATGCACACACATGCACACACATGCACACACATACATCCACATACATACACTTACACACACACACACACACACACACACACACACACACACACACACACACACACACACGACCACAAATAATTGCTTATTTTATATGCAAGGTGACTCAAAATTCTAGAAACACAGGACTAATGTTACTTTTTTTTCCTATTGCAGTGAGGGAACATGAATTTTCTGGTGGATGATCAGATTGAACTGACAGAAGTATTTGCCAGTGGAATTCTTTGAGATGTCAGAGCAAGATTCAATGAGAAACACCTAGAAAGTCCAGTTACGCGCAGCACCATATACAAGTTGGTGAGTTATTATTCTTCTTGAATTTTTGATTGTCTCTGTCATAGCATTACTATTATTAGTATCATAATTATTATTGTCATCGTCGCTTATTGGATTTCAGAATGTTTTTTATTATTTTGTTTTTGAGTCCTCTTTTTCGACAAATTGTTATTTTAATCATAGGTCATTGCTATGTTGTTTGCACTTTATTTGTCATTGATTTCCGAGATAATAATTTTTCATTTATAATTGTAAAACTTTGTAAAAATGGCTCCCGGTTGCTGTCTTTTCCTGAAATATTTGGACTTTCTTTTCTTTTTACAAGTAAGTGCTAAATTTTTCGGGAAAAGAATGTAAACCCTGACATCGATTAACATATAAGGCTTCTGGATATCTTTTATCTTTTGTTCGCTTGGTTTTATTGAGGCATGATTTTTCACAGATTATCATGTGAATGATGGTCTGTTGCTTATTGCCTGCGCTTTCTTTGTCAATGATCTGTGCGATATTATTTATTGAATATAATGGTAAATCTTTCAAACATTGCTCCCGTTTGCTGTCTTTACCTGAAATATTTGCACTTTCTTTTCTTTTTATTAGTAAGTGCTAAATATTTTGGGCAAAGAATGTAAACCATGACATCGATCAACATGTAAGGCTTGTGGTTTTTCGCTCAATTGATGAAATATATTACAACATAATTGTCAGCTTAACGAGAACAGCTCCATCTTCGCTGGTTGTTACAATGACAATGAATGCGTTTCAGACATGTGTGTCTTAAACAACCTTTTAAACATCGCACCCGGTTGCTGTCTTTACCTGAAATATTTGCACTTTTTTCTTTTTCATTAGTAAGTGCTAAATATTTTGGGCAAAGAATGTAAACCATGACATCAATCAACATGTAAGGCATGTGGGTGTTTTATCTTTCATTTTCTTGGTTTATGGATGCATCTTTTTGCACCGATTATCATGTCAATAATAGGCCGTTGCGTTTTGCTGCTCTTTCTTTGTCAATGTTTTGTGCGATATTATTTCTTGCATATAATGGTAAATCATTCATACATGGCTCCTGTTTGCTGTCTTTACCTGAAATATTTGCACTTTCTTTTCTTTTTATTAGTAAGTGCTGAATATTTTGGGCAAAGAATGTAAACCATGACATCGATCAACATGTCAGGCTTGTGGTTTTTCGCTCAATTGATGAAATATATTACAACATAATTGTCAGCTTAATGAGAACAGCTCCATCTTCGCTGGTTGTTACAATGACAATGAATGCGTTTCAGACATGTGTGTCTTAAACAACCTTTTAAACATCGCACCCAGTTGCTGTCTTTACCTGAAATATTTGCACTTTTTTCTTTTTCATAAGTAAGTGCTAAATATTTTGGGCAAAGAATGTAAACCATGACATCGATCAACATGTAAGGCATGTGGGTGTTTTATCTTTCATTTTCTTGGTTTATGGATGCATCTTTTTGCACCGATTATCATGTCAATAATAGGCCGTTGCGTTTTGGTGCTCTTTCTTTGTCAATGTTTTGTGCGATATTATTTCTTGCATATAATGGCAAATCATTCAAACATGGCTCCCGTTTGCTGTCTTTACCTGAAATATTTGCACTTTCTTTTCTTTTTATTAGTAAGTGCTGAATATTTTGGGCAAAGAATGTAAACCATGACATCGATCAACATGTAAGGCTTGTGGTTTTTCACTCAATTGATGACAGATATAACAACATAATTGTCAGCTTAACGAGAACTGCTTCATATTCGCTGGTTGTTGCAATGACAATGAATGCATTTCAGACATGTGTGTGTCAAACAACCATTTAAACATGGCTCCCGTTTGCTCTCTTTACCTGAAATATTTGCACTTTCTTTTCTTTTTTTAGTAAGTGCTAAATATTTTGGGCAAAGAATGTAAACCATGACATCGATCAACATGTAAGGCTTGTGGTTTTTCGCTCAATTGATGAAATATATTACAACATAATTGTCAGCTTAACGAGAACAGCTCCATCTTCGCTGGTTGTTACAATGACAATGAATGCGTTTCAGACATGTGTGTCTTAAACAACCTTTTAAACATCGCACCAGTTGCTGTCTTTACCTGAAATATTTGCACTTTTTTCTTTTTCATAAGTAAGTGCTAAATATTTTGGGCAAATAATGTAAACCATGACATCGATCAACATGTAAGGCATGTGGGTGTTTTATCTTTCATTTTCTTGGTTTATGGATGCATCTTTTTGCACCGATTAATTATCATGTCAATAATAGGCCGTTGCGTTTTGCTGCTCTTTCTTTGTCAATGTTTTGTGCGATATTATTTCTTGCATATAATGGTAAATCATTCAAACATGGCTCCCGTTTGCTGTCTTTACCTGAAATATTTGCACTTACTTTTCTTTTTATTAGTAAGTGCTGAATATTTTGGGCAAAGAATGTAAACCATGACATCGATCAACATGTAAGGCTTGTGGTTTTTCACTCAATTGATGACAGATATAACAACATAATTGTCAGCTTAACGAGAACTGCTTCATATTCACTGGTTCTTGCAATGACAATGGATGCATTTCAGACATGTGTGTGTCAAACAACCTTTTAAACATGGCTCCCGGTTGCTGTCCTTACCTGAAATATTTGCACTTTCTTTTGTTTTTAAGAGTAATTGCTAAATATTTTGGGCAAAGAATGTAAACCATGACCACCATCAACATGTAAGGCTTGTGGTTGTTCACTAACTTGATGAAATATTCAACAAAATAATTGTCAGCTTAACAAACTGCTTCATCTTCACTGTTTGTTGCAATAACAATGAATACATTTCAGACTGGTGGCTGCCAAAGAACCATTCACCTGGTTTCGTTTCCGACATGATTCAATCAATAAGTAACAGTTGTCAAATTTATTTCGGAATACGTTTTTTTCATCCTAGACATAACTTTTACTCGCTGAACAATGCCATGGGTGCAAGATTTTGTGGGGATTGTTCTTGCCAGTTTTTTCCCCCAAGATTTTCACACACATACACACACATCTCGTTTTTTCATTTCTGTTCCTCACAATTCTATCTCTCTCTTTTATTCAAGCACAGAGACACACACACACACACACACACACACACACAGAGACACACACACACACACACACACACACACACACACACACACACACACACAATTAATTGTACAGAATCGGTTGTTCCTCAACTTAAATATAAATAATTTAAAGGATTGTTGTAAATGATGTTAATTTCACAACATCCCATATTCAACTTTATTTGAATTGCAAATCTCAAACATAGTTTCTCCACCTAAAGCAAGAACATTAACCCGCAAGCAATTGACTAGTTTCCCCACTGCATGGATCATCAGCTGGGCACCGTTCTTCCTCGAGGTTTCAATTCTTTCAGCCCAGGACCTCTCCAAACGGCGGATCCACAACCTCAACATCAACACACACATGCACACACATGCACACACATGCACACACATGCACACACATACATCCACATACATACACTTACACACACACACACACACACACACACACACACACACACACACACACACACACACACACACACACGACCACAAATAATTGCTTATTTTATATGCAAGGTGACTCAAAATTCTAGAAACACAGGACTAATGTTACTTTTTTTTCCTATTGCAGTGAGGGAACATGAATTTTCTGGTGGATGATCAGATTGAACTGACAGAAGTATTTGCCAGTGGAATTCTTTGAGATGTCAGAGCAAGATTCAATGAGAAACACCTAGAAAGTCCAGTTACGCGCAGCACCATATACAAGTTGGTGAGTTATTATTCTTCTTGAATTTTTGATTGTCTCTGTCATAGCATTACTATTATTAGTATCATAATTATTATTGTCATCGTCGCTTATTGGATTTCAGAATGTTTTTTATTATTTTGTTTTTGAGTCCTCTTTTTCGACAAATTGTTATTTTAATCATAGGTCATTGCTATGTTGTTTGCACTTTATTTGTCATTGATTTCCGAGATAATAATTTTTCATTTATAATTGTAAAACTTTGTAAAAATGGCTCCCGGTTGCTGTCTTTTCCTGAAATATTTGGACTTTCTTTTCTTTTTACAAGTAAGTGCTAAATTTTTCGGGAAAAGAATGTAAACCCTGACATCGATTAACATATAAGGCTTCTGGATATCTTTTATCTTTTGTTCGCTTGGTTTTATTGAGGCATGATTTTTCACAGATTATCATGTGAATGATGGTCTGTTGCTTATTGCCTGCGCTTTCTTTGTCAATGATCTGTGCGATATTATTTATTGAATATAATGGTAAATCTTTCAAACATTGCTCCCGTTTGCTGTCTTTACCTGAAATATTTGCACTTTCTTTTCTTTTTATTAGTAAGTGCTAAATATTTTGGGCAAAGAATGTAAACCATGACATCGATCAACATGTAAGGCTTGTGGTTTTTCGCTCAATTGATGAAATATATTACAACATAATTGTCAGCTTAACGAGAACAGCTCCATCTTCGCTGGTTGTTACAATGACAATGAATGCGTTTCAGACATGTGTGTCTTAAACAACCTTTTAAACATCGCACCCGGTTGCTGTCTTTACCTGAAATATTTGCACTTTTTTCTTTTTCATTAGTAAGTGCTAAATATTTTGGGCAAAGAATGTAAACCATGACATCAATCAACATGTAAGGCATGTGGGTGTTTTATCTTTCATTTTCTTGGTTTATGGATGCATCTTTTTGCACCGATTATCATGTCAATAATAGGCCGTTGCGTTTTGCTGCTCTTTCTTTGTCAATGTTTTGTGCGATATTATTTCTTGCATATAATGGTAAATCATTCATACATGGCTCCTGTTTGCTGTCTTTACCTGAAATATTTGCACTTTCTTTTCTTTTTATTAGTAAGTGCTGAATATTTTGGGCAAAGAATGTAAACCATGACATCGATCAACATGTCAGGCTTGTGGTTTTTCGCTCAATTGATGAAATATATTACAACATAATTGTCAGCTTAATGAGAACAGCTCCATCTTCGCTGGTTGTTACAATGACAATGAATGCGTTTCAGACATGTGTGTCTTAAACAACCTTTTAAACATCGCACCCAGTTGCTGTCTTTACCTGAAATATTTGCACTTTTTTCTTTTTCATAAGTAAGTGCTAAATATTTTGGGCAAAGAATGTAAACCATGACATCGATCAACATGTAAGGCATGTGGGTGTTTTATCTTTCATTTTCTTGGTTTATGGATGCATCTTTTTGCACCGATTATCATGTCAATAATAGGCCGTTGCGTTTTGGTGCTCTTTCTTTGTCAATGTTTTGTGCGATATTATTTCTTGCATATAATGGCAAATCATTCAAACATGGCTCCCGTTTGCTGTCTTTACCTGAAATATTTGCACTTTCTTTTCTTTTTATTAGTAAGTGCTGAATATTTTGGGCAAAGAATGTAAACCATGACATCGATCAACATGTAAGGCTTGTGGTTTTTCACTCAATTGATGACAGATATAACAACATAATTGTCAGCTTAACGAGAACTGCTTCATATTCGCTGGTTGTTGCAATGACAATGAATGCATTTCAGACATGTGTGTGTCAAACAACCATTTAAACATGGCTCCCGTTTGCTCTCTTTACCTGAAATATTTGCACTTTCTTTTCTTTTTTTAGTAAGTGCTAAATATTTTGGGCAAAGAATGTAAACCATGACATCGATCAACATGTAAGGCTTGTGGTTTTTCGCTCAATTGATGAAATATATTACAACATAATTGTCAGCTTAACGAGAACAGCTCCATCTTCGCTGGTTGTTACAATGACAATGAATGCGTTTCAGACATGTGTGTCTTAAACAACCTTTTAAACATCGCACCAGTTGCTGTCTTTACCTGAAATATTTGCACTTTTTTCTTTTTCATAAGTAAGTGCTAAATATTTTGGGCAAAGAATGTAAACCATGACATCGATCAACATGTAAGGCATGTGGGTGTTTTATCTTTCATTTTCTTGGTTTATGGATGCATCTTTTTGCACCGATTAATTATCATGTCAATAATAGGCCGTTGCGTTTTGCTGCTCTTTCTTTGTCAATGTTTTGTGCGATATTATTTCTTGCATATAATGGTAAATCATTCAAACATGGCTCCCGTTTGCTGTCTTTACCTGAAATATTTGCACTTACTTTTCTTTTTATTAGTAAGTGCTGAATATTTTGGGCAAAGAATGTAAACCATGACATCGATCAACATGTAAGGCTTGTGGTTTTTCACTCAATTGATGACAGATATAACAACATAATTGTCAGCTTAACGAGAACTGCTTCATATTCACTGGTTCTTGCAATGACAATGGATGCATTTCAGACATGTGTGTGTCAAACAACCTTTTAAACATGGCTCCCGGTTGCTGTCCTTACCTGAAATATTTGCACTTTCTTTTGTTTTTAAGAGTAATTGCTAAATATTTTGGGCAAAGAATGTAAACCATGACCACCATCAACATGTAAGGCTTGTGGTTGTTCACTAACTTGATGAAATATTCAACAAAATAATTGTCAGCTTAACAAACTGCTTCATCTTCACTGTTTGTTGCAATAACAATGAATACATTTCAGACTGGTGGCTGCCAAAGAACCATTCACCTGGTTTCGTTTCCGACATGATTCAATCAATAAGTAACAGTTGTCAAATTTATTTCGGAATACGTTTTTTTCATCCTAGACATAACTTTTACTCGCTGAACAATGCCATGGGTGCAAGATTTTGTGGGGATTGTTCTTGCCAGTTTTTTCCCCCAAGATTTTCACACACATACACACACATCTCGTTTTTTCATTTCTGTTCCTCACAATTCTATCTCTCTCTTTTATTCAAGCACACAGACACACACACACACACACACACACACACACAGAGACACACACACACACACACACACACACACACACACACACACACACACACACACAATTAATTGTACAGAATCGGTTGTTCCTCAACTTAAATATAAATAATTTAAAGGATTGTTGTAAATGATGTTAATTTCACAACATCCCATATTCAACTTTATTTGAATTGCAAATCTCAAACATAGTTTCTCCACCTAAAGCAAGAACATTAACCCGTAAGCAATTGACTAGTTTCCCCACTGCATGGATCATCAGCTGGGCACCGTTCTTCCTCGAGGTTTCAATTCTTTCAGCCCAGGACCTCTCCAAACGGCGGATCCACAACCTCAACATCAACACACACATGCACACACATGCACACACATGCACACACATGCACACACATACATCCACATACATACACTTACACACACACACACACACACACACACACACACACACACACACACACACACACACACACACACGACCACAAATAATTGCTTATTTTATATGCAAGGTGACTCAAAATTCTAGAAACACAGGACTAATGTTACTTTTTTTTCCTATTGCAGTGAGGGAACATGAATTTTCTGGTGGATGATCAGATTGAACTGACAGAAGTATTTGCCAGTGGAATTCTTTGAGATGTCCGAGCAAGATTCAATGAGAAACACCTAGAAAGTCCAGTTATGCGCAGCACCATATACAAGTTGGTGAGTTATTATTCTTCTTGAATTTTTGATTGTCTCTGTCATAGCATTACTATTATTAGTATCATAATTATTATTGTCATCGTCGCTTATTGGATTTCAGAATGTTTTTTATTATTTTGTTTTTGAGTCCTCTTTTTCGACAAATTGTTATTTTAATCATAGGTCATTGCTATGTTGTTTGCACTTTATTTGTCATTGATTTCCGAGATAATAATTTTTCATTTATAATTGTAAAACTTTGTAAAAATGGCTCCCGGTTGCTGTCTTTTCCTGAAATATTTGGACTTTCTTTTCTTTTTACAAGTAAGTGCTAAATTTTTCGGGAAAAGAATGTAAACCCTGACATCGATTAACATATAAGGCTTCTGGATATCTTTTATCTTTTGTTCGCTTGGTTTTATTGAGGCATGATTTTTCACAGATTATCATGTGAATGATGGTCTGTTGCTTATTGCCTGCGCTTTCTTTGTCAATGATCTGTGCGATATTATTTATTGAATATAATGGTAAATCTTTCAAACATTGCTCCCGTTTGCTGTCTTTACCTGAAATATTTGCACTTTCTTTTCTTTTTATTAGTAAGTGCTAAATATTTTGGGCAAAGAATGTAAACCATGACATCGATCAACATGTAAGGCTTGTGGTTTTTCGCTCAATTGATGAAATATATTACAACATAATTGTCAGCTTAACGAGAACAGCTCCATCTTCGCTGGTTGTTACAATGACAATGAATGCGTTTCAGACATGTGTGTCTTAAACAACCTTTTAAACATCGCACCCGGTTGCTGTCTTTACCTGAAATATTTGCACTTTTTTCTTTTTCATTAGTAAGTGCTAAATATTTTGGGCAAAGAATGTAAACCATGACATCAATCAACATGTAAGGCATGTGGGTGTTTTATCTTTCATTTTCTTGGTTTATGGATGCATCTTTTTGCACCGATTATCATGTCAATAATAGGCCGTTGCGTTTTGCTGCTCTTTCTTTGTCAATGTTTTGTGCGATATTATTTCTTGCATATAATGGTAAATCATTCATACATGGCTCCTGTTTGCTGTCTTTACCTGAAATATTTGCACTTTCTTTTCTTTTTATTAGTAAGTGCTGAATATTTTGGGCAAAGAATGTAAACCATGACATCGATCAACATGTCAGGCTTGTGGTTTTTCGCTCAATTGATGAAATATATTACAACATAATTGTCAGCTTAATGAGAACAGCTCCATCTTCGCTGGTTGTTACAATGACAATGAATGCGTTTCAGACATGTGTGTCTTAAACAACCTTTTAAACATCGCACCCAGTTGCTGTCTTTACCTGAAATATTTGCACTTTTTTCTTTTTCATAAGTAAGTGCTAAATATTTTGGGCAAAGAATGTAAACCATGACATCGATCAACATGTAAGGCATGTGGGTGTTTTATCTTTCATTTTCTTGGTTTATGGATGCATCTTTTTGCACCGATTATCATGTCAATAATAGGCCGTTGCGTTTTGGTGCTCTTTCTTTGTCAATGTTTTGTGCGATATTATTTCTTGCATATAATGGCAAATCATTCAAACATGGCTCCCGTTTGCTGTCTTTACCTGAAATATTTGCACTTTCTTTTCTTTTTATTAGTAAGTGCTGAATATTTTGGGCAAAGAATGTAAACCATGACATCGATCAACATGTAAGGCTTGTGGTTTTTCACTCAATTGATGACAGATATAACAACATAATTGTCAGCTTAACGAGAACTGCTTCATATTCGCTGGTTGTTGCAATGACAATGAATGCATTTCAGACATGTGTGTGTCAAACAACCATTTAAACATGGCTCCCGTTTGCTCTCTTTACCTGAAATATTTGCACTTTCTTTTCTTTTTTTAGTAAGTGCTAAATATTTTGGGCAAAGAATGTAAACCATGACATCGATCAACATGTAAGGCTTGTGGTTTTTCACTCAATTGATGACAGATATAACAACATAATTGTCAGCTTAACGAGAACTGCTTCATATTCGCTGGTTGTTGCAATGACAATGAATGAATTTCAGACATGTGTGTGTCAGACAACCGTTTAAAGATGGCTCCCGTTTGCTCTCTTTACCTGAAATATTTGCACTTTCTTTTTATCTTGCCAAAACGAAGTTTCTGCAAGATGTATCAGTCAGCTTGTATGTTTGTTTGTTTGTTTGTTTGTTTGTTTTTTTGTTTGTTTTTTTGTTTGTGGTTAATCATTTTTTTTTCACGTTTAGATCACTCTGTAGACCACAGTTATTATTGGAAACTCCTGTAACTTCGCAGATCAGAGTCCTATAGAGATACCCTTCAGCACACAAAATTTTGAAGGTCAAGGTCAAAGGTCAAGGTCACTTTGCGGTCAATCATGGAGGTCAACGAAACCCTTATTTTTTGAGTAACTTTGATCGGATCGTCTCCAAACTTCATGGGAATCTAGTATATGGTCCGGCGCTCAGCTGATTAGTTTTTGGTGGCGATCGGCCTTGACCTTCATGGTTAGCGCTGGAGGTCGAAAATTATTGACCCCAAGGTCAAATTACGAAACCCTTATTTTTTGAGTAACTTTGATCTTATGATCTCCAAACTTGGTGGATATATAGGGTGTGGTATGGCGCTCAGTTGATTAGTTTTTGGTGTCGATCGGCCTTGACCTTCAAGGTCATTTTGAAGGTCATTCAATTTTGACCAAAAGGTAAAATTTTCAAGTTTCAGTTACCATATCGAGTAGTACCTCAAATTGAAGCCCTTGTTGAGTGCTTTCCAAACATATAACTAGTTTGACAATGTGACGTCATTTGACAGCGTTATGACGAAAAAACTGCACTTTTCATGTATATTGTATTGCTTTAGTTCGCATTGTTTAGGTCACTCTGTAGAGCACAGTTCCCTTTGGAAAGTCTTGTAAGTTCGCATATCAGAGTCTTTTAGAGATACCCTTTAGCACACAAAATTATGAAGGTCAAGGTCAAAGGTCAAGGTCACTTTGCGGCCAATCATGGAGGTCGACGAAACACTAATTTTTTGAGTAACTTTGATCGGATCGTCTCCAAACTTCATGGGAATCTAGTATATGGTCCGGCGCTCAGCTGATTAGTTTTTGGTGGCGATCGGCCTTGACCTTCATGGTTAGCGCTGGAGGTCGAAAATTATTGACCCCAAGGTCAAATTTTGAAATCGTAGGTACCATATCGAGTAATACCTCATATGAATGCCCTTGATGAGTGCTTCCCAGATCTGTAAACAGTTTGACGCTATGACGTCATTTGATGACGTCATGACGAAAAAACGGAATTTTCATGAAAAAATTATTTCCTCAGTTCTCATCAAAATCTTTCAATATTTCATGTGCGTTGGTCATGAAGACATACTATTCACCATACGAAATTATTAAGGTCAAGGTCAAATGGCAAGATACGGTTCACCCTGTGGGTGACATATGTTCATCTTTTTATTAGTAAGTGCTAAATATTTTGGGCAAAGAATGTAAACCTTGACATGGATCAACATGTAAGGCTTGTGTGCGTTTTCTCTTTCATTTTCTTGCTTTATGGATGCATCTTTTTGCAGCGATTACCATGTCAATAATAGGCCGTTGCGTTTTGCTGCTCTTTCTTTGTCAATGTTTTGTGCAATATTATTTCTTGCATATAATGGGAAATCATTCAAACATGGCTCCCGTTTGCTGTCTTTACCTGAAATATTTGCACTTTCTTTTCTTTTTATTAGTAAGTGCTGAATATTTTGGGCAAAGAATGTAAACCATGACATCAATCAACATGTAAGGCTTGTGGTTTTTCACTCAATTGATGACAGATATAACAACATAATTGTCAGCTTAACGAGAACTGCTTCATATTCGCTGGTTGTTGCAATGACAATGGATGCATTTCAGACATGTGTGTGTCAAACAACCTTTTAAACATGGCTCCCGGTTGCTGTCCTTACCTGAAATATTTGCACTTTCTTTTGTTTTTAAGAGTAAGTGCTAAATATTTTGGGCAAAGAATGTAAACCATGACCACCATCAACATGTAAGGCTTGTGGTTGTTCACTAACTTGATGAAATATTCAACGAAAGAATTGTCAGCTTAACAAACTCCCTCATCTTCACTGTTTGTTGCAATAACAATGAATACGTTTCAGACTGGTGGCTGCCAAAGAACCATTCACCTGGTTTAGTTTGCGACATGATTCAATCAATAAGTAACAGTTGTCAAATTTATTTCGGAATAAGTTTTTTTCATCCTAGACATAACTTTTACTCGCTGAACAACGCCATGGGTGCAAGATATTGTGGGGATTGTTCTTGCCAGTTTTTTCCCCCAAGATTTTCACACACATAGACACACATCTCGTTTTTTCATTTCTGTTCCTCACAATTCTATCTCTCTCTTTTATTCAAGCACACAGACACACACACACACACACACACACAGAGACACACAGAGACACACACACACACACACACACACACACACACACACACACACACACACAATTAATTGTACAGAATCGGTTGTTCCTCAACTTAAATATAAATAATTTAAAGGATTGTTGTAAATGATGTTAATTTCACAACATCCCATATTCAACTTTATTTGATTTGCAAATCTCAAACATAGTTTCTCCACCTAAAGCAAGAACGTTAACCCGTAAGCAATTGACTAGTTTCCCCACTGCATGGATCATCAGCTGGGCACCGTTCTTCCTCGAGGTTTCAATTCTTTCAGCCCAGGACCTCTCCAAACGGCGGATCCACAACCTCAACATCAACACACACATGCACACACATGCACACACATGCACACACATGCACACACATGCACACACATACATCCACATACATGCACTTACACACACACACACACTCACACACACACACACACACGACCACAAATAATTGCTTATTTTATATGCAATGTGACTCAAAATTCTAGAATCACAGGACTAATGTTACTTTTTTCCCGATTGCAGTGAGGCAACATGAATTTGCCGGTGAATGATCAGATTGAACTGACAGAAATATTTGCCAGCGGAATTCTCTGAGATGTCATAGCAAAATTCAATGACAAACACCTAGAAAGTCTAGTTACGTGCAGCACCATATATAAGGTGGTGAGTTATTATTCTTCCTGAATTTTTGATTGTCTCTGTCGTAGCGTTACTATTATTAGTATCATAATTATTATTGTCATCATCGCTTATTGGATTTCAGAATGTTTTTTTAATTTTGTTTTTTAGTCCTCTTTTTCGACAAATTGTTATTTTAATCATAGGTCATTGCTATGTTGTTTGCACTTTATTTGTCATTGATTTCCGAGATAATAATTCTTCATTTATAATTGTAAAACTTTATAAAAATGGCTCCCGGTTGCTGTCTTTTCCTGAAATATTTGGACTTTCTTTTCTTTTTACAAGTAAGTGCTAAATTTTTCAGGAAAAGAATGTAAACCCTGACATCGATTAACATATAAGGCTTCTGGATATCTTTTATCTTTTGTTCGCTTGGTTTTATTGACGCATGTTTTTTCACAGATTATCATGTGAATAATGGTCCGTTGCTTATTGCCTGCGCTTTCTTTGTCAATGTTCTGTGCGATATTATTTCTTGAATACAATGGTAAATCTTTCAAACATTGCTCCCATTTGCTGTCTTTACCTGAAATATTTGCACTTTCTTTTCTTTTTATTAGTAAGTGCTAAATATTTTGGGCAAAGAATGTAAGCCATGACATCGATCAACATGTAAGGCGTCTGGATGTCTTTTATCTTTTGTTCTCCTGGTTTTATTGAGGCATGTTTTTGCACAGATTATCATGTGAATAATGGTCCGTTGCTTATTGCCTGGGCTTTATTTGTCAATAATATGTGCGATATTATTTCTTGAATATAATTGTAAAACTTTGTAAACATGGCACGTGGTTGCTGTCTTTGCCTGAAATATTTGCATTCTTTTCTTTTTATTAGGAAGTGAGATCTTGGAGACGGCGGCAGGGATTTTCGAAGCTCCACACGGTCTCCACGTTTTTCGAAGTTGTCTGTTCACAATTGTATTTTGTCGAAACTGTATTTATCTTTCGGTGTGTGAAGTTATTGTGTGCAACTTTGGTTGTTTCTCGGTGTTTATCTTTCATAAATTGATCGTCTGTTTGCCGTGTCGCGAGCAAGGCCTTTGCCGCGTCGCGAACGATTTTGAAATCGAAGTTAAGTGATTGTTCCCATTTGTATTTTCGTTAAAACTGTATTTATTTATGGTGTTGTACGTATATTGTGTCCCGACGAAGATTTTTCGGTGCAAATCTTTCATACCTGTATTGAAAATCGTGTTAATTCGTGTCGTGTCTTGAGGCCTTGTACAGTGTGCACTGTACAACCTTGAGGCTTTGTTTTTCTCAGCGGTCTGTCGTTTGTGATCCAATAACTTTCGTTCTCTGTATTCCCAGTCTTTTCACCCATAGCCTACTTCCTTGTGTGAATCTCAACTCAAAAAAAAAACCACACACAACATTTCCTTCTCTGTTCTCATTCGTTTATTCATTCTTATTCGTTCGTTCGTTCTTCGACCACGTGTTTCTCCCCCATTTCCCCAGATAGTTTTCACTCATTAACCTTCAATGTTTACACTTTCCCCTCAAGTTATGTATTCCGTCATATTTTATAACACCTTTTTCTTCTTCTTCTTTAAAAGGCTGCTTTCGACTTGCTCACCAAATCAATTCATCCCAAAAAAATTATCCATCTCCTATAGTGCCTTTTTTCTACATTCCCTAAACTCTCCTGCACTCCATCCTTCATCCAGCGTCCTTAAACGTATTTTTAACTCGAAGGTCACAAGAAACTCATTTTGCAATAAATGTTCGTTTCCCATAAATCGTACACTTTCAAAAATCCAATCTCACCCCTCCCCTCCAAATCTTCCCCATAACCCCTCCCCTCCAAATCTTCCCCATCACCCTTCTCCTGCAAATCTTCCCCATCACCCATCCCTTTCAAATCTCCCCCCTTGCCCCCTCCCTCCTAAACTACCCCCTCACCCCTCCCCGCCAAGACGCCCCCTCGCCCCTCCCCTCCTAGACTCCTGCCTCACACCTCCCCTCCAAATCTCCCCCATATCCCATCCCTTTCAAATCCCTCCCCTTGTCCCTTCCCTCCCAAACTCCCCCCTCACCCCTCCCCTTCAAATCTCCCCACCCTCATTGCTTCTCAATTTCCCCCCTCTCACTCCCCCTCCTCAAAGCGTCCTCCCCGCTTCTTCCCCCTTCAAACTCTCACCTCCATCTCCCCCAACCTTCTGCCTCGCTCTTCCCCCTCCTCAAATAACACCTCATTGTGGCTCACCCAATCACCATCAAACCTTTTGTCCGCCCCATCCTTCCCTTTCTCCGAGCTATTCTGAAATCTCTGACACACCTTCAACAGCTCTCCCTACCTCTTCCACCTCTTCCACATCTTACCCTACCCCTCCTCCCCCCTGTTCTGTATCTGATGCTCCCCCTTCCTCTTCATTAACGGTATGGACCTCAAACATCCGGGGCCTTCGTTCAAACTTAACTGATCTCTCCATACAGGTTGCTTCTGTCAAACCAGACGTGATCTGCTTAACAGAAACTTTCCTCCTTTATGATGTCTCTGATTCCATAGTATCTCTCCCGGGCTACTCCCTCCTCCGGTATGATAGACCTGAGCCTCGTCCTGGAGGCGGGGTTGCTATCTTTATCAAAAACTCTCTTCCTCACTCGCCCTGCACTGCACTCTCTCCACCTCACCCCCAGGAATACCTCTGGCTACGGCTTCCCCTTCGCTCCCACCTCTTGTTCATATGTGTGTTGTACCGTCCACCAAACAGTGATGACTCCATCTACATCTCGCTGTCTGATGATATGGACCAACTTCTATCTACTCATCCCAACTCTCTCTTCCTCATATGTGGTGATTTCAACTGTCATCATGCCAGTTGGCTGGGTGTGGGTACCTCTGTCACCAGCCATTGCTCCTCAGCAAAGGACTTCTGCGACTCACTGGGACTGACACAATCTGTCAATTTCCCGACCCGGATCTCAGTCAACGGAACATCTTCTCTTCTGGACTTGGTTATGACTAACTTCCCTGAAAATGTCCTGCTCTTCTTCTGCTCCGATCGGATCATCTGATCATGTCCTTGTTAAAGTGGACATCTCTCTGACCATCCTCAGGGAGCCTGCTCAGCGTCGACGTGTCTGGCATTTCACTCAGGCCAACTGGCACGGTCTTCAAGCAGCCATCAATCATCTGGACTGGTCTCCCATCTCTACCACCTCTGACATCAACTCATCCTGGGAATTCTTCCAAAGCAAATTGCTCTCTCTCATGCACAGATTTATCCCATCTCGTCTTCAGTTGTCATACCCTTCCTCCCGTCCATGGTACACGGAATCTTGTGGTGAGGCTGTTGCCCAGAAACAACTTGCCTTCGTCTCCTGGAAAGCAAATCCAACGGAAGGAAATCTCATTTCCTTTCACAAAGCCTGAAACAAGTGTGTGTCCACCCTCAGGAGAGCCAGGAAACAATATCTCTTCGTTCTCAAGACCAAACTCTCTTATCTGTCTCCCTCTTCCAAATCCTGGTGGCGTCTGGTCAAATCCGTTTCTGGTGTTTGTTCCCCCTCCATCCCCTCCCTTACCTCAAACGGCTACACAGCTGACTCCGCACGTGAAAAAGCTGAATGCCTCAACTCTGTGTTTGCCTCTAAATCTTGTGTCCCAAACCCATCCCTCTCTGTACCCACCATACCCAGTCGTACCCTGCTGCTCCTGGACTCCGTGTCCTTTCCTCCTGACAAGGTGGAAAAGTTTCTGTCAACCCTCGACTCTGATTCTGCAACTGGACCCGACGGCATCAGCCCACGGGTCCTAAAATCCTGCTCTGCTGCTCTATCTCACCCTCTCTCTGTTCTCTTCACCCTCTCTTTTGCTCAAGGTCAACTGCCATCTGCTTGGAAATCAGCCAACATCACCGCTTTGCACAAAAAAGGTGCAAAAACAGATCCTAGCAACTACAGACCAATCAGCCTTCTCCCAATTATCAGCAAAGTCATGGAATCCATCATTGCTTCGGATATGAAATCTTTCCTCTTCTCCAATGGCTTGATCTCTGATCATCAATTTGGTTTCAGACCAGGTCACTCTACTCTGGACATGCTGCTTCTGCTGTCTCAACAATGGATGGAGGTCCTCAATGCCAAACAGGAAATTAGAGCTGTCTCCCTCGACATATCACGTGCCTTCGACACGGTCTGGCACCCCGCTCTGCTCACCAAACTCTCCTCCTTTGGTATCCATGGAAATCTCCACGCATGGCTGGCGGACTTCCTCTCTAGTCGTCGTCAACGTGTGGCCCTGAATGGGTTTCTCTCAGCTCCTCTTCCTGTTCAGGCTGGAGTTCCCCAAGGCAGTGTTCTGGGCCCCGTGCTTTTTCTGGTCTTCATCAATGATCTCTCTGATTCTCTCGAAAATCCTCTCTATCTCTTTGCTGATGACTCCACTCTCTGCCGCTCCATTCCTCTTCCCTCAGATCGGCAGTCTGCTGCCTCCTCACTCTCTGAAGACCTGGACAAAATCACAGACTGGTCAAACAAGTGGAACATGTCTTTCAATCCTGACAAATCTCACACTCTTACTATGTCTCTCCGAAAAGATCGACTGGACAACCCTCCCATCTACTTTCTCAACAATCCTCTCCAAGAAGTTCTGTCGCTCAAGATTTTGGGTCTCACTATCTGCCATGATCTTTCTTGGGAAAACCACATTTCCAAGCTGGCCTCCAAAGCCAGTCGCCGACTGGGCATCCTCCGTCGTGCGAAGTCCTTCCTCGGCACACCTGAGCTCCTCACCACATACAAGGCTTTCATCCGCAGCTCAATGGAATACTGTTCTCCCCTATGGGCCGGTGCTCCTGCCTCACACCTAGCTCGGCTTCACGCTGTTGAAACCAAAGCTTTCAGAATTATTGGAATCTCCCGCGATGAAGCTATCTCTGAGGGCCTTTCACTCACTCACCGCAGGCAGGTAGGTGGTCTTTCTGTCTTCTACCGACTCCTCTCCGGCCTTGCACCCCCAGCTCTCTCTGTGCTCTGTCCCCCAAATATTCCTACAGGTCGCACAAGATCTGCCAGCAACCCTCTGATGGTTAAACTGCCGAAATCTCGGCTCTCTGCTCACCTTCACTCTTTCATTCCTCTTTTCTCCCGCCTCTGGAACAAACTCCCTCACTCCCTTCGATCCCACTCCTCCCTCCAGGTCTTTAAAACAGCTGTTCACCACCATCTCTTATCTTCCCCCATCCAAAACCTTGATCTTTTCTACCCCCGCTAATTCACCACAGATCCACCTTGTTTGAAATTCCAACTTCTTTCCTGGAAGTCCTGGCAGTGTCCATATGTTTTATACCTCTCCCACCGCCCCCTTCCCACGCCCCCCCCCCCCCCCAAAGCCCTCGCCCTCTCTCAGATCTCTCGATGTCTCCATGTCTCTCGGTCCCTGCTCTCAAATGTTGTGTTTGTGTCCTTCCCCCTCTCTCCCCATCTTGTCTACCGCTCCCTATATTATATGTTTTATGTGTCGGTTTGTCTTTCTGTGTGATTAATGTTCGCTCTTTCACGAGCCTCGATCTTGTATACAAAAAAAAAAAAAAAAAAAAAAGTGCTAAATATTTTGGGCAAACATTGTAAAGCTTGACATCTATCAACATGTAAGGCTTGTGTTTGCTTTATCTTTCATTTTCTTGGTTTATGGATGCATCTTTTTGCACAGATTATCATGTCAATAATAGGCCATTGCGTTTTGCCTGCTCTTTATTTGTCAATGATGTGTGCGATACCATTTCTTGGATATAATGGTAAATCTTTCAAACATGGCTCCCGTTTGCTCTATTTACCTAAAATATTTGCACTTTGGTTTCTTTTTATTCGTAAGTGCTAAATATTTTGGGCAAAGAATGTAAACCATGACATCGATCAACATGTAAGGCTTGTGGTTTTTCACTCAATTGATGACAGATATAACAACATAATTGTCAGCTTAACGAGAACTGCTTCATATTCGCTGGTTGTTGCAATGACAATGGATGCATTTCAGACATGTGTGTGTCAAACAACCTTTTAAACATGGCTCCCGGTTGCTGTCCTTACCTGAAATATTTGCACTTTCTTTTGTTTTTAAGAGTAAGTGCTAAATATTTTGGGCAAACAATGTAAACCATGACCACCATCAACATGTAAGGCTTGTGGTTGTTCACTAACTTGATGAAATATTCAACAAAATAATTGTCAGCTTAACAAACTCCTTCATCTTCACTGTTTGTTGCAATAACAATGAATACGTTTCAGACTGGTGGCTGCCAAAGAACCATTCACCTGGTTTAGTTTCTGACATGATTCAATCAAAAAGTAACAGTTGTCAAATTTATTTCGGAATAAGTTTTTTTCATCCTAGACATAACTTTTACTCGCTGAACAACGCCATGGGTGCAAGATTTTGTGGGGATTGTTCTTGCCAGTTTTTTCCCCCAAGATTTTCACACACATACACACACATCTCGTTTTTTCATTTCTGTTCCTCACAATTCTATCTCTCTCTTTTATTCAAGCACACAGACACACACACACACACACACACACACACACACACACACACACACACACACACACACACACACACACACACACTTAATTAATTGTACAGTATCGGTTGTTCCTCAACTTAAATATAAATAATTTAAAGGATTGTTGTAAATGATGTTAATTTCACAACATCCCATATTCAACTTTATTTGAATTGCAAATCTCAAACATAGTTTCTCCACCTAAAGCAAGAACGTTAACCCATAAGCAATTGACTAGTTTGCCCACTGCATGGATCATCAGCTGGGCACCGTTCTTCCTCGAGGTTTCAATTCTTTCAGCCCAGGACCTCTCCAAACGGCAGATCCACAACCTCAACATCAACACACACATGCACACACATGCACACACATGCACACACATACATCCACATACATCCACATACATCCACATACATCCACATACACACACACACACACACACACACACACACACACACACACACACACACACACACACACACACACACACACGAACACAAATAATTGCTTATTTTATATGCAAGGTGACTCAAAATTCTAGAAACACAGGACTAATGTTGCTTTTTTTTCCTATTGCAGTGAGGGAACATGAATTTTCTGGTGGATGATCGGATTGAACTGACAGAAATATTTGCCAGTGGAATTCTTTGAGATGTCACAGCAAGATTCAACGAGAAACACCTAGAAAGTCCAGTTACGCGCAGCACCATATACAAGTTGGTGAGTTATTATTCTTCCTGAATTTTTGATTGTCTCTGTCATAGCATTACTATTATCAGTATCATAATTATTATTGTCATTGTCACTTATTGGATTTCAGAATGT
Organism: Myxine glutinosa; assembly: GCF_964187855.1. Classification (NCBI taxonomy): domain Eukaryota; kingdom Metazoa; phylum Chordata; class Myxini; order Myxiniformes; family Myxinidae; genus Myxine; species Myxine glutinosa. The sequence continues at coordinate 121,321,168 of NC_136268.1, forward strand.
TTTTTTAATTTTGTTTTTGAGTCCTCTTTTTCGACAAATTGTTATTTTAATCATAGGTCATTGCCATGTTGTTTGCACTTTATTTGTCATTGATTTCCGAGATAATAATTCTTCATTTATAATTGTAAAACTTTGTAAAAATGGCTCCCGGTTGCTGTCTTTTCCTGAAATATTTGTACTTTCTTTTCTTTTTACAAGTAAGTGCTAAATTTTTCGGGAAAAGAATGTAAACCCTGACATCGATTAACATATAAGGCTTCTGGATATCTTTTATCTTTTGTTCGCTTGGTTTTATTGAGGCATGCTTTTTCACAGATTATCATGTGAATAATGGTCCGTTGCTTATTGCCTGCGCTTTCTTTGTCAATGTTCTGTGCGATATTATTTCTTGAATACAATGGTAAATCTTTCAAACATTGCTCCCGTTTGCTGTCTTTACCTGAAATATTTGCACTTTCATTTCTTTTTATTAGTAAGTTCTAAATATTTTGGGCAAAGAATGTAAACCATGACATCGATCAACATGTAAGGCTTGTGGTTTTTCGCTCAATTGATGAAATATATAACAACATAATTGTCAGCTTAACGAGAACAGCTCCATCTTCGCTGGATGTTACAATGACAATGAATGCGTTTCAGACATGTGTGTCTTAAACAACCTTTTAAACATCGCACCCGGTTGCTGTCTTTACCTGAAATATTTGCACTTTTTTTCTTTTTCATTAGTAAGTGCTAAATATTTTGGGCAAAGAATGTAAACCATGACCACCATCAACATGTAAGGCTTGTGGTTTTGCACTCAATTGATGACAGATATAACAACATAATTGTCAGCTTAACGAGAACAGCTCCATCTTCGCTGGTTGTTACAATGACAATGAATGCGTTTCAGACATGTGTGTCTTAAACAACCTTTTAAACATCGCACCCGGTTGCTGTCTTTACCTGAAATATTTGCACTTTTTTCTTTTTCATTAGTAAGTGCTAAATATTTTGGGCAAAGAATGTAAACCATGACATCGATCAACATGTAAGGCATGTGGGTGTTTTATCTTTCATTTTCTTGGTTTATGGATGCATCTTTTTGCACCGATTATCATGTCAATAATAGGCCGTTGCGTTTTGCTGCTCTTTCTTTGTCAATGTTTTGTGCGATATTATTTCTTGCATATAATGGTAAATCATTCAAACATGGCTCCCGTTTGCTCGCTTTTCCTGAAATATTTGCACTTTCTTTCCTTTTTACAAGTAAGTGCTAAATTTTTCGGGAAAAGAATGTAAACAATGACATCGATCAACATGTAAGGCTTGTGGTTTTTCGCTCAATTGATGAAATATATTACAACATAATTGTCAGCTTAACGAGAACTGCTTCATATTCGCTGGTTGTTACAATGACAATGAATGCATTTCAGACATGTGTGTGTCAAACAACCTTTTAAACATCACACCCAGTTGCTGTCCTTACCTGAAATATTTGCACTTTCTTTTGTTTTTAAGAGTAAGTGCAAAATATTTTGGGCAAAGAATGTAAACCATGACCACCATCAACATGTAACGCTTGTGGTTGTTCACTAACTTGATGAAATATTCAACAAAAGAATTGTCAGCTTAACAAACTCCTTCATCTTCACTGTTTGTTGCAATAACAAGGCTTGTGTGTGTTCTCTTTCATTTTCTTGGGATATGGATGCATCTTTTTTCATCGATTATCATGTCAATAATAGGCCATTGCGTTTTGCTGCTCTTTCTTTGTCAATGTTCTGTGCGATAATATTTCTTGAATATAATGGTAAATCTTTCAAACATGGCTCCCGTTTGCTGTCTTTACCTGAAATATTTGCACTTTCTTTTCTTTTTATTAGTAAGTGCTAAATATTTTGGGCAAAGAATGTAAACCATGACATCGATTAACATGCAAGGCTTGTGGTTTTTTGCTCAATTGATGAAATATATAACAACATAATTGTCAGCTTCACGAGAACAGCTCCATCTTCGCTGGTTGTTTCAATGACAATGAATGCCTTTCAGACAGGTGTGTCTTGAACAACCTTTTAAACATCGCACCCGGTTGCTGTCTTTACCTAAAATATTTGCACTTTTTTTCTTTTTCATGAGTAAGTGCTAAATATTTTGGGAAAAGAATGTAAACGTTGACATCGATCAACATGTAAGGCTTGTGGTTATGTTTTATCTTTCATTTTCTTGGTTTATGGATGCTTTTTTTTGCACTGATTATCATGTCAATAATACGCCATTGCCTTTTGCTGCTCTTTCTTTGTCAATGTTCTGTGCGATAATATTTCTTGAATATAATGGTAGATCATTCAAACATGGCTCCCGTTTAATGTCTTTACCTGAAATATTTACTTTTCTTTTCTTTCTTTTCTTTTTACAAGTAAGTGCTAAATTTTTCGGGAAAAGAATGTAAACCCTGACATCGATTAAAATATATATATGGCTTCTGGATATCTTTTATCTTTTGTTCTCTTGGTTTTATTGAGGCATGTTTTTGCACAGATTATCATGTGAATAATGGTCCGTTGCTTATTGCCTGCGCTTTATTTGTCAATAATATGTGCGATATTATTTCTTGAATATCATTGTAAAACTTTGTAAACATTGCACGCGGTTGCCAGCTTAACGAGAACAGCTCCATCCATTGTCAGCTTAACGAGAACAGCTCCATCTTCGCTGGTTGTTTCAATGACAATGAATGCGTTTCAGACAGGTGTGTCTTGAACAACCTTTTAAACATCGCACCCGGTTGCTGTCTTTACCTAAAATATTTGCACTTTTTTTCTTTTTCATGAGTAAGTGCTAAATATTTTGGGAAAAGAATGTAAACGTTGACATCGATCAACATGTAAGGCTTGTGGTTATGTTTTATCTTTCATTTTCTTGGTTTATGGATGCTTTTTTTTTGCACCGATTATCATGTCAATAATAGGCCATTGCCTTTTGCTGCTCTTTCTTTGTCAATGTTCTGTGCGATAATATTTCTTGAATATAATGGTAGATCATTCAAACATGGCTCCCGTTTAATGTCTTTACCTGAAATATTTACTTTTCTTTACTTTCTTTTCTTTTTACAAGTAAGTGCTAAATTTTTCGGGAAAAGAATGTAAACCCTGACATCGATTAACATATATGGCTTCTGGATATCTTTTATCTTTTGTTCTCTTGGTTTTATTGAGGCATGTTTTTGCACAGATTATCATGTGAATAATGGTCCGTTGCTTATTGCCTGCGCTTTATTTGTCAATAATATGTGCGATATTATTTCTTGAATATCATTGTAAAACTTTGTAAACATTGCACGTGGTTGCTGTCTTTGCCTGAAATATTTGCACTTTCTTTTCTTTTTATTAGTAAGTGCTAAATATTTTGGGCAAAGAATGTAAACCATGACATCGATCAACATGTAAGGCTTCTGGATATCTTTTATCTTTTGTTCTCTTGGTTTTATTGAGGCATATTTTTGCACAGATTATCATGTGAATAATGGTCCGTTGCTCATTGTCTGAGCTTTATTTGTCAATAATATCTGCGATATTATTTCTTGAATGTAATTGTAAAACTTTGTAAACATGGCACGCGGTTGCTGTCTTTGCCTGAAATATTTGCACTTTCTTTTCTTTTTATTAGTAAGTGCTAAATATTTTGGGCAAAGATTGTAAAGCTTGACATCGATCAACATGTAAGGCCTGTGGGTTCTTTATCTTTCATTTTCTTGGTTTATGGATGCATCTTTTTTGCACCGATTATCGTGTCAATAACAGGCCATTGGCTTTTGCTGCTCTTTCTTTGTCAATGTTCTGTGCGATATTATTTCTTGAATATAATGGTAAATCATTCAAACATGGCTCCCGTTTGCTGACTTTACCTGAAATATTTGCACTTTCTTTTCTTTTTATTAGTAAGTGCTAAATATTTTGGGCAAAGAATGTAAACCATGACATCGATCAACATGTAAGGCTTGTGGTTTTTCACTCAATTGATGACAGATATAACAACATAATTGTCAGCTTAACGAGAACTGTTTCATATTCGCTGGTTGTTGCAACGACAATGAATGCATTTCAGACATGTGTGTGTCAAACAACCATTTAAACATGGCTCCCGTTTGCTCTCTTTACCTGAAATATTTGCACTTTCTTTTCTTTTTATGAGTAAGTGCTAAATATTTTGGGCAAAGAATGTAAACCTTGACATCGATCAACATGTAAGGCTAGTGTGCGTTTTCTCTTTCATTTTCTTGCTTTATGGATGCATCTTTTTGCACCGATTATCATGTCAATAATAGGCCATTGCGTTTTGCTGCTCTTTCTTGGTCAATGTTTTGTGCGATATTATTTCTTGCATATAATGGTAAATCATTCAAACATGGCTCCCGTTTGCTGTCTTTACCTGAAATATTTACACTTTCTTTTATTTTTATTAGTAAGTGCGGAATATTTTGGGCAAAGAATGTAAACCATGACATCGATCAACATGTAAGGCTTGTGGTTTTTCACTCAATTGATGACAGATATAACAACATAATTGTCAGCTTAACGAGAACTGCTTCATATTCGCTGGTTGTTGCAATGACAATGGATGCATTTCAGACATGTGTGTGTCAAACAACCTTTTAAACATGGCTCCCGGTTGCTGTCCTTACCTGAAATATTTGCACTTTCTTTTGTTTTTAAGGGTAAGTGCTAAATATTTTGGGCAAAGAATGTAAACCATGACCACCATCAACATGTAAGGCTTGTGGTTGTTCACTAACTTGATGAAATATTCAACAAAATAATTGTCAGCTTAACAAACTCCTTCATCTTCACTGTTTGTTGCAATAACAATGAATACGTTTCAGACTGGTGGCTGCCAAAGAACCATTCACCTGGTTTAGTTTCTGACATGATTCAATCAATAAGTAACAGTTGTCAAATTTATTTCGGAATAAGTTTTTTTCATCCTAGACATAACTTTTACTCGCTGAACAACGCCATGGGTGCAAGATTTTGTGGGGATTGTTCTTGCCAGTTTTTTCCCCCAAGATTTTCACACACATACACACACATCTCGTTTTTTCATTTCTGTTCCTCACAATTCTATCTCTCTCTTTTATTCAAGCACACAGACACACACACACACACACACACACACACACACACACACACACACACACACACACACACACACACACACACACACACACACACACACACTTAATTAATTGTACAGTATCGGTTGTTCCTCAACTTAAATATAAATAATTTAAAGGATTGTTGTAAATGATGTTAATTTCACAACATCCCATATTCAACTTTATTTGAATTGCAAATCTCAAACATAGTTTCTCCACCTAAAGCAAGAACGTTAACCCATAAGCAATTGACTAGTTTGCCCACTGCATGGATCATCAGCTGGGCACCGTTCTTCCTCGAGGTTTCAATTCTTTCAGCCCAGGACCTCTCCAAACGGCAGATCCACAACCTCAACATCAACACACACATGCACACACATGCACACACATACACACACATACATCCACATACATCCACATACATCCACATACATCCACATACACACACACACACACACACACACACACACACACACACACGAACACAAATAATTGCTTATTTTATATGCAAGGTGACTCAAAATTCTAGAAACACAGGACTAATGTTACTTTTTTTTCCTATTGCAGTGAGGGAACATGAATTTTCTGGTGGATGATCGGATTGAACTGACAGAAATATTTGCCAGTGGAATTCTTTGAGATGTCACAGCAAGATTCAACGAGAAACACCTAGAAAGTCCAGTTACGCGCAGCACCATATACAAGTTGGTGAGTTATTATTCTTCCTGAATTTTTGATTGTCTCTGTCATAGCATTACTATTATCAGTATCATAATTATTATTGTCATTGTCACTTATTGGATTTCAGAATGTTTTTTTAATTTTGTTTTTGAGTCCTCTTTTTCGACAAATTGTTATTTTAATCATAGGTCATTGCCATGTTGTTTGCACTTTATTTGTCATTGATTTCCGAGATAATAATTCTTCATTTATAATTGTAAAACTTTGTAAAAATGGCTCCCGGTTGCTGTCTTTTCCTGAAATATTTGTACTTTCTTTTCTTTTTACAAGTAAGTGCTAAATTTTTCGGGAAAAGAATGTAAACCCTGACATCGATTAACATATAAGGCTTCTGGATATCTTTTATCTTTTGTTCGCTTGGTTTTATTGAGGCATGCTTTTTCACAGATTATCATGTGAATAATGGTCCGTTGCTTATTGCCTGCGCTTTCTTTGTCAATGTTCTGTGCGATATTATTTCTTGAATACAATGGTAAATCTTTCAAACATTGCTCCCGTTTGCTGTCTTTACCTGAAATATTTGCACTTTCATTTCTTTTTATTAGTAAGTTCTAAATATTTTGGGCAAAGAATGTAAACCATGACATCGATCAACATGTAAGGCTTGTGGTTTTTCGCTCAATTGATGAAATATATAACAACATAATTGTCAGCTTAACGAGAACAGCTCCATCTTCGCTGGATGTTACAATGACAATGAATGCGTTTCAGACATGTGTGTCTTAAACAACCTTTTAAACATCGCGCCCGGTTGCTGTCTTTACCTGAAATATTTGCACTTTTTTTCTTTTTCATTAGTAAGTGCTAAATATTTTGGGCAAAGAATGTAAACCATGACCACCATCAACATGTAAGGCTTGTGGTTTTGCACTCAATTGATGACAGATATAACAACATAATTGTCAGCTTAACGAGAACAGCTCCATCTTCGCTGGTTGTTACAATGACAATGAATGCGTTTCAGACATGTGTGTCTTAAACAACCTTTTAAACATCGCACCCGGTTGCTGTCTTTACCTGAAATATTTGCACTTTTTTCTTTTTCATTAGTAAGTGCTAAATATTTTGGGCAAAGAATGTAAACCATGACATCGATCAACATGTAAGGCATGTGGGTGTTTTATCTTTCATTTTCTTGGTTTATGGATGCATCTTTTTGCACCGATTATCATGTCAATAATAGGCCGTTGCGTTTTGCTGCTCTTTCTTTGTCAATGTTTTGTGCGATATTATTTCTTGCATATAATGGTAAATCATTCAAACATGGCTCCCGTTTGCTCTCTTTTCCTGAAATATTTGCACTTTCTTTCCTTTTTACAAGTAAGTGCTAAATTTTTCGGGAAAAGAATGTAAACAATGACATCGATCAACATGTAAGGCTTGTGGTTTTTCGCTCAATTGATGAAATATATTACAAAATAATTATCAGCTTAACGAGAACTGCTTCATATTCGCTGGTTGTTACAATGACAATGAATGCATTTCAGACATGTGTGTGTCAAACAACCTTTTAAACATCACACCCAGTTGCTGTCCTTACCTGAAATATTTGCACTTTCTTTTGTTTTTAAGAGTAAGTGCAAAATATTTTGGGCAAAGAATGTAAACCATGACCACCATCAACATGTAACGCTTGTGGTTGTTCACTAACTTGATGAAATATTCAACAAAAGAATTGTCAGCTTAACAAACTCCTTCATCTTCACTGTTTGTTGTAATAACAAGGCTTGTGTGTGTTCTCTTTCATTTTCTTGGGATATGGATGCATCTTTTTTCATCGATTATCATGTCAATAATAGGCCATTGCGTTTTGCTGCTCTTTCTTTGTCAATGTTCTGTGCGATAATATTTCTTGAATATAATGGTAAATCTTTCAAACATGGCTCCCGTTTGCTGTCTTTACCTGAAATATTTGCACTTGCTTTTCTTTTTATTAGTAAGTGCTAAATATTTTGGGCAAAGAATGTAAACCATGACATCGATTAACATGCAAGGCTTGTGGTTTTTTGCTCAATTGATGAAATATATAACAACATAATTGTCAGCTTAACGAGAACAGCTCCATCTTCGCTGGTTGTTTCAATGACAATGAATGCCTTTCAGACAGGTGTGTCTTGAACAACCTTTTAAACATCGCACCCGGTTGCTGTCTTTACCTAAAATATTTGCACTTTTTTTCTTTTTCATGAGTAAGTGCTAAATATTTTGGGAAAAGAATGTAAACGTTGACATCGATCAACATGTAAGGCTTGTGGTTATGTTTTATCTTTCATTTTCTTGGTTTATGGATGCTTTTTTTTGCACTGATTATCATGTCAATAATACGCCATTGCCTTTTGCTGCTCTTTCTTTGTCAATGTTCTGTGCGATAATATTTCTTGAATATAATGGTAGATCATTCAAACATGGCTCCCGTTTAATGTCTTTACCTGAAATATTTACTTTTCTTTTCTTTCTTTTCTTTTTACAAGTAAGTGCTAAATTTTTCGGGAAAAGAATGTAAACCCTGACATCGATTAAAATATATATATGGCTTCTGGATATCTTTTATCTTTTGTTCTCTTGGTTTTATTGAGGCATGTTTTTGCACAGATTATCATGTGAATAATGGTCCGTTGCTTATTGCCTGCGCTTTATTTGTCAATAATATGTGCGATATTATTTCTTGAATATCATTGTAAAACTTTGTAAACATTGCACGCGGTTGCCAGCTTAACGAGAACAGCTCCATCCATTGTCAGCTTAACGAGAACAGCTCCATCTTCGCTGGTTGTTTCAATGACAATGAATGCGTTTCAGACAGGTGTGTCTTGAACAACCTTTTAAACATCGCACCCGGTTGCTGTCTTTACCTAAAATATTTGCACTTTTTTTCTTTTTCATGAGTAAGTGCTAAATATTTTGGGAAAAGAATGTAAACGTTGACATCGATCAACATGTAAGGCTTGTGGTTATGTTTTATCTTTCATTTTCTTGGTTTATGGATGCTTTTTTTTTGCACCGATTATCATGTCAATAATAGGCCATTGCCTTTTGCTGCTCTTTCTTTGTCAATGTTCTGTGCGATAATATTTCTTGAATATAATGGTAGATCATTCAAACATGGCTCCCGTTTAATGTCTTTACCTGAAATATTTACTTTTCTTTACTTTCTTTTCTTTTTACAAGTAAGTGCTAAATTTTTCGGGAAAATAATGTAAACCCTGACATCGATTAACATATATGGCTTCTGGATATCTTTTATCTTTTGTTCTCTTGGTTTTATTGAGGCATGTTTTTGCACAGATTATCATGTGAATAATGGTCCGTTGCTTATTGCCTGCGCTTTATTTGTCAATAATATGTGCGATATTATTTCTTGAATATCATTGTAAAACTTTGTAAACATTGCACGTGGCTGCTGTCTTTGCCTGAAATATTTGCACTTTCTTTTCTTTTTATTAGTAAGTGCTAAATATTTTGGGCAAAGAATGTAAACCATGACATCGATCAACATGTAAGGCTTCTGGATATCTTTTATCTTTTGTTCTCTTGGTTTTATTGAGGCATATTTTTGCACAGATTATCATGTGAATAATGGTCCGTTGCTCATTGTCTGAGCTTTATTTGTCAATAATATCTGCGATATTATTTCTTGAATGTAATTGTAAAACTTTGTAAACATGGCACGCGGTTGCTGTCTTTGCCTGAAATATTTGCACTTTCTTTTCTTTTTATTAGTAAGTGCTAAATATTTTGGGCAAAGATTGTAAAGCTTGACATCGATCAACATGTAAGGCCTGTGGGTTCTTTATCTTTCATTTTCTTGGTTTATGGATGCATCTTTTTTGCACCGATTATCGTGTCAATAACAGGCCATTGGCTTTTGCTGCTCTTTCTTTGTCAATGTTCTGTGCGATATTATTTCTTGAATATAATGGTAAATCATTCAAACATGGCTCCCGTTTGCTGTCTTTACCTGAAATATTTGCACTTTCTTTTCTTTTTATTAGTAAGTGCTAAATATTTTGGGCAAAGAATGTAAACCATGACATCGATCAACATGTAAGGCTTGTGGTTTTTCACTCAATTGATGACAGATATAACAACATAATTGTCAGCTTAACGAGAACTGTTTCATATTCGCTGGTTGTTGCAACGACAATGAATGCATTTCAGACATGTGTGTGTCAAACAACCATTTAAACATGGCTCCCGTTTGCTCTCTTTACCTGAAATATTTGCACTTTCTTTTCTTTTTATGAGTAAGTGCTAAATATTTTGGGCAAAGAATGTAAACCTTGACATCGATCAACATGTAAGGCTAGTGTGCGTTTTCTCTTTCATTTTCTTGCTTTATGGATGCATCTTTTTGCACCGATTATCATGTCAATAATAGGCCATTGCGTTTTGCTGCTCTTTCTTGGTCAATGTTTTGTGCGATATTATTTCTTGCATATAATGGTAAATCATTCAAACATGGCTCCCGTTTGCTGTCTTTACCTGAAATATTTACACTTTCTTTTATTTTTATTAGTAAGTGCGGAATATTTTGGGCAAAGAATGTAAACCATGACATCGATCAACATGTAAGGCTTGTGGTTTTTCGCTCAATTGATGAAATATAGAACAACATAATTGTCAGCTTAACGAGAACAGCTCCATCTTCGCTGGATGTTACAATGACAATGAATGCGTTTCAGACATGTGTGTCTTAAACAACCTTTTAAACATCGCACCCGGTTGCTGTCTTTACCTGAAATATTTGCACTTTTTTTCTTTTTCATTAGTAAGTGCTAAATATTTTGGGCAAAGAATGTAAACCATGACCACCATCAACATGTAAGGCTTGTGGTTTTTCACTCAATTGATGACAGATATAACAACATAATTGTCAGCTTAACGAGAACTGCTTCATATTCGCTGGTTGTTGCAATGACAATGGATGCATTTCAGACATGTGTGTGTGTCAAACAACCTTTTAAACATGGCTCCCGGTTGCTGTCTTTACCTGAAATATTTGCACTTTCTTTTGTTTTTAAGAGTAAGTGCTAAATATTTTGGGCAAAGAATGTAAACCATGACATCAATCAACATGTAAGGCTTGTGGTTTTTCGCTCAATTGATGAAATATATTACAACATAATTGTCAGCTTAACGAGAACAGCTCCATCTTCGCTGGTTGTTACAATGACAATGAATGCGTTTCAGACATGTGTGTCTTAAACAACCTTTTAAACATCGCACCCAGTTGCTGTCTTTACCTGAAATATTTGCACTTTCTTTTGTTTTTAAGAGTAATTGCTAAATATTTTGGGCAAAGAATGTAAACCATGACCACCATCAACATGTAAGGCTTGTGGTTGTTCACTTAGTTGATGAAATATTCAACAAAAGAATTGTCAGCTTCACAAACTCCTTCATCTTCACTGTTTGTTGCAATAACAATGAATACGTTTCAGACTGGTGGCTGCCAAAGAACCATTCACCTGGTTTAGGTTCCGACATCATTCAATCAATAAGTAACAGTTGTCAAATTTATTTCGGAATAGGTTTTTTTCATCCTAGACATAACTTTTACTCGCTGAACAACGCGATGGGTGCAAGATTTTGTGGGGATTGTTCTTCCCAGTTTTTTCCCCCAAGATTTTCAGACACATACACACACATCTCGTTTTTTCATTTCTGTTCCTCACAATTCTATCTCTCTCTTTTATTCAAGCACACAGACACACACATACACACACACACACACACACACACACACACACACACACACACACACACACACACACACACACACACACACACACTTAATTAATTTTACAGTATCGGTTGTTCCTCAACTTAAATATAAATAATTTAAAGGATTGTTGTAAATGAGGTTAATTTCACAACATCCCATATTCAACTTTATTTGAATTGCAAATCTCAAACATAGTTTCTCCACCTAAAGCAAGAACGTTAACCCGTAAGCAAATGACTAGTTTCCCGACTGCATGGATCATCAGCTGGGCACCGTTCTTCCTCAAGGTTTCAATTCTTTCAGCCCAGGACCTCTCCAAACGGCGGATCCGCAACCTCAACATCAACACGCACATGCACACACATGCACACACATGCACACACATGCACACACATGCACACACATACATCCACATACATCCACATACATCCACATACATCCACATACATCCACATACACACACACACACACACACACGACTACAAATAAATGCTTATTTTATATGCAAGGTGACCCAAATTCTAGAAACACAGGACTAATGTTACTTTTTTTTCCTATTGCAGTGAGGGAACATGAATTTTCTGGTGGATGATCGGATTGAACTGACAGAAGTATTTGCCAGTGGAATTCTTTGAGATGTCACAGCAAGATTCAATGAGAAACACCTAGAAAGTCCAGATACATGCAGCACCATATACAAGTTGGTGAGTTATTATTCTTCCTGAATTTTTGATTGTCTCTGTCATAGCGTTACTATTATTAGTATCATAATTATTATTGTCATCGTCGCTTATTGGATTTCAGAATGTTTTTTTTATTTTGTTTTTGAGTCCTCTTTTTCGACAAATTGTTATTTTAATCATAGGTCATTGCTATGTTGTTTGCACTTTATTTGTCATTGATTTCATAGATAATAATTCTTCATTTATAATTGTAAAACTTTGTAAAAATGTCTCCCGGTTGCTGTCTTTTCCTGAAATATTTGGACTTTCTTTTCTTTTTACAAGTAAGTGCTAAATTTTTCAGGAAAAGAATGTAAACCCTGACATCGATTAACATATAAGGCTTCTGGATATCTTTTATCTTTTGTTCTCTTGGTTTTATTGAGGCATGTTTTTGCACAGATTATCATGTGAATAATGGTCCGTTGCTTATTGCCTGCGCTTTATTTGTCAATAATATGTGCGATATTATTTCTTGAATATCATTGTAAAACTTTGTAAACATTGCACGCGGTTGCTGTCTTTGCCTGAAATATTTGCACTTTCATTTATTTTTATTAGTAAGTGCTAAATATTTTGGGCAAAGAATGTAAACCATGACATCGATCAACATGTAAGGCTTCTGGATATCTTTTATCTTTCGTTCTCTTGGTTTTATTGAGGCATATTTTTGCACAGATTATCATGTGAATAATGGTCCATTGCTCATTGCCTGAGCTTTATTTGTCAATAATATCTGCGATATTATTTCTTGAATGGAAATTGTCAAACTTTGTAAACATGGCACGCGGTTGCTGTCTTTGCCTGAAATATTTGCACTTTCTTTTCTTTTTATAAGTAAGTGCTAAATATTTTGGGCAAAGATTGTAAAGCTTGACATCAATCAACATGTAAGGCATGTGGGTGTTTTATCTTTCATTTTCTTGGTTTATGGATGCATCTTTTTGCACCGATTATCATGTCAATAATAGGCCGTTGCGTTTTGCTGCTCTTTCTTTGTCAATGTTTTGTGCGATATTATTTCTTGCATATAATGGTAAATCATTCAAACATGGCTCCTGTTTGCTGTCTTTACCTGAAATATTTGCACTTTCTTTTCTTTTTATTAGTAAGTGCTGAATATTTTGGGCAAAGAATGTAAACCATGACATCGATCAACATGTCAGGCTTGTGGTTTTTCGCTCAATTGATGAAATATATTACAACATAATTGTCAGCTTAACGAGAACAGCTCCATCTTCGCTGGTTGTTACAATGACAATGAATGCGTTTCAGACATGTGTGTCTTAAACAACCTTTTAAACATCGCACCAGTTGCTGTCTTTACCTGAAATATTTGCACTTTTTTCTTTTTCATAAGTAAGTGCTAAATATTTTGGGCAAAGAATGTAAACGATGACATCGATCAACATGTAAGGCATGTGGGTGTTTTATCTTTCATTTTCTTGGTTTATGGATGCATCTTTTTGCACCGATTATCATGTCAATAATAGGCCGTTGCGTTTTGCTGCTCTTTCTTTGTCAATGTTTTGTGCGATATTATTTCTTGCATATAATGGTAAATCATTCAAACATGGCTCCCGTTTGCTGTCTTTACCTGAAATATTTGCACTTTCTTTTCTTTTTATTAGTAAGTGCTGAATATTTTGGGCAAAGAATGTAAACCATGACATCGATCAACATGTAAGGCTTGTGGTTTTTCACTCAATTGATGACAGATATAACAACATAATTGTCAGCTTAACGAGAACTGCTTCATATTCACTGGTTCTTGCAATGACAATGGATGCATTTCAGACATGTGTGTGTCAAACAACCTTTTAAACATGGCTCCCGGTTGCTGTCCTTACCTGAAATATTTGCACTTTCTTTTGTTTTTAAGAGTAATTGCTAAATATTTTGGGCAAAGAATGTAAACCATGACCACCATCAACATGTATGGCTTGTGGTTGTTCACTAACTTGATGAAATATTCAACAAAATAATTGTCAGCTTAACAAACTCCTTCATCTTCACTGTTTGTTGCAATAACAATGAATACATTTCAGACTGGTGGCTGCCAAAGAACCATTCACCTGGTTTCGTTTCCGACATGATTCAATCAATAAGTAACAGTTGTCAAATTTATTTCGGAATACGTTTTTTTCATCCTAGACATAACTTTTACTCGCTGAACAATGCCATGGGTGCAAGATTTTGTGGGGATTGTTCTTGCCAGTTTTTTCCCCCAAGATTTTCACACACATACACACACATCTCGTTTTTTCATTTCTGTTCCTCACAATTCTATCTCTCTCTTTTATTCAAGCACACAGACACACACACACACACACACACACAGAGACACACACACACACACACACACACACACACACACACACACAATTAATTGTACAGAATCGGTTGTTCCTCAGCTTAAATATAAATAATTTAAAGGATTGTTGTAAATGATGTTAATTTCACAACATCCCATATTCAACTTTATTTGAATTGCAAATCTCAAACATAGTTTCTCCACCTAAAGCAAGAACGTTAACCCGTAAGCAATTGACTAGTTTCCCCACTGCATGGATCATCAGCTGGGCACCGTTCTTCCTCGAGGTTTCAATTCTTTCAGCCCAGGACCTCTCCAAACGGCGGATCCACAACCTCAACATCAACACACACATGCACACACATGCACACACATGCACACACATGCACACACATACATCCACATACATACACTTACACACACACACACACACACACACACACACACACACACACACACACACACACACGACCACAAATAATTGCTTATTTTATATGCAAGGTGACTCAAAATTCTAGAAACACAGGACTAATGTTACTTTTTTTTCCTATTGCAGTGAGGGAACATGAATTTTCTGGTGGATGATCAGATTGAACTGACAGAAGTATTTGCCAGTGGAATTCTTTGAGATGTCAGAGCAAGATTCAATGAGAAACACCTAGAAAGTCCAGTTACGCGCAGCACCATATACAAGTTGGTGAGTTATTATTCTTCTTGAATTTTTGATTGTCTCTGTCATAGCATTACTATTATTAGTATCATAATTATTATTGTCATCGTCGCTTATTGGATTTCAGAATGTTTTTTATTATTTTGTTTTTGAGTCCTCTTTTTCGACAAATTGTTATTTTAATCATAGGTCATTGCTATGTTGTTTGCACTTTATTTGTCATTGATTTCCGAGATAATAATTTTTCATTTATAATTGTAAAACTTTGTAAAAATGGCTCCCGGTTGCTGTCTTTTCCTGAAATATTTGGACTTTCTTTTCTTTTTACAAGTAAGTGCTAAATTTTTCGGGAAAAGAATGTAAACCCTGACATCGATTAACATATAAGGCTTCTGGATATCTTTTATCTTTTGTTCGCTTGGTTTTATTGAGGCATGATTTTTCACAGATTATCATGTGAATGATGGTCTGTTGCTTATTGCCTGCGCTTTCTTTGTCAATGATCTGTGCGATATTATTTATTGAATATAATGGTAAATCTTTCAAACATTGCTCCCGTTTGCTGTCTTTACCTGAAATATTTGCACTTTCTTTTCTTTTTATTAGTAAGTGCTAAATATTTTGGGCAAAGAATGTAAACCATGACATCGATCAACATGTAAGGCTTGTGGTTTTTCGCTCAATTGATGAAATATATTACAACATAATTGTCAGCTTAATGAGAACAGCTCCATCTTCGCTGGTTGTTACAATGACAATGAATGCGTTTCAGACATGTGTGTCTTAAACAACCTTTTAAACATCGCACCCGGTTGCTGTCTTTACCTGAAATATTTGCACTTTTTTCTTTTTCATTAGTAAGTGCTAAATATTTTGGGCAAAGAATGTAAACCATGACATCAATCAACATGTAAGGCATGTGGGTGTTTTATCTTTCATTTTCTTGGTTTATGGATGCATCTTTTTGCACCGATTATCATGTCAATAATAGGCCGTTGCGTTTTGCTGCTCTTTCTTTGTCAATGTTTTGTGCGATATTATTTCTTGCATATAATGGTAAATCATTCATACATGGCTCCTGTTTGCTGTCTTTACCTGAAATATTTGCACTTTCTTTTCTTTTTATTAGTAAGTGCTGAATATTTTGGGCAAAGAATGTAAACCATGACATCGATCAACATGTCAGGCTTGTGGTTTTTCGCTCAATTGATGAAATATATTACAACATAATTGTCAGCTTAACGAGAACAGCTCCATCTTCGCTGGTTGTTACAATGACAATGAATGCGTTTCAGACATGTGTGTCTTAAACAACCTTTTAAACATCGCACCAGTTGCTGTCTTTACCTGAAATATTTGCACTTTTTTCTTTTTCATAAGTAAGTGCTAAATATTTTGGGCAAAGAATGTAAACGATGACATCGATCAACATGTAAGGCATGTGGGTGTTTTATCTTTCATTTTCTTGGTTTATGGATGCATCTTTTTGCACCGATTATCATGTCAATAATAGGCCGTTGCGTTTTGCTGCTCTTTCTTTGTCAATGTTTTGTGCGATATTATTTCTTGCATATAATGGTAAATCATTCAAACATGGCTCCCGTTTGCTGTCTTTACCTGAAATATTTGCACTTTCTTTTCTTTTTATTAGTAAGTGCTGAATATTTTGGGCAAAGAATGTAAACCATGACATCGATCAACATGTAAGGCTTGTGGTTTTTCACTCATTTGATGACAGATATAACAACATAATTGTCAGCTTAACGAGAACTGCTTCATATTCACTGGTTCTTGCAATGACAATGGATGCATTTCAGACATGTGTGTGTCAAACAACCTTTTAAACATGGCTCCCGGTTGCTGTCCTTACCTGAAATATTTGCACTTTCTTTTGTTTTTAAGAGTAATTGCTAAATATTTTGGGCAAAGAATGTAAACCATGACCACCATCAACATGTATGGCTTGTGGTTGTTCACTAACTTGATGAAATATTCAACAAAATAATTGTCAGCTTAACAAACTCCTTCATCTTCACTGTTTGTTGCAATAACAATGAATACATTTCAGACTGGTGGCTGCCAAAGAACCATTCACCTGGTTTCGTTTCCGACATGATTCAATCAATAAGTAACAGTTGTCAAATTTATTTCGGAATACGTTTTTTTCATCCTAGACATAACTTTTACTCGCTGAACAATGCCATGGGTGCAAGATTTTGTGGGGATTGTTCTTGCCAGTTTTTTCCCCCAAGATTTTCACACACATACACACACATCTCGTTTTTTCATTTCTGTTCCTCACAATTCTATCTCTCTCTTTTATTCAAGCACACAGACACACACACACACACACACACAGAGACACACACACACACACACACACACACACACACACACACACACACACACACACACACAATTAATTGTACAGAATCGGTTGTTCCTCAGCTTAAATATAAATAATTTAAAGGATTGTTGTAAATGATGTTAATTTCACAACATCCCATATTCAACTTTATTTGAATTGCAAATCTCAAACATAGTTTCTCCACCTAAAGCAAGAACGTTAACCCGTAAGCAATTGACTAGTTTCCCCACTGCATGGATCATCAGCTGGGCACCGTTCTTCCTCGAGGTTTCAATTCTTTCAGCCCAGGACCTCTCCAAACGGCGGATCCACAACCTCAACATCAACACACACATGCACACACATGCACACACATGCACACACATGCACACACATACATCCACATACATACACTTACACACACACACACACACACACACACACACACACACACACACACACACACACGACCACAAATAATTGCTTATTTTATATGCAAGGTGACTCAAAATTCTAGAAACACAGGACTAATGTTACTTTTTTTTCCTATTGCAGTGAGGGAACATGAATTTTCTGGTGGATGATCAGATTGAACTGACAGAAGTATTTGCCAGTGGAATTCTTTGAGATGTCAGAGCAAGATTCAATGAGAAACACCTAGAAAGTCCAGTTACGCGCAGCACCATATACAAGTTGGTGAGTTATTATTCTTCTTGAATTTTTGATTGTCTCTGTCATAGCATTACTATTATTAGTATCATAATTATTATTGTCATCGTCGCTTATTGGATTTCAGAATGTTTTTTATTATTTTGTTTTTGAGTCCTCTTTTTCGACAAATTGTTATTTTAATCATAGGTCATTGCTATGTTGTTTGCACTTTATTTGTCATTGATTTCCGAGATAATAATTTTTCATTTATAATTGTAAAACTTTGTAAAAATGGCTCCCGGTTGCTGTCTTTTCCTGAAATATTTGGACTTTCTTTTCTTTTTACAAGTAAGTGCTAAATTTTTCGGGAAAAGAATGTAAACCCTGACATCGATTAACATATAAGGCTTCTGGATATCTTTTATCTTTTGTTCGCTTGGTTTTATTGAGGCATGATTTTTCACAGATTATCATGTGAATGATGGTCTGTTGCTTATTGCCTGCGCTTTCTTTGTCAATGATCTGTGCGATATTATTTATTGAATATAATGGTAAATCTTTCAAACATTGCTCCCGTTTGCTGTCTTTACCTGAAATATTTGCACTTTCTTTTCTTTTTATTAGTAAGTGCTAAATATTTTGGGCAAAGAATGTAAACCATGACATCGATCAACATGTAAGGCTTGTGGTTTTTCGCTCAATTGATGAAATATATTACAACATAATTGTCAGCTTAATGAGAACAGCTCCATCTTCGCTGGTTGTTACAATGACAATGAATGCGTTTCAGACATGTGTGTCTTAAACAACCTTTTAAACATCGCACCCGGTTGCTGTCTTTACCTGAAATATTTGCACTTTTTTCTTTTTCATTAGTAAGTGCTAAATATTTTGGGCAAAGAATGTAAACCATGACATCAATCAACATGTAAGGCATGTGGGTGTTTTATCTTTCATTTTCTTGGTTTATGGATGCATCTTTTTGCACCGATTATCATGTCAATAATAGGCCGTTGCGTTTTGCTGCTCTTTCTTTGTCAATGTTTTGTGCGATATTATTTCTTGCATATAATGGTAAATCATTCATACATGGCTCCTGTTTGCTGTCTTTACCTGAAATATTTGCACTTTCTTTTCTTTTTATTAGTAAGTGCTGAATATTTTGGGCAAAGAATGTAAACCATGACATCGATCAACATGTCAGGCTTGTGGTTTTTCGCTCAATTGATGAAATATATTACAACATAATTGTCAGCTTAATGAGAACAGCTCCATCTTCGCTGGTTGTTACAATGACAATGAATGCGTTTCAGACATGTGTGTCTTAAACAACCTTTTAAACATCGCACCCAGTTGCTGTCTTTACCTGAAATATTTGCACTTTTTTCTTTTTCATAAGTAAGTGCTAAATATTTTGGGCAAATAATGTAAACCATGACATCGATCAACATGTAAGGCATGTGGGTGTTTTATCTTTCATTTTCTTGGTTTATGGATGCATCTTTTTGCACCGATTATCATGTCAATAATAGGCCGTTGCGTTTTGCTGCTCTTTCTTTGTCAATGTTTTGTGCGATATTATTTCTTGCATATAATGGTAAATCATTCAAACATGGCTCCCGTTTGCTGTCTTTACCTGAAATATTTGCACTTTCTTTTCTTTTTATTAGTAAGTGCTGAATATTTTGGGCAAAGAATGTAAACCATGACATCGATCAACATGTCAGGCTTGTGGTTTTTCGCTCAATTGATGAAATATATTACAACATAATTGTCAGCTTAACGAGAACAGCTCCATCTTCGCTGGTTGTTACAATGACAATGAATGCGTTTCAGACATGTGTGTCTTAAACAACCTTTTAAACATCGCACCAGTTGCTGTCTTTACCTGAAATATTTGCACTTTTTTCTTTTTCATAAGTAAGTGCTAAATATTTTGGGCAAAGAATGTAAACGATGACATCGATCAACATGTAAGGCATGTGGGTGTTTTATCTTTCATTTTCTTGGTTTATGGATGCATCTTTTTGCACCGATTATCATGTCAATAATAGGCCGTTGCGTTTTGCTGCTCTTTCTTTGTCAATGTTTTGTGCGATATTATTTCTTGCATATAATGGTAAATCATTCAAACATGGCTCCCGTTTGCTGTCTTTACCTGAAATATTTGCACTTTCTTTTCTTTTTATTAGTAAGTGCTGAATATTTTGGGCAAAGAATGTAAACCATGACATCGATCAACATGTAAGGCTTGTGGTTTTTCACTCAATTGATGACAGATATAACAACATAATTGTCAGCTTAACGAGAACTGCTTCATATTCACTGGTTCTTGCAATGACAATGGATGCATTTCAGACATGTGTGTGTCAAACAACCTTTTAAACATGGCTCCCGGTTGCTGTCCTTACCTGAAATATTTGCACTTTCTTTTGTTTTTAAGAGTAATTGCTAAATATTTTGGGCAAAGAATGTAAACCATGACCACCATCAACATGTATGGCTTGTGGTTGTTCACTAACTTGATGAAATATTCAACAAAATAATTGTCAGCTTAACAAACTCCTTCATCTTCACTGTTTGTTGCAATAACAATGAATACATTTCAGACTGGTGGCTGCCAAAGAACCATTCACCTGGTTTCGTTTCCGACATGATTCAATCAATAAGTAACAGTTGTCAAATTTATTTCGGAATACGTTTTTTTCATCCTAGACATAACTTTTACTCGCTGAACAATGCCATGGGTGCAAGATTTTGTGGGGATTGTTCTTGCCAGTTTTTTCCCCCAAGATTTTCACACACATACACACACATCTCGTTTTTTCATTTCTGTTCCTCACAATTCTATCTCTCTCTTTTATTCAAGCACACAGACACACACACACACACACACACACAGAGACACACACACACACACACACACACACACACACACACACACACAATTAATTGTACAGAATCGGTTGTTCCTCAGCTTAAATATAAATAATTTAAAGGATTGTTGTAAATGATGTTAATTTCACAACATCCCATATTCAACTTTATTTGAATTGCAAATCTCAAACATAGTTTCTCCACCTAAAGCAAGAACGTTAACCCGTAAGCAATTGACTAGTTTCCCCACTGCATGGATCATCAGCTGGGCACCGTTCTTCCTCGAGGTTTCAATTCTTTCAGCCCAGGACCTCTCCAAACGGCGGATCCACAACCTCAACATCAACACACACATGCACACACATACATCCACATACATACACTTACACACACACACACACACACACACACACACACACACACACACACACACACACGACCACAAATAATTGCTTATTTTATATGCAAGGTGACTCAAAATTCTAGAAACACAGGACTAATGTTACTTTTTTTTCCTATTGCAGTGAGGGAACATGAATTTTCTGGTGGATGATCAGATTGAACTGACAGAAGTATTTGCCAGTGGAATTCTTTGAGATGTCAGAGCAAGATTCAATGAGAAACACCTAGAAAGTCCAGTTACGCGCAGCACCATATACAAGTTGGTGAGTTATTATTCTTCTTGAATTTTTGATTGTCTCTGTCATAGCATTACTATTATTAGTATCATAATTATTATTGTCATCGTCGCTTATTGGATTTCAGAATGTTTTTTATTATTTTGTTTTTGAGTCCTCTTTTTTGACAAATTGTTATTTTAATCATAGGTCATTGCTATGTTGTTTGCACTTTATTTGTCATTGATTTCCGAGATAATAATTTTTCATTTATAATTGTAAAACTTTGTAAAAATGGCTCCCGGTTGCTGTCTTTTCCTGAAATATTTGGACTTTCTTTTCTTTTTACAAGTAAGTGCTAAATTTTTCGGGAAAAGAATGTAAACCCTGACATCGATTAACATATAAGGCTTCTGGATATCTTTTATCTTTTGTTCGCTTGGTTTTATTGAGGCATGATTTTTCACAGATTATCATGTGAGTGATGGTCTGTTGCTTATTGCCTGCGCTTTCTTTGTCAATGATCTGTGCGATATTATTTATTGAATATAATGGTAAATCTTTCAAACATTGCTCCCGTTTGCTGTCTTTACCTGAAATATTTGCACTTTCTTTTCTTTTTATTAGTAAGTGCTAAATATTTTGGGCAAAGAATGTAAACCATGACATCGATCAACATGTAAGGCTTGTGGTTTTTCGCTCAATTGATGAAATATATTACAACATAATTGTCAGCTTAATGAGAACAGCTCCATCTTCGCTGGTTGTTACAATGACAATGAATGCGTTTCAGACATGTGTGTCTTAAACAACCTTTTAAACATCGCACCCGGTTGCTGTCTTTACCTGAAATATTTGCACTTTTTTCTTTTTCATTAGTAAGTGCTAAATATTTTGGGCAAAGAATGTAAACCATGACATCAATCAACATGTAAGGCATGTGGGTGTTTTATCTTTCATTTTCTTGGTTTATGGATGCATCTTTTTGCACCGATTATCATGTCAATAATAGGCCGTTGCGTTTTGCTGCTCTTTCTTTGTCAATGATTTGTGCGATATTATTTCTTGCATATAATGGTAAATCATTCATACATGGCTCCTGTTTGCTGTCTTTACCTGAAATATTTGCACTTTCTTTTCTTTTTATTAGTAAGTGCTGAATATTTTGGGCAAAGAATGTAAACCATGACATCGATCAACATGTCAGGCTTGTGGTTTTTCGCTCAATTGATGAAATATATTACAACATAATTGTCAGCTTAATGAGAACAGCTCCATCTTCGCTGGTTGTTACAATGACAATGAATGCGTTTCAGACATGTGTGTCTTAAACAACCTTTTAAACATCGCACCCAGTTGCTGTCTTTACCTGAAATATTTGCACTTTTTTCTTTTTCATAAGTAAGTGCTAAATATTTTGGGCAAATAATGTAAACCATGACATCGATCAACATGTAAGGCATGTGGGTGTTTTATCTTTCATTTTCTTGGTTTATGGATGCATCTTTTTGCACCGATTATCATGTCAATAATAGGCCGTTGCGTTTTGGTGCTCTTTCTTTGTCAATGTTTTGTGCGATATTATTTCTTGCATATAATGGTAAATCATTCAAACATGGCTCCCGTTTGCTGTCTTTACCTGAAATATTTGCACTTTCTTTTCTTTTTATTAGTAAGTGCTGAATATTTTGGGCAAAGAATGTAAACCATGACATCGATCAACATGTAAGGCTTGTGGTTTTTCACTCAATTGATGACAGATATAACAACATAATTGTCAGCTTAACGAGAACTGCTTCATATTCGCTGGTTGTTGCAATGACAATGAATGCATTTCAGACATGTGTGTGTCAAACAACCATTTAAACATGGCTCCCGTTTGCTCTCTTTACCTGAAATATTTGCACTTTCTTTTCTTTTTTTAGTAAGTGCTAAATATTTTGGGCAAAGAATGTAAACCATGACATCGATCAACATGTAAGGCTTGTGGTTTTTCACTCAATTGATGACAGATATAACAACATAATTGTCAGCTTAACGAGAACTGCTTCATATTCGCTGGTTGTTGCAATGACAATGAATGAATTTCAGACATGTGTGTGTCAGACAACCGTTTAAAGATGGCTCCCGTTTGCTCTCTTTACCTGAAATATTTGGACTTTCTTTTCTTTTTATTAGTAAGTGCTAAATATTTTGGGCAAAGAATGTAAACCTTGACATGGATCAACATGTAAGGCTTGTGTGCGTTTTCTCTTTCATTTTCTTGCTTTATGGATGCATCTTTTTGCAGCGATTATCATGTCAATAATAGGCCGTTGCGTTTTGCTGCTCTTTCTTTGTCAATGTTTTGTGCGATATTATTTCTTGCATATAATGGGAAATCATTCAAACATGGCTCCCGTTTGCTGTCTTTACCTGAAATATTTGCACTTTCTTTTCTTTTTATTAGTAAGTGCTGAATATTTTGGGCAAAGAATGTAAACCATGACATCAATCAACATGTAAGGCTTGTGGTTTTTCACTCAATTGATGACAGATATAACAACATAATTGTCAGCTTAACGAGAACTGCTTCATATTCGCTGGTTGTTGCAATGACAATGGATGCATTTCAGACATGTGTGTGTCAAACAACCTTTTAAACATGGCTCCCGGTTGCTGTCCTTACCTGAAATATTTGCACTTTCTTTTGTTTTTAAGAGTAAGTGCTAAATATTTTGGGCAAAGAATGTAAACCATGACCACCATCAACATGTAAGGCTTGTGGTTGTTCACTAACTTGATGAAATAGTCAACGAAAGAATTGTCAGCTTAACAAACTCCCTCATCTTCACTGTTTGTTGCAATAACAATGAATACGTTTCAGACTGGTGGCTGCCAAAGAACCATTCACCTGGTTTAGTTTGCGACATGATTCAATCAATAAGTAACAGTTGTCAAATTTATTTCGGAATAAGTTTTTTTCATCCTAGACATAACTTTTACTCGCTGAACAACGCCATGGGTGCAAGATATTGTGGGGATTGTTCTTGCCAGTTTTTTCCCCCAAGATTTTCACACACATAGACACACATCTCGTTTTTTCATTTCTGTTCCTCACAATTCTATCTCTCTCTTTTATTCAAGCACACAGACACACACACACACACACACACACACACACACACACACACACACACACACACACACACAAACACACACACACACACACACACAATTAATTGTACAGTATCGGTTGTTCCTCAACTTAAATATAAATAATTTAAAGGATTGTTGTAAATGATGTTAATTTCACAACATCCCATATTCAACTTTATTTGAATTGCAAATCTCAAACATAGTTTCTCCACCTAAAGCAAGAACGTTAACCCATAAGCAATTGACTAGTTTGCCCACTGCATGGCAGCTGGGCACCGTTCTTCCTCGAGGTTTCAATTCTTTCAGCCCAGGACCTCTCCAAACGGCGGATCCACAACCTCAACATCAACACACACATCCACATACATCCACATACATGCACTTACACACACACACACACACACACACACACACACACACACACACACACACACACACACACACGACCACAAATAATTGCTTATTTTATATGCAAGGTGACTCAAAATTCTAGAAACACAGGACTAATGTTAGTTTTTTTTCCTATTGCAGTGAGGGAACATGAATTTTCTGGTGGATGATCGGATTGAACTGACAGAAGTATTTGCCAGTGGAATTCTTTGAGATGTCAGCAAGATTCAATGAGAAACACCGAGAAAGTCCAGTTACGCGCAGCACCATATACAAGTTGGTGAGTTATTATTCTTCTTGAAATTTTGATTGTCTCTGTCATAGCATTACTATTATTAGTATCATAATTATTATTGTCATCGTCGCTTATTGGATTTCAGAATGTTTTTTATTATTTTGTTTTTGAGTCCTCTTTTTCGACAAATTGTTATTTTAATCATAGGTCATTGCTATGTTGTTTGCACTTTATTTGTCATTGATTTCCGAGATAATAATTTTTCATTTATAATTGTAAAACTTTGTAAAAATGGCTCCCGGTTGCTGTCTTTTCCTGAAATATTTGGACTTTCTTTTCTTTTTACAAGTAAGTGCTAAATTTTTCGGGAAAAGAATGTAAACCCTGACATCGATTAACATATAAGGCTTCTGGATATCTTTTATCTTTTGTTCGCTTGGTTTTATTGAGGCATGATTTTTCACAGATTATCATGTGAATGATGGTCTGTTGCTTATTGCTTGCGCTTTCTTTGTCAATGATCTGTGCGATATTATTTATTGAATATAATGGTAAATCTTTCAAACATTGCTCCCGTTTGCTGTCTTTACCTGAAATATTTGCACTTTCTTTTCTTTTTATTAGTAAGTGCTAAATATTTTGGGCAAAGAATGTAAACCATGACATCGATCAACATGTAAGGCTTGTGGTTTTTCGCTCAATTGATGAAATATATTACAACATAATTGTCAGCTTAATGAGAACAGCTCCATCTTCGCTGGTTGTTACAATGACAATGAATGCGTTTCAGACATGTGTGTCTTAAACAACCTTTTAAACATCGCACCCGGTTGCTGTCTTTACCTGAAATATTTGCACTTTTTTCTTTTTCATTAGTAAGTGCTAAATATTTTGGGCAAAGAATGTAAACCATGACATCAATCAACATGTAAGGCATGTGGGTGTTTTATCTTTCATTTTCTTGGTTTATGGATGCATCTTTTTGCACCGATTATCATGTCAATAATAGGCCGTTGCGTTTTGCTGCTCTTTCTTTGTCAATGTTTTGTGCGATATTATTTCTTGCATATAATGGTAAATCATTCATACATGGCTCCTGTTTGCTGTCTTTACCTGAAATATTTGCACTTTCTTTTCTTTTTATTAGTAAGTGCTGAATATTTTGGGCAAAGAATGTAAACCATGACATCGATCAACATGTCAGGCTTGTGGTTTTTCGCTCAATTGATGAAATATATTACAACATAATTGTCAGCTTAATGAGAACAGCTCCATCTTCGCTGGTTGTTACAATGACAATGAATGCGTTTCAGACATGTGTGTCTTAAACAACCTTTTAAACATCGCACCCAGTTGCTGTCTTTACCTGAAATATTTGCACTTTTTTCTTTTTCATAAGTAAGTGCTAAATATTTTGGGCAAATAATGTAAACCATGACATCGATCAACATGTAAGGCATGTGGGTGTTTTATCTTTCATTTTCTTGGTTTATGGATGCATCTTTTTGCACCGATTATCATGTCAATAATAGGCCGTTGCGTTTTGCTGCTCTTTCTTTGTCAATGTTTTGTGCGATATTATTTCTTGCATATAATGGTAAATCATTCAAACATGGCTCCCGTTTGCTGTCTTTACCTGAAATATTTGCACTTTCTTTTCTTTTTATTAGTAAGTGCTGAATATTTTGGGCAAAGAATGTAAACCATGACATCGATCAACATGTCAGGCTTGTGGTTTTTCGCTCAATTGATGAAATATATTACAACATAATTGTCAGCTTAACGAGAACAGCTCCATCTTCGCTGGTTGTTACAATGACAATGAATGCGTTTCAGACATGTGTGTCTTAAACAACCTTTTAAACATCGCACCAGTTGCTGTCTTTACCTGAAATATTTGCACTTTTTTCTTTTTCATAAGTAAGTGCTAAATATTTTGGGCAAAGAATGTAAACGATGACATCGATCAACATGTAAGGCATGTGGGTGTTTTATCTTTCATTTTCTTGGTTTATGGATGCATCTTTTTGCACCGATTATCATGTCAATAATAGGCCGTTGCGTTTTGCTGCTCTTTCTTTGTCAATGTTTTGTGCGATATTATTTCTTGCATATAATGGTAAATCATTCAAACATGGCTCCCGTTTGCTGTCTTTACCTGAAATATTTGCACTTTCTTTTCTTTTTATTAGTAAGTGCTGAATATTTTGGGCAAAGAATGTAAACCATGACATCGATCAACATGTAAGGCTTGTGGTTTTTCACTCAATTGATGACAGATATAACAACATAATTGTCAGCTTAACGAGAACTGCTTCATATTCACTGGTTCTTGCAATGACAATGGATGCATTTCAGACATGTGTGTGTCAAACAACCTTTTAAACATGGCTCCCGGTTGCTGTCCTTACCTGAAATATTTGCACTTTCTTTTGTTTTTAAGAGTAATTGCTAAATATTTTGGGCAAAGAATGTAAACCATGACCACCATCAACATGTATGGCTTGTGGTTGTTCACTAACTTGATGAAATATTCAACAAAATAATTGTCAGCTTAACAAACTCCTTCATCTTCACTGTTTGTTGCAATAACAATGAATACATTTCAGACTGGTGGCTGCCAAAGAACCATTCACCTGGTTTCGTTTCCGACATGATTCAATCAATAAGTAACAGTTGTCAAATTTATTTCGGAATACGTTTTTTTCATCCTAGACATAACTTTTACTCGCTGAACAATGCCATGGGTGCAAGATTTTGTGGGGATTGTTCTTGCCAGTTTTTTCCCCCAAGATTTTCACACACATACACACACATCTCGTTTTTTCATTTCTGTTCCTCACAATTCTATCTCTCTCTTTTATTCAAGCACACAGACACACACACACACACACACACACAGAGACACACACACACACACACACACACACACACACACACACACACAATTAATTGTACAGAATCGGTTGTTCCTCAGCTTAAATATAAATAATTTAAAGGATTGTTGTAAATGATGTTAATTTCACAACATCCCATATTCAACTTTATTTGAATTGCAAATCTCAAACATAGTTTCTCCACCTAAAGCAAGAACGTTAACCCGTAAGCAATTGACTAGTTTCCCCACTGCATGGATCATCAGCTGGGCACCGTTCTTCCTCGAGGTTTCAATTCTTTCAGCCCAGGACCTCTCCAAACGGCGGATCCACAACCTCAACATCAACACACACACACACACACACACACACACACACACGACCACAAATAATTGCTTATTTTATATGCAAGGTGACTCAAAATTCTAGAAACACAGGACTAATGTTACTTTTTTTTCCTATTGCAGTGAGGGAACATGAATTTTCTGGTGGATGATCAGATTGAACTGACAGAAGTATTTGCCAGTGGAATTCTTTGAGATGTCAGAGCAAGATTCAATGAGAAACACCTAGAAAGTCCAGTTACGCGCAGCACCATATACAAGTTGGTGAGTTATTATTCTTCTTGAATTTTTGATTGTCTCTGTCATAGCATTACTATTATTAGTATCATAATTATTATTGTCATCGTCGCTTATTGGATTTCAGAATGTTTTTTATTATTTTGTTTTTGAGTCCTCTTTTTCGACAAATTGTTATTTTAATCATAGGTCATTGCTATGTTGTTTGCACTTTATTTGTCATTGATTTCCGAGATAATAATTTTTCATTTATAATTGTAAAACTTTGTAAAAATGGCTCCCGGTTGCTGTCTTTTCCTGAAATATTTGGACTTTCTTTTCTTTTTACAAGTAAGTGCTAAATTTTTCGGGAAAATAATGTAAACCCTGACATCGATTAACATATAAGGCTTCTGGATATCTTTTATCTTTTGTTCGCTTGGTTTTATTGAGGCATGATTTTTCACAGATTATCATGTGAATGATGGTCTGTTGCTTATTGCCTGCGCTTTCTTTGTCAATGATCTGTGCGATATTATTTATTGAATATAATGGTAAATCTTTCAAACATTGCTCCCGTTTGCTGTCTTTACCTGAAATATTTGCACTTTCTTTTCTTTTTATTAGTAAGTGCTAAATATTTTGGGCAAAGAATGTAAACCATGACATCGATCAACATGTAAGGCTTGTGGTTTTTCGCTCAATTGATGAAATATATTACAACATAATTGTCAGCTTAATGAGAACAGCTCCATCTTCGCTGGTTGTTACAATGACAATGAATGCGTTTCAGACATGTGTGTCTTAAACAACCTTTTAAACATCGCACCCGGTTGCTGTCTTTACCTGAAATATTTGCACTTTTTTCTTTTTCATTAGTAAGTGCTAAATATTTTGGGCAAAGAATGTAAACCATGACATCAATCAACATGTAAGGCATGTGGGTGTTTTATCTTTCATTTTCTTGGTTTATGGATGCATCTTTTTGCACCGATTATCATGTCAATAATAGGCCGTTGCGTTTTGCTGCTCTTTCTTTGTCAATGTTTTGTGCGATATTATTTCTTGCATATAATGGTAAATCATTCATACATGGCTCCTGTTTGCTGTCTTTACCTGAAATATTTGCACTTTCTTTTCTTTTTATTAGTAAGTGCTGAATATTTTGGGCAAAGAATGTAAACCATGACATCGATCAACATGTCAGGCTTGTGGTTTTTCGCTCAATTGATGAAATATATTACAACATAATTGTCAGCTTAATGAGAACAGCTCCATCTTCGCTGGTTGTTACAATGACAATGAATGCGTTTCAGACATGTGTGTCTTAAACAACCTTTTAAACATCGCACCCAGTTGCTGTCTTTACCTGAAATATTTGCACTTTTTTCTTTTTCATAAGTAAGTGCTAAATATTTTGGGCAAATAATGTAAACCATGACATCGATCAACATGTAAGGCATGTGGGTGTTTTATCTTTCATTTTCTTGGTTTATGGATGCATCTTTTTGCACCGATTATCATGTCAATAATAGGCCGTTGCGTTTTGGTGCTCTTTCTTTGTCAATGTTTTGTGCGATATTATTTCTTGCATATAATGGTAAATCATTCAAACATGGCTCCCGTTTGCTGTCTTTACCTGAAATATTTGCACTTTCTTTTCTTTTTATTAGTAAGTGCTGAATATTTTGGGCAAAGAATGTAAACCATGACATCGATCAACATGTAAGGCTTGTGGTTTTTCACTCAATTGATGACAGATATAACAACATAATTGTCAGCTTAACGAGAACTGCTTCATATTCGCTGGTTGTTGCAATGACAATGAATGCATTTCAGACATGTGTGTGTCAAACAACCATTTAAACATGGCTCCCGTTTGCTCTCTTTACCTGAAATATTTGCACTTTCTTTTCTTTTTTTAGTAAGTGCTAAATATTTTGGGCAAAGAATGTAAACCATGACATCGATCAACATGTAAGGCTTGTGGTTTTTCACTCAATTGATGACAGATATAACAACATAATTGTCAGCTTAACGAGAACTGCTTCATATTCGCTGGTTGTTGCAATGACAATGAATGAATTTCAGACATGTGTGTGTCAGACAACCGTTTAAAGATGGCTCCCGTTTGCTCTCTTTACCTGAAATATTTGCACTTTCTTTTCTTTTTATTAGTAAGTGCTAAATATTTTGGGCAAAGAATGTAAACCTTGACATGGATCAACATGTAAGGCTTGTGTGCGTTTTCTCTTTCATTTTCTTGCTTTATGGATGCATCTTTTTGCAGCGATTATCATGTCAATAATAGGCCGTTGCGTTTTGCTGCTCTTTCTTTGTCAATGTTTTGTGCGATATTATTTCTTGCATATAATGGGAAATCATTCAAACATGGCTCCCGTTTGCTGTCTTTACCTGAAATATTTGCACTTTCTTTTCTTTTTATTAGTAAGTGCTGAATATTTTGGGCAAAGAATGTAAACCATGACATCAATCAACATGTAAGGCTTGTGGTTTTTCACTCAATTGATGACAGATATAACAACATAATTGTCAGCTTAACGAGAACTGCTTCATATTCGCTGGTTGTTGCAATGACAATGGATGCATTTCAGACATGTGTGTGTCAAACAACCTTTTAAACATGGCTCCCGGTTGCTGTCCTTACCTGAAATATTTGCACTTTCTTTTGTTTTTAAGAGTAAGTGCTAAATATTTTGGGCAAAGAATGTAAACCATGACCACCATCAACATGTAAGGCTTGTGGTTGTTCACTAACTTGATGAAATAGTCAACGAAAGAATTGTCAGCTTAACAAACTCCCTCATCTTCACTGTTTGTTGCAATAACAATGAATACGTTTCAGACTGGTGGCTGCCAAAGAACCATTCACCTGGTTTAGTTTGCGACATGATTCAATCAATAAGTAACAGTTGTCAAATTTATTTCGGAATAAGTTTTTTTCATCCTAGACATAACTTTTACTCGCTGAACAACGCCATGGGTGCAAGATATTGTGGGGATTGTTCTTGCCAGTTTTTTCCCCCAAGATTTTCACACACATAGACACACATCTCGTTTTTTCATTTCTGTTCCTCACAATTCTATCTCTCTCTTTTATTCAAGCACACAGACACACACACACACACACACACACACACACACACACACACACACACACACACACACACACACACAAACACACACACACACACACACAATTAATTGTACAGTATCGGTTGTTCCTCAACTTAAATATAAATAATTTAAAGGATTGTTGTAAATGATGTTAATTTCACAACATCCCATATTCAACTTTATTTGAATTGCAAATCTCAAACATAGTTTCTCCACCTAAAGCAAGAACGTTAACCCATAAGCAATTGACTAGTTTGCCCACTGCATGGCAGCTGGGCACCGTTCTTCCTCGAGGTTTCAATTCTTTCAGCCCAGGACCTCTCCAAACGGCGGATCCACAACCTCAACATCAACACACACATCCACATACATCCACATACATGCACTTACACACACACACACACACACACACACACACACACACACACACACACACACACACACGACCACAAATAATTGCTTATTTTATATGCAAGGTGACTCAAAATTCTAGAAACACAGGACTAATGTTAGTTTTTTTTCCTATTGCAGTGAGGGAACATGAATTTTCTGGTGGATGATCGGATTGAACTGACAGAAGTATTTGCCATTGGAATTCTTTGAGATGTCAGCAAGATTCAATGAGAAACACCGAGAAAGTCCAGTTACGCGCAGCACCATATACAAGTTGGTGAGTTATTATTCTTCTTGAAATTTTGATTGTCTCTGTCATAGCATTACTATTATTAGTATCATAATTATTATTGTCATCGTCGCTTATTGGATTTCAGAATGTTTTTTATTATTTTGTTTTTGAGTCCTCTTTTTCGACAAATTGTTATTTTAATCATAGGTCATTGCTATGTTGTTTGCACTTTATTTGTCATTGATTTCCGAGATAATAATTTTTCATTTATAATTGTAAAACTTTGTAAAAATGGCTCCCGGTTGCTGTCTTTTCCTGAAATATTTGGACTTTCTTTTCTTTTTACAAGTAAGTGCTAAATTTTTCGGGAAAAGAATGTAAACCCTGACATCGATTAACATATAAGGCTTCTGGATATCTTTTATCTTTTGTTCGCTTGGTTTTATTGAGGCATGATTTTTCACAGATTATCATGTGAATGATGGTCTGTTGCTTATTGCTTGCGCTTTCTTTGTCAATGATCTGTGCGATATTATTTATTGAATATAATGGTAAATCTTTCAAACATTGCTCCCGTTTGCTGTCTTTACCTGAAATATTTGCACTTTCTTTTCTTTTTATTAGTAAGTGCTAAATATTTTGGACAAAGAATGTAAACCATGACATCGATCAACATGTAAGGCTTGTGGTTTTTCGCTCAATTGATGAAATATATTACAACATAATTGTCAGCTTAACGAGAACAGCTCCATCTTCGCTGGTTGTTACAATGACAATGAATGCGTTTCAGACATGTGTGTCTTAAACAACCTTTTAAACATCGCACCCGGTTGCTGTCTTTACCTGAAATATTTGCACTTTTTTCTTTTTCATTAGTAAGTGCTAAATATTTTGGGCAAAGAATGTAAACCATGACATCAATCAACATGTAAGGCATGTGGGTGTTTTATCTTTCATTTTCTTGGTTTATGGATGCATCTTTTTGCACCGATTATCATGTCAATAAATAGGCCGTTGCGTTTTGCTGCTCTTTCTTTGTCAATGTTTTGTGCGATATTATTTCTTGCATATAATGGTAAATCATTCAAACATGGCTCCTGTTTGCTGTCTTTACCTGAAATATTTGCACTTTCTTTTCTTTTTATTAGTAAGTGCTGAATATTTTGGGCAAAGAATGTAAACCATGACATCGATCAACATGTCAGGCTTGTGGTTTTTCGCTCAATTGATGAAATATATTACAACATAATTGTCAGCTTAACGAGAACAGCTCCATCTTCGCTGGTTGTTACAATGACAATGAATGCGTTTCAGACATGTGTGTCTTAAACAACCTTTTAAACATCGCACCCAGTTGCTGTCTTTACCTGAAATATTTGCACTTTTTTCTTTTTCATAAGTAAGTGCTAAATATTTTGGGCAAAGAATGTAAACCATGACATCGATCAACATGTAAGGCATGTGGGTGTTTTATCTTTCATTTTCTTGGTTTATGGATGCATCTTTTTGCACCGATTATCATGTCAATAATAGGCCGTTGCGTTTTGCTGCTCTTTCTTTGTCAATGTTTTGTGCGATATTATTTCTTGCATATAATGGTAAATCATTCAAACATGGCTCCCGTTTGCTGTCTTTACCTGAAATATTTGCACTTTCTTTTCTTTTTATTAGTAAGTGCTGAATATTTTGGGCAAAGAATGTAAACCATGACATCGATCAACATGTAAGGCTTGTGGTTTTTCACTCAATTGATGACAGATATAACAACATAATTGTCAGCTTAAAGAGAACTGCTTCATATTCGCTGGTTGTTGCAATGACAATGAATGCATTTCAGACATGTGTGTGTCAAACAACCATTTAAACATGGCTCCCGTTTGCTCTCTTTACCTGAAATATTTGCACTTTCTTTTCTTTTTATTAGTAAGTGCTAAATATTTTGGGCAAAGAATGTAAACCATGACATCGATCAACATGTAAGGCTTGTGGTTTTTCACTCAATTGATGACAGATATAACAACATAATTGTCAGCTTAACGAGAACTGCTTCATATTCGCTGGTTGTTGCAATGACAATGAATGAATTTCAGACATGTGTGTGTCAGACAACCGTTTAAAGATGGCTCCCGTTTGCTCTCTTTACCTGAAATATTTGCACTTTCTTTTTATCTTGCCAAAACGAAGTTTTTGCAAGATGTATCAGTCAGCTTGTATGTTTGTTTGTTTGTTTGTTTGTTTGTTTTTTTGTTTGTTTTTTTGTTTGTGGTTAATCATTTTTTTTTCACGTTTAGATCACTCTGTAGACCACAGTTATTATTGGAAACTCCTGTAACTTCGCAGATCAGAGTCCTATAGAGATACCCTTCAGCACACAAAATTTTGAAGGTCAAGGTCAAAGGTCAAGGTCACTTTGCGGTCAATCATGGAGGTCAACGAAACCCTTATTTTTTGAGTAACTTTGATCGGATCGTCTCCAAACTTCATGGGAATCTAGTATATGGTCCGGCGCTCAGCTGATTAGTTTTTGGTGGCGATCGGCCTTGACCTTCATGGTTAGCGCTGGAGGTCGAAAATTATTGACCCCAAGGTCAAATTACGAAACCCTTATTTTTTGAGTAACTTTGATCTTATGATCTCCAAACTTGGTGGGTATATAGGGTGTGGTATGGCGCTCAGTTGATTAGTTTTTGGTGTCGATCGGCCTTGACCTTCAAGGTCATTTTGAAGGTCATTCAATTTTGACCAAAAGGTAAAATTTTCAAGTTTCAGTTACCATATCGAGTAGTACCTCAAATTGAAGCCCTTGTTGAGTGCTTTCCAAACATATAACTAGTTTGACAATGTGACGTCATTTGACGGCGTTATGACGAAAAAACTGCACTTTTCATGTATATTGTATTGCTTTAGTTCGCATTGTTTAGGTCACTCTGTAGAGCACAGTTCCCTTTGGAAACTCTTGTAAGTTCGCATATCAGAGTCTTTTAGAGATACCCTTTAGCACACAAAATTATGAAGGTCAAGGTCAAAGGTCAAGGTCACTTTGCGGCCAATCATGGAGGTCGACGAAACACTAATTTTTTGAGTAACTTTGATCGGATCGTCTCCAAACTTCATGGGAATCTAGTATATGGTCCGGCGCTCAGCTGATTAGTTTTTGGTGGCGATCGGCCTTGACCTTCATGGTTAGCGCTGGAGGTCGAAAATTATTGACCCCAAGGTCAAATTTTGAAATCGTAGGTACCATATCGAGTAATACCTCATATGAATGCCCTTGATGAGTGCTTCCCAGATCTGTAAACAGTTTGACGCTATGACGTCATTTGATGACGTCATGACGAAAAAACGGAATTTTCATGAAAAAATTATTTCCTCAGTTCTCATCAAAATCTTTCAATATTTCATGTGCGTTGGTCATGAAGACATACTATTCACCATACGAAATTATTAAGGTCAAGGTCAAATGGCAAGATACGGTTCACCCTGTGGGTGACATATGTTCATCTTTTTATTAGTAAGTGCTAAATATTTTGGGCAAAGAATGTAAACCTTGACATGGATCAACATGTAAGGCTTGTGTGCGTTTTCTCTTTCATTTTCTTGCTTTATGGATGCATCTTTTTGCAGCGATTACCATGTCAATAATAGGCCGTTGCGTTTTGCTGCTCTTTCTTTGTCAATGTTTTGTGCAATATTATTTCTTGCATATAATGGGAAATCATTCAAACATGGCTCCCGTTTGCTGTCTTTACCTGAAATATTTGCACTTTCTTTTCTTTTTATTAGTAAGTGCTGAATATTTTGGGCAAAGAATGTAAACCATGACATCAATCAACATGTAAGGCTTGTGGTTTTTCACTCAATTGATGACAGATATAACAACATAATTGTCAGCTTAACGAGAACTGCTTCATATTCGCTGGTTGTTGCAATGACAATGGATGCATTTCAGACATGTGTGTGTCAAACAACCTTTTAAACATGGCTCCCGGTTGCTGTCCTTACCTGAAATATTTGCACTTTCTTTTGTTTTTAAGAGTAAGTGCTAAATATTTTGGGCAAAGAATGTAAACCATGACCACCATCAACATGTAAGGCTTGTGGTTGTTCACTAACTTGATGAAATATTCAACGAAAGAATTGTCAGCTTAACAAACTCCCTCATCTTCACTGTTTGTTGCAATAACAATGAATACGTTTCAGACTGGTGGCTGCCAAAGAACCATTCACCTGGTTTA
The DNA here is from genome assembly GCF_964187855.1 of Myxine glutinosa. Classification (NCBI taxonomy): domain Eukaryota; kingdom Metazoa; phylum Chordata; class Myxini; order Myxiniformes; family Myxinidae; genus Myxine; species Myxine glutinosa. The sequence goes on from NC_136268.1 coordinate 121,358,163, forward strand.
GTTTGCGACATGATTCAATCAATAAGTAACAGTTGTCAAATTTATTTCGGAATAAGTTTTTTTCATCCTAGACATAACTTTTACTCGCTGAACAACGCCATGGGTGCAAGATATTGTGGGGATTGTTCTTGCCAGTTTTTTCCCCCAAGATTTTCACACACATAGACACACATCTCGTTTTTTCATTTCTGTTCCTCACAATTCTATCTCTCTCTTTTATTCAAGCACACAGACACACACACACACACACACACACACAGAGACACACAGAGACACACACACACACACACACACACACACACACACACACACACACAATTAATTGTACAGAATCGGTTGTTCCTCAACTTAAATATAAATAATTTAAAGGATTGTTGTAAATGATGTTAATTTCACAACATCCCATATTCAACTTTATTTGAATTGCAAATCTCAAACATAGTTTCTCCACCTAAAGCAAGAACGTTAACCCGTAAGCAATTGACTAGTTTCCCCACTGCATGGATCATCAGCTGGGCACCGTTCTTCCTCGAGGTTTCAATTCTTTCAGCCCAGGACCTCTCCAAACGGCGGATCCACAACCTCAACATCAACACACACATGCACACACATGCACACACATGCACACACATGCACACACATGCACACACATACATCCACATACATGCACTTACACACACACACACACTCACACACACACACACACACGACCACAAATAATTGCTTATTTTATATGCAATGTGACTCAAAATTCTAGAATCACAGGACTAATGTTACTTTTTTCCCGATTGCAGTGAGGCAACATGAATTTGCCGGTGAATGATCAGATTGAACTGACAGAAATATTTGCCAGCGGAATTCTCTGAGATGTCATAGCAAAATTCAATGACAAACACCTAGAAAGTCTAGTTACGTGCAGCACCATATATAAGGTGGTGAGTTATTATTCTTCCTGAATTTTTGATTGTCTCTGTCGTAGCGTTACTATTATTAGTATCATAATTATTATTGTCATCATCGCTTATTGGATTTCAGAATGTTTTTTTAATTTTGTTTTTTAGTCCTCTTTTTCGACAAATTGTTATTTTAATCATAGGTCATTGCTATGTTGTTTGCACTTTATTTGTCATTGATTTCCGAGATAATAATTCTTCATTTATAATTGTAAAACTTTATAAAAATGGCTCCCGGTTGCTGTCTTTTCCTGAAATATTTGGACTTTCTTTTCTTTTTACAAGTAAGTGCTAAATTTTTCAGGAAAAGAATGTAAACCCTGACATCGATTAACATATAAGGCTTCTGGATATCTTTTATCTTTTGTTCGCTTGGTTTTATTGACGCATGTTTTTTCACAGATTATCATGTGAATAATGGTCCGTTGCTTATTGCCTGCGCTTTCTTTGTCAATGTTCTGTGCGATATTATTTCTTGAATACAATGGTAAATCTTTCAAACATTGCTCCCATTTGCTGTCTTTACCTGAAATATTTGCACTTTCTTTTCTTTTTATTAGTAAGTGCTAAATATTTTGGGCAAAGAATGTAAGCCATGACATCGATCAACATGTAAGGCGTCTGGATGTCTTTTATCTTTTGTTCTCCTGGTTTTATTGAGGCATGTTTTTGCACAGATTATCATGTGAATAATGGTCCGTTGCTTATTGCCTGGGCTTTATTTGTCAATAATATGTGCGATATTATTTCTTGAATATAATTGTAAAACTTTGTAAACATGGCACGTGGTTGCTGTCTTTGCCTGAAATATTTGCATTCTTTTCTTTTTATTAGGAAGTGAGATCTTGGAGACGGCGGCAGGGATTTTCGAAGCTCCACACGGTCTCCACGTTTTTCGAAGTTGTCTGTTCACAATTGTATTTTGTCGAAACTGTATTTATCTTTCGGTGTGTGAAGTTATTGTGTGCAACTTTGGTTGTTTCTCGGTGTTTATCTTTCATAAATTGATCGTCTGTTTGCCGTGTCGCGAGCAAGGCCTTTGCCGCGTCGCGAACGATTTTGAAATCGAAGTTAAGTGATTGTTCCCATTTGTATTTTCGTTAAAACTGTATTTATTTATGGTGTTGTACGTATATTGTGTCCCGACGAAGATTTTTCGGTGCAAATCTTTCATACCTGTATTGAAAATCGTGTTAATTCGTGTCGTGTCTTGAGGCCTTGTACAGTGTGCACTGTACAACCTTGAGGCTTTGTTTTTCTCAGCGGTCTGTCGTTTGTGATCCAATAACTTTCGTTCTCTGTATTCCCAGTCTTTTCACCCATAGCCTACTTCCTTGTGTGAATCTCAACTCAAAAAAAAAACCACACACAACATTTCCTTCTCTGTTCTCATTCGTTTATTCATTCTTATTCGTTCGTTCGTTCTTCGACCACGTGTTTCTCCCCCATTTCCCCAGATAGTTTTCACTCATTAACCTTCAATGTTTACACTTTCCCCTCAAGTTATGTATTCCGTCATATTTTATAACACCTTTTTCTTCTTCTTCTTTAAAAGGCTGCTTTCGACTTGCTCACCAAATCAATTCATCCCAAAAAAATTATCCATCTCCTATAGTGCCTTTTTTCTACATTCCCTAAACTCTCCTGCACTCCATCCTTCATCCAGCGTCCTTAAACGTATTTTTAACTCGAAGGTCACAAGAAACTCATTTTGCAATAAATGTTCGTTTCCCATAAATCGTACACTTTCAAAAATCCAATCTCACCCCTCCCCTCCAAATCTTCCCCATAACCCCTCCCCTCCAAATCTTCCCCATCACCCTTCTCCTGCAAATCTTCCCCATCACCCATCCCTTTCAAATCTCCCCCCTTGCCCCCTCCCTCCTAAACTACCCCCTCACCCCTCCCCGCCAAGACGCCCCCTCGCCCCTCCCCTCCTAGACTCCTGCCTCACACCTCCCCTCCAAATCTCCCCCATATCCCATCCCTTTCAAATCCCTCCCCTTGTCCCTTCCCTCCCAAACTCCCCCCTCACCCCTCCCCTTCAAATCTCCCCACCCTCATTGCTTCTCAATTTCCCCCCTCTCACTCCCCCTCCTCAAAGCGTCCTCCCCGCTTCTTCCCCCTTCAAACTCTCACCTCCATCTCCCCCAACCTTCTGCCTCGCTCTTCCCCCTCCTCAAATAACACCTCATTGTGGCTCACCCAATCACCATCAAACCTTTTGTCCGCCCCATCCTTCCCTTTCTCCGAGCTATTCTGAAATCTCTGACACACCTTCAACAGCTCTCCCTACCTCTTCCACCTCTTCCACATCTTACCCTACCCCTCCTCCCCCCTGTTCTGTATCTGATGCTCCCCCTTCCTCTTCATTAACGGTATGGACCTCAAACATCCGGGGCCTTCGTTCAAACTTAACTGATCTCTCCATACAGGTTGCTTCTGTCAAACCAGACGTGATCTGCTTAACAGAAACTTTCCTCCTTTATGATGTCTCTGATTCCATAGTATCTCTCCCGGGCTACTCCCTCCTCCGGTATGATAGACCTGAGCCTCGTCCTGGAGGCGGGGTTGCTATCTTTATCAAAAACTCTCTTCCTCACTCGCCCTGCACTGCACTCTCTCCACCTCACCCCCAGGAATACCTCTGGCTACGGCTTCCCCTTCGCTCCCACCTCTTGTTCATATGTGTGTTGTACCGTCCACCAAACAGTGATGACTCCATCTACATCTCGCTGTCTGATGATATGGACCAACTTCTATCTACTCATCCCAACTCTCTCTTCCTCATATGTGGTGATTTCAACTGTCATCATGCCAGTTGGCTGGGTGTGGGTACCTCTGTCACCAGCCATTGCTCCTCAGCAAAGGACTTCTGCGACTCACTGGGACTGACACAATCTGTCAATTTCCCGACCCGGATCTCAGTCAACGGAACATCTTCTCTTCTGGACTTGGTTATGACTAACTTCCCTGAAAATGTCCTGCTCTTCTTCTGCTCCGATCGGATCATCTGATCATGTCCTTGTTAAAGTGGACATCTCTCTGACCATCCTCAGGGAGCCTGCTCAGCGTCGACGTGTCTGGCATTTCACTCAGGCCAACTGGCACGGTCTTCAAGCAGCCATCAATCATCTGGACTGGTCTCCCATCTCTACCACCTCTGACATCAACTCATCCTGGGAATTCTTCCAAAGCAAATTGCTCTCTCTCATGCACAGATTTATCCCATCTCGTCTTCAGTTGTCATACCCTTCCTCCCGTCCATGGTACACGGAATCTTGTGGTGAGGCTGTTGCCCAGAAACAACTTGCCTTCGTCTCCTGGAAAGCAAATCCAACGGAAGGAAATCTCATTTCCTTTCACAAAGCCTGAAACAAGTGTGTGTCCACCCTCAGGAGAGCCAGGAAACAATATCTCTTCGTTCTCAAGACCAAACTCTCTTATCTGTCTCCCTCTTCCAAATCCTGGTGGCGTCTGGTCAAATCCGTTTCTGGTGTTTGTTCCCCCTCCATCCCCTCCCTTACCTCAAACGGCTACACAGCTGACTCCGCACGTGAAAAAGCTGAATGCCTCAACTCTGTGTTTGCCTCTAAATCTTGTGTCCCAAACCCATCCCTCTCTGTACCCACCATACCCAGTCGTACCCTGCTGCTCCTGGACTCCGTGTCCTTTCCTCCTGACAAGGTGGAAAAGTTTCTGTCAACCCTCGACTCTGATTCTGCAACTGGACCCGACGGCATCAGCCCACGGGTCCTAAAATCCTGCTCTGCTGCTCTATCTCACCCTCTCTCTGTTCTCTTCACCCTCTCTTTTGCTCAAGGTCAACTGCCATCTGCTTGGAAATCAGCCAACATCACCGCTTTGCACAAAAAAGGTGCAAAAACAGATCCTAGCAACTACAGACCAATCAGCCTTCTCCCAATTATCAGCAAAGTCATGGAATCCATCATTGCTTCGGATATGAAATCTTTCCTCTTCTCCAATGGCTTGATCTCTGATCATCAATTTGGTTTCAGACCAGGTCACTCTACTCTGGACATGCTGCTTCTGCTGTCTCAACAATGGATGGAGGTCCTCAATGCCAAACAGGAAATTAGAGCTGTCTCCCTCGACATATCACGTGCCTTCGACACGGTCTGGCACCCCGCTCTGCTCACCAAACTCTCCTCCTTTGGTATCCATGGAAATCTCCACGCATGGCTGGCGGACTTCCTCTCTAGTCGTCGTCAACGTGTGGCCCTGAATGGGTTTCTCTCAGCTCCTCTTCCTGTTCAGGCTGGAGTTCCCCAAGGCAGTGTTCTGGGCCCCGTGCTTTTTCTGGTCTTCATCAATGATCTCTCTGATTCTCTCGAAAATCCTCTCTATCTCTTTGCTGATGACTCCACTCTCTGCCGCTCCATTCCTCTTCCCTCAGATCGGCAGTCTGCTGCCTCCTCACTCTCTGAAGACCTGGACAAAATCACAGACTGGTCAAACAAGTGGAACATGTCTTTCAATCCTGACAAATCTCACACTCTTACTATGTCTCTCCGAAAAGATCGACTGGACAACCCTCCCATCTACTTTCTCAACAATCCTCTCCAAGAAGTTCTGTCGCTCAAGATTTTGGGTCTCACTATCTGCCATGATCTTTCTTGGGAAAACCACATTTCCAAGCTGGCCTCCAAAGCCAGTCGCCGACTGGGCATCCTCCGTCGTGCGAAGTCCTTCCTCGGCACACCTGAGCTCCTCACCACATACAAGGCTTTCATCCGCAGCTCAATGGAATACTGTTCTCCCCTATGGGCCGGTGCTCCTGCCTCACACCTAGCTCGGCTTCACGCTGTTGAAACCAAAGCTTTCAGAATTATTGGAATCTCCCGCGATGAAGCTATCTCTGAGGGCCTTTCACTCACTCACCGCAGGCAGGTAGGTGGTCTTTCTGTCTTCTACCGACTCCTCTCCGGCCTTGCACCCCCAGCTCTCTCTGTGCTCTGTCCCCCAAATATTCCTACAGGTCGCACAAGATCTGCCAGCAACCCTCTGATGGTTAAACTGCCGAAATCTCGGCTCTCTGCTCACCTTCACTCTTTCATTCCTCTTTTCTCCCGCCTCTGGAACAAACTCCCTCACTCCCTTCGATCCCACTCCTCCCTCCAGGTCTTTAAAACAGCTGTTCACCACCATCTCTTATCTTCCCCCATCCAAAACCTTGATCTTTTCTACCCCCGCTAATTCACCACAGATCCACCTTGTTTGAAATTCCAACTTCTTTCCTGGAAGTCCTGGCAGTGTCCATATGTTTTATACCTCTCCCACCGCCCCCTTCCCACGCCCCCCCCCCCCCCAAAGCCCTCGCCCTCTCTCAGATCTCTCGATGTCTCCATGTCTCTCGGTCCCTGCTCTCAAATGTTGTGTTTGTGTCCTTCCCCCTCTCTCCCCATCTTGTCTACCGCTCCCTATATTATATGTTTTATGTGTCGGTTTGTCTTTCTGTGTGATTAATGTTCGCTCTTTCACGAGCCTCGATCTTGTATACAAAAAAAAAAAAAAAAAAAAAAGTGCTAAATATTTTGGGCAAACATTGTAAAGCTTGACATCTATCAACATGTAAGGCTTGTGTTTGCTTTATCTTTCATTTTCTTGGTTTATGGATGCATCTTTTTGCACAGATTATCATGTCAATAATAGGCCATTGCGTTTTGCCTGCTCTTTATTTGTCAATGATGTGTGCGATACCATTTCTTGGATATAATGGTAAATCTTTCAAACATGGCTCCCGTTTGCTCTATTTACCTAAAATATTTGCACTTTGGTTTCTTTTTATTCGTAAGTGCTAAATATTTTGGGCAAAGAATGTAAACCATGACATCGATCAACATGTAAGGCTTGTGGTTTTTCACTCAATTGATGACAGATATAACAACATAATTGTCAGCTTAACGAGAACTGCTTCATATTCGCTGGTTGTTGCAATGACAATGGATGCATTTCAGACATGTGTGTGTCAAACAACCTTTTAAACATGGCTCCCGGTTGCTGTCCTTACCTGAAATATTTGCACTTTCTTTTGTTTTTAAGAGTAAGTGCTAAATATTTTGGGCAAACAATGTAAACCATGACCACCATCAACATGTAAGGCTTGTGGTTGTTCACTAACTTGATGAAATATTCAACAAAATAATTGTCAGCTTAACAAACTCCTTCATCTTCACTGTTTGTTGCAATAACAATGAATACGTTTCAGACTGGTGGCTGCCAAAGAACCATTCACCTGGTTTAGTTTCTGACATGATTCAATCAAAAAGTAACAGTTGTCAAATTTATTTCGGAATAAGTTTTTTTCATCCTAGACATAACTTTTACTCGCTGAACAACGCCATGGGTGCAAGATTTTGTGGGGATTGTTCTTGCCAGTTTTTTCCCCCAAGATTTTCACACACATACACACACATCTCGTTTTTTCATTTCTGTTCCTCACAATTCTATCTCTCTCTTTTATTCAAGCACACAGACACACACACACACACACACACACACACACACACACACACACACACACACACACACACACACACACACTTAATTAATTGTACAGTATCGGTTGTTCCTCAACTTAAATATAAATAATTTAAAGGATTGTTGTAAATGATGTTAATTTCACAACATCCCATATTCAACTTTATTTGAATTGCAAATCTCAAACATAGTTTCTCCACCTAAAGCAAGAACGTTAACCCATAAGCAATTGACTAGTTTGCCCACTGCATGGATCATCAGCTGGGCACCGTTCTTCCTCGAGGTTTCAATTCTTTCAGCCCAGGACCTCTCCAAACGGCAGATCCACAACCTCAACATCAACACACACATGCACACACATGCACACACATGCACACACATACATCCACATACATCCACATACATCCACATACATCCACATACACACACACACACACACACACACACACACACACACACACACACACGAACACAAATAATTGCTTATTTTATATGCAAGGTGACTCAAAATTCTAGAAACACAGGACTAATGTTACTTTTTTTTCCTATTGCAGTGAGGGAACATGAATTTTCTGGTGGATGATCGGATTGAACTGACAGAAATATTTGCCAGTGGAATTCTTTGAGATGTCACAGCAAGATTCAACGAGAAACACCTAGAAAGTCCAGTTACGCGCAGCACCATATACAAGTTGGTGAGTTATTATTCTTCCTGAATTTTTGATTGTCTCTGTCATAGCATTACTATTATCAGTATCATAATTATTATTGTCATTGTCACTTATTGGATTTCAGAATGTTTTTTTAATTTTGTTTTTGAGTCCTCTTTTTCGACAAATTGTTATTTTAATCATAGGTCATTGCCATGTTGTTTGCACTTTATTTGTCATTGATTTCCGAGATAATAATTCTTCATTTATAATTGTAAAACTTTGTAAAAATGGCTCCCGGTTGCTGTCTTTTCCTGAAATATTTGTACTTTCTTTTCTTTTTACAAGTAAGTGCTAAATTTTTCGGGAAAAGAATGTAAACCCTGACATCGATTAACATATAAGGCTTCTGGATATCTTTTATCTTTTGTTCGCTTGGTTTTATTGAGGCATGCTTTTTCACAGATTATCATGTGAATAATGGTCCGTTGCTTATTGCCTGCGCTTTCTTTGTCAATGTTCTGTGCGATATTATTTCTTGAATACAATGGTAAATCTTTCAAACATTGCTCCCGTTTGCTGTCTTTACCTGAAATATTTGCACTTTCATTTCTTTTTATTAGTAAGTTCTAAATATTTTGGGCAAAGAATGTAAACCATGACATCGATCAACATGTAAGGCTTGTGGTTTTTCGCTCAATTGATGAAATATATAACAACATAATTGTCAGCTTAACGAGAACAGCTCCATCTTCGCTGGATGTTACAATGACAATGAATGCGTTTCAGACATGTGTGTCTTAAACAACCTTTTAAACATCGCACCCGGTTGCTGTCTTTACCTGAAATATTTGCACTTTTTTTCTTTTTCATTAGTAAGTGCTAAATATTTTGGGCAAAGAATGTAAACCATGACCACCATCAACATGTAAGGCTTGTGGTTTTGCACTCAATTGATGACAGATATAACAACATAATTGTCAGCTTAACGAGAACAGCTCCATCTTCGCTGGTTGTTACAATGACAATGAATGCGTTTCAGACATGTGTGTCTTAAACAACCTTTTAAACATCGCACCCGGTTGCTGTCTTTACCTGAAATATTTGCACTTTTTTCTTTTTCATTAGTAAGTGCTAAATATTTTGGGCAAAGAATGTAAACCATGACATCGATCAACATGTAAGGCATGTGGGTGTTTTATCTTTCATTTTCTTGGTTTATGGATGCATCTTTTTGCACCGATTATCATGTCAATAATAGGCCGTTGCGTTTTGCTGCTCTTTCTTTGTCAATGTTTTGTGCGATATTATTTCTTGCATATAATGGTAAATCATTCAAACATGGCTCCCGTTTGCTCGCTTTTCCTGAAATATTTGCACTTTCTTTCCTTTTTACAAGTAAGTGCTAAATTTTTCGGGAAAAGAATGTAAACAATGACATCGATCAACATGTAAGGCTTGTGGTTTTTCGCTCAATTGATGAAATATATTACAACATAATTGTCAGCTTAACGAGAACTGCTTCATATTCGCTGGTTGTTACAATGACAATGAATGCATTTCAGACATGTGTGTGTCAAACAACCTTTTAAACATCACACCCAGTTGCTGTCCTTACCTGAAATATTTGCACTTTCTTTTGTTTTTAAGAGTAAGTGCAAAATATTTTGGGCAAAGAATGTAAACCATGACCACCATCAACATGTAACGCTTGTGGTTGTTCACTAACTTGATGAAATATTCAACAAAAGAATTGTCAGCTTAACAAACTCCTTCATCTTCACTGTTTGTTGCAATAACAAGGCTTGTGTGTGTTCTCTTTCATTTTCTTGGGATATGGATGCATCTTTTTTCATCGATTATCATGTCAATAATAGGCCATTGCGTTTTGCTGCTCTTTCTTTGTCAATGTTCTGTGCGATAATATTTCTTGAATATAATGGTAAATCTTTCAAACATGGCTCCCGTTTGCTGTCTTTACCTGAAATATTTGCACTTTCTTTTCTTTTTATTAGTAAGTGCTAAATATTTTGGGCAAAGAATGTAAACCATGACATCGATTAACATGCAAGGCTTGTGGTTTTTTGCTCAATTGATGAAATATATAACAACATAATTGTCAGCTTCACGAGAACAGCTCCATCTTCGCTGGTTGTTTCAATGACAATGAATGCCTTTCAGACAGGTGTGTCTTGAACAACCTTTTAAACATCGCACCCGGTTGCTGTCTTTACCTAAAATATTTGCACTTTTTTTCTTTTTCATGAGTAAGTGCTAAATATTTTGGGAAAAGAATGTAAACGTTGACATCGATCAACATGTAAGGCTTGTGGTTATGTTTTATCTTTCATTTTCTTGGTTTATGGATGCTTTTTTTTGCACTGATTATCATGTCAATAATACGCCATTGCCTTTTGCTGCTCTTTCTTTGTCAATGTTCTGTGCGATAATATTTCTTGAATATAATGGTAGATCATTCAAACATGGCTCCCGTTTAATGTCTTTACCTGAAATATTTACTTTTCTTTTCTTTCTTTTCTTTTTACAAGTAAGTGCTAAATTTTTCGGGAAAAGAATGTAAACCCTGACATCGATTAAAATATATATATGGCTTCTGGATATCTTTTATCTTTTGTTCTCTTGGTTTTATTGAGGCATGTTTTTGCACAGATTATCATGTGAATAATGGTCCGTTGCTTATTGCCTGCGCTTTATTTGTCAATAATATGTGCGATATTATTTCTTGAATATCATTGTAAAACTTTGTAAACATTGCACGCGGTTGCCAGCTTAACGAGAACAGCTCCATCCATTGTCAGCTTAACGAGAACAGCTCCATCTTCGCTGGTTGTTTCAATGACAATGAATGCGTTTCAGACAGGTGTGTCTTGAACAACCTTTTAAACATCGCACCCGGTTGCTGTCTTTACCTAAAATATTTGCACTTTTTTTCTTTTTCATGAGTAAGTGCTAAATATTTTGGGAAAAGAATGTAAACGTTGACATCGATCAACATGTAAGGCTTGTGGTTATGTTTTATCTTTCATTTTCTTGGTTTATGGATGCTTTTTTTTTGCACCGATTATCATGTCAATAATAGGCCATTGCCTTTTGCTGCTCTTTCTTTGTCAATGTTCTGTGCGATAATATTTCTTGAATATAATGGTAGATCATTCAAACATGGCTCCCGTTTAATGTCTTTACCTGAAATATTTACTTTTCTTTACTTTCTTTTCTTTTTACAAGTAAGTGCTAAATTTTTCGGGAAAAGAATGTAAACCCTGACATCGATTAACATATATGGCTTCTGGATATCTTTTATCTTTTGTTCTCTTGGTTTTATTGAGGCATGTTTTTGCACAGATTATCATGTGAATAATGGTCCGTTGCTTATTGCCTGCGCTTTATTTGTCAATAATATGTGCGATATTATTTCTTGAATATCATTGTAAAACTTTGTAAACATTGCACGTGGTTGCTGTCTTTGCCTGAAATATTTGCACTTTCTTTTCTTTTTATTAGTAAGTGCTAAATATTTTGGGCAAAGAATGTAAACCATGACATCGATCAACATGTAAGGCTTCTGGATATCTTTTATCTTTTGTTCTCTTGGTTTTATTGAGGCATATTTTTGCACAGATTATCATGTGAATAATGGTCCGTTGCTCATTGTCTGAGCTTTATTTGTCAATAATATCTGCGATATTATTTCTTGAATGTAATTGTAAAACTTTGTAAACATGGCACGCGGTTGCTGTCTTTGCCTGAAATATTTGCACTTTCTTTTCTTTTTATTAGTAAGTGCGAAATATTTTGGGCAAAGATTGTAAAGCTTGACATCGATCAACATGTAAGGCCTGTGGGTTCTTTATCTTTCATTTTCTTGGTTTATGGATGCATCTTTTTTGCACCGATTATCGTGTCAATAACAGGCCATTGGCTTTTGCTGCTCTTTCTTTGTCAATGTTCTGTGCGATATTATTTCTTGAATATAATGGTAAATCATTCAAACATGGCTCCCGTTTGCTGACTTTACCTGAAATATTTGCACTTTCTTTTCTTTTTATTAGTAAGTGCTAAATATTTTGGGCAAAGAATGTAAACCATGACATCGATCAACATGTAAGGCTTGTGGTTTTTCACTCAATTGATGACAGATATAACAACATAATTGTCAGCTTAACGAGAACTGTTTCATATTCGCTGGTTGTTGCAACGACAATGAATGCATTTCAGACATGTGTGTGTCAAACAACCATTTAAACATGGCTCCCGTTTGCTCTCTTTACCTGAAATATTTGCACTTTCTTTTCTTTTTATGAGTAAGTGCTAAATATTTTGGGCAAAGAATGTAAACCTTGACATCGATCAACATGTAAGGCTAGTGTGCGTTTTCTCTTTCATTTTCTTGCTTTATGGATGCATCTTTTTGCACCGATTATCATGTCAATAATAGGCCATTGCGTTTTGCTGCTCTTTCTTGGTCAATGTTTTGTGCGATATTATTTCTTGCATATAATGGTAAATCATTCAAACATGGCTCCCGTTTGCTGTCTTTACCTGAAATATTTACACTTTCTTTTATTTTTATTAGTAAGTGCGGAATATTTTGGGCAAAGAATGTAAACCATGACATCGATCAACATGTAAGGCTTGTGGTTTTTCACTCAATTGATGACAGATATAACAACATAATTGTCAGCTTAACGAGAACTGCTTCATATTCGCTGGTTGTTGCAATGACAATGGATGCATTTCAGACATGTGTGTGTCAAACAACCTTTTAAACATGGCTCCCGGTTGCTGTCCTTACCTGAAATATTTGCACTTTCTTTTGTTTTTAAGGGTAAGTGCTAAATATTTTGGGTAAAGAATGTAAACCATGACCACCATCAACATGTAAGGCTTGTGGTTGTTCACTAACTTGATGAAATATTCAACAAAATAATTGTCAGCTTAACAAACTCCTTCATCTTCACTGTTTGTTGCAATAACAATGAATACGTTTCAGACTGGTGGCTGCCAAAGAACCATTCACCTGGTTTAGTTTCTGACATGATTCAATCAATAAGTAACAGTTGTCAAATTTATTTCGGAATAAGTTTTTTTCATCCTAGACATAACTTTTACTCGCTGAACAACGCCATGGGTGCAAGATTTTGTGGGGATTGTTCTTGCCAGTTTTTTCCCCCAAGATTTTCACACACATACACACACATCTCGTTTTTTCATTTCTGTTCCTCACAATTCTATCTCTCTCTTTTATTCAAGCACACAGACACACACACACACACACACACACACACACACACACACACACACACACACACACACACACACACACACACACACACACTTAATTAATTGTACAGTATCGGTTGTTCCTCAACTTAAATATAAATAATTTAAAGGATTGTTGTAAATGATGTTAATTTCACAACATCCCATATTCAACTTTATTTGAATTGCAAATCTCAAACATAGTTTCTCCACCTAAAGCAAGAACGTTAACCCATAAGCAATTGACTAGTTTGCCCACTGCATGGATCATCAGCTGGGCACCGTTCTTCCTCGAGGTTTCAATTCTTTCAGCCCAGGACCTCTCCAAACGGCAGATCCACAACCTCAACATCAACACACACATGCACACACATGCACACACATACACACACATACATCCACATACATCCACATACATCCACATACATCCACATACACACACACACACACACACACACACACACACACACACACGAACACAAATAATTGCTTATTTTATATGCAAGGTGACTCAAAATTCTAGAAACACAGGACTAATGTTACTTTTTTTTCCTATTGCAGTGAGGGAACATGAATTTTCTGGTGGATGATCGGATTGAACTGACAGAAATATTTGCCAGTGGAATTCTTTGAGATGTCACAGCAAGATTCAACGAGAAACACCTAGAAAGTCCAGTTACGCGCAGCACCATATACAAGTTGGTGAGTTATTATTCTTCCTGAATTTTTGATTGTCTCTGTCATAGCATTACTATTATCAGTATCATAATTATTATTGTCATTGTCACTTATTGGATTTCAGAATGTTTTTTTAATTTTGTTTTTGAGTCCTCTTTTTCGACAAATTGTTATTTTAATCATAGGTCATTGCCATGTTGTTTGCACTTTATTTGTCATTGATTTCCGAGATAATAATTCTTCATTTATAATTGTAAAACTTTGTAAAAATGGCTCCCGGTTGCTGTCTTTTCCTGAAATATTTGTACTTTCTTTTCTTTTTACAAGTAAGTGCTAAATTTTTCGGGAAAAGAATGTAAACCCTGACATCGATTAACATATAAGGCTTCTGGATATCTTTTATCTTTTGTTCGCTTGGTTTTATTGAGGCATGCTTTTTCACAGATTATCATGTGAATAATGGTCCGTTGCTTATTGCCTGCGCTTTCTTTGTCAATGTTCTGTGCGATATTATTTCTTGAATACAATGGTAAATCTTTCAAACATTGCTCCCGTTTGCTGTCTTTACCTGAAATATTTGCACTTTCATTTCTTTTTATTAGTAAGTTCTAAATATTTTGGGCAAAGAATGTAAACCATGACATCGATCAACATGTAAGGCTTGTGGTTTTTCGCTCAATTGATGAAATATATAACAACATAATTGTCAGCTTAACGAGAACAGCTCCATCTTCGCTGGATGTTACAATGACAATGAATGCGTTTCAGACATGTGTGTCTTAAACAACCTTTTAAACATCGCGCCCGGTTGCTGTCTTTACCTGAAATATTTGCACTTTTTTTCTTTTTCATTAGTAAGTGCTAAATATTTTGGGCAAAGAATGTAAACCATGACCACCATCAACATGTAAGGCTTGTGGTTTTGCACTCAATTGATGACAGATATAACAACATAATTGTCAGCTTAACGAGAACAGCTCCATCTTCGCTGGTTGTTACAATGACAATGAATGCGTTTCAGACATGTGTGTCTTAAACAACCTTTTAAACATCGCACCCGGTTGCTGTCTTTACCTGAAATATTTGCACTTTTTTCTTTTTCATTAGTAAGTGCTAAATATTTTGGGCAAAGAATGTAAACCATGACATCGATCAACATGTAAGGCATGTGGGTGTTTTATCTTTCATTTTCTTGGTTTATGGATGCATCTTTTTGCACCGATTATCATGTCAATAATAGGCCGTTGCGTTTTGCTGCTCTTTCTTTGTCAATGTTTTGTGCGATATTATTTCTTGCATATAATGGTAAATCATTCAAACATGGCTCCCGTTTGCTCTCTTTTCCTGAAATATTTGCACTTTCTTTCCTTTTTACAAGTAAGTGCTAAATTTTTCGGGAAAAGAATGTAAACAATGACATCGATCAACATGTAAGGCTTGTGGTTTTTCGCTCAATTGATGAAATATATTACAAAATAATTATCAGCTTAACGAGAACTGCTTCATATTCGCTGGTTGTTACAATGACAATGAATGCATTTCAGACATGTGTGTGTCAAACAACCTTTTAAACATCACACCCAGTTGCTGTCCTTACCTGAAATATTTGCACTTTCTTTTGTTTTTAAGAGTAAGTGCAAAATATTTTGGGCAAAGAATGTAAACCATGACCACCATCAACATGTAACGCTTGTGGTTGTTCACTAACTTGATGAAATATTCAACAAAAGAATTGTCAGCTTAACAAACTCCTTCATCTTCACTGTTTGTTGTAATAACAAGGCTTGTGTGTGTTCTCTTTCATTTTCTTGGGATATGGATGCATCTTTTTTCATCGATTATCATGTCAATAATAGGCCATTGCGTTTTGCTGCTCTTTCTTTGTCAATGTTCTGTGCGATAATATTTCTTGAATATAATGGTAAATCTTTCAAACATGGCTCCCGTTTGCTGTCTTTACCTGAAATATTTGCACTTGCTTTTCTTTTTATTAGTAAGTGCTAAATATTTTGGGCAAAGAATGTAAACCATGACATCGATTAACATGCAAGGCTTGTGGTTTTTTGCTCAATTGATGAAATATATAACAACATAATTGTCAGCTTAACGAGAACAGCTCCATCTTCGCTGGTTGTTTCAATGACAATGAATGCCTTTCAGACAGGTGTGTCTTGAACAACCTTTTAAACATCGCACCCGGTTGCTGTCTTTACCTAAAATATTTGCACTTTTTTTCTTTTTCATGAGTAAGTGCTAAATATTTTGGGAAAAGAATGTAAACGTTGACATCGATCAACATGTAAGGCTTGTGGTTATGTTTTATCTTTCATTTTCTTGGTTTATGGATGCTTTTTTTTGCACTGATTATCATGTCAATAATACGCCATTGCCTTTTGCTGCTCTTTCTTTGTCAATGTTCTGTGCGATAATATTTCTTGAATATAATGGTAGATCATTCAAACATGGCTCCCGTTTAATGTCTTTACCTGAAATATTTACTTTTCTTTTCTTTCTTTTCTTTTTACAAGTAAGTGCTAAATTTTTCGGGAAAAGAATGTAAACCCTGACATCGATTAAAATATATATATGGCTTCTGGATATCTTTTATCTTTTGTTCTCTTGGTTTTATTGAGGCATGTTTTTGCACAGATTATCATGTGAATAATGGTCCGTTGCTTATTGCCTGCGCTTTATTTGTCAATAATATGTGCGATATTATTTCTTGAATATCATTGTAAAACTTTGTAAACATTGCACGCGGTTGCCAGCTTAACGAGAACAGCTCCATCCATTGTCAGCTTAACGAGAACAGCTCCATCTTCGCTGGTTGTTTCAATGACAATGAATGCGTTTCAGACAGGTGTGTCTTGAACAACCTTTTAAACATCGCACCCGGTTGCTGTCTTTACCTAAAATATTTGCACTTTTTTTCTTTTTCATGAGTAAGTGCTAAATATTTTGGGAAAAGAATGTAAACGTTGACATCGATCAACATGTAAGGCTTGTGGTTATGTTTTATCTTTCATTTTCTTGGTTTATGGATGCTTTTTTTTTGCACCGATTATCATGTCAATAATAGGCCATTGCCTTTTGCTGCTCTTTCTTTGTCAATGTTCTGTGCGATAATATTTCTTGAATATAATGGTAGATCATTCAAACATGGCTCCCGTTTAATGTCTTTACCTGAAATATTTACTTTTCTTTACTTTCTTTTCTTTTTACAAGTAAGTGCTAAATTTTTCGGGAAAATAATGTAAACCCTGACATCGATTAACATATATGGCTTCTGGATATCTTTTATCTTTTGTTCTCTTGGTTTTATTGAGGCATGTTTTTGCACAGATTATCATGTGAATAATGGTCCGTTGCTTATTGCCTGCGCTTTATTTGTCAATAATATGTGCGATATTATTTCTTGAATATCATTGTAAAACTTTGTAAACATTGCACGTGGCTGCTGTCTTTGCCTGAAATATTTGCACTTTCTTTTCTTTTTATTAGTAAGTGCTAAATATTTTGGGCAAAGAATGTAAACCATGACATCGATCAACATGTAAGGCTTCTGGATATCTTTTATCTTTTGTTCTCTTGGTTTTATTGAGGCATATTTTTGCACAGATTATCATGTGAATAATGGTCCGTTGCTCATTGTCTGAGCTTTATTTGTCAATAATATCTGCGATATTATTTCTTGAATGTAATTGTAAAACTTTGTAAACATGGCACGCGGTTGCTGTCTTTGCCTGAAATATTTGCACTTTCTTTTCTTTTTATTAGTAAGTGCTAAATATTTTGGGCAAAGATTGTAAAGCTTGACATCGATCAACATGTAAGGCCTGTGGGTTCTTTATCTTTCATTTTCTTGGTTTATGGATGCATCTTTTTTGCACCGATTATCGTGTCAATAACAGGCCATTGGCTTTTGCTGCTCTTTCTTTGTCAATGTTCTGTGCGATATTATTTCTTGAATATAATGGTAAATCATTCAAACATGGCTCCCGTTTGCTGTCTTTACCTGAAATATTTGCACTTTCTTTTCTTTTTATTAGTAAGTGCTAAATATTTTGGGCAAAGAATGTAAACCATGACATCGATCAACATGTAAGGCTTGTGGTTTTTCACTCAATTGATGACAGATATAACAACATAATTGTCAGCTTAACGAGAACTGTTTCATATTCGCTGGTTGTTGCAACGACAATGAATGCATTTCAGACATGTGTGTGTCAAACAACCATTTAAACATGGCTCCCGTTTGCTCTCTTTACCTGAAATATTTGCACTTTCTTTTCTTTTTATGAGTAAGTGCTAAATATTTTGGGCAAAGAATGTAAACCTTGACATCGATCAACATGTAAGGCTAGTGTGCGTTTTCTCTTTCATTTTCTTGCTTTATGGATGCATCTTTTTGCACCGATTATCATGTCAATAATAGGCCATTGCGTTTTGCTGCTCTTTCTTGGTCAATGTTTTGTGCGATATTATTTCTTGCATATAATGGTAAATCATTCAAACATGGCTCCCGTTTGCTGTCTTTACCTGAAATATTTACACTTTCTTTTATTTTTATTAGTAAGTGCGGAATATTTTGGGCAAAGAATGTAAACCATGACATCGATCAACATGTAAGGCTTGTGGTTTTTCGCTCAATTGATGAAATATAGAACAACATAATTGTCAGCTTAACGAGAACAGCTCCATCTTCGCTGGATGTTACAATGACAATGAATGCGTTTCAGACATGTGTGTCTTAAACAACCTTTTAAACATCGCACCCGGTTGCTGTCTTTACCTGAAATATTTGCACTTTTTTTCTTTTTCATTAGTAAGTGCTAAATATTTTGGGCAAAGAATGTAAACCATGACCACCATCAACATGTAAGGCTTGTGGTTTTTCACTCAATTGATGACAGATATAACAACATAATTGTCAGCTTAACGAGAACTGCTTCATATTCGCTGGTTGTTGCAATGACAATGGATGCATTTCAGACATGTGTGTGTGTCAAACAACCTTTTAAACATGGCTCCCGGTTGCTGTCTTTACCTGAAATATTTGCACTTTCTTTTGTTTTTAAGAGTAAGTGCTAAATATTTTGGGCAAAGAATGTAAACCATGACATCAATCAACATGTAAGGCTTGTGGTTTTTCGCTCAATTGATGAAATATATTACAACATAATTGTCAGCTTAACGAGAACAGCTCCATCTTCGCTGGTTGTTACAATGACAATGAATGCGTTTCAGACATGTGTGTCTTAAACAACCTTTTAAACATCGCACCCAGTTGCTGTCTTTACCTGAAATATTTGCACTTTCTTTTGTTTTTAAGAGTAATTGCTAAATATTTTGGGCAAAGAATGTAAACCATGACCACCATCAACATGTAAGGCTTGTGGTTGTTCACTTAGTTGATGAAATATTCAACAAAAGAATTGTCAGCTTCACAAACTCCTTCATCTTCACTGTTTGTTGCAATAACAATGAATACGTTTCAGACTGGTGGCTGCCAAAGAACCATTCACCTGGTTTAGGTTCCGACATCATTCAATCAATAAGTAACAGTTGTCAAATTTATTTCGGAATAGGTTTTTTTCATCCTAGACATAACTTTTACTCGCTGAACAACGCGATGGGTGCAAGATTTTGTGGGGATTGTTCTTCCCAGTTTTTTCCCCCAAGATTTTCAGACACATACACACACATCTCGTTTTTTCATTTCTGTTCCTCACAATTCTATCTCTCTCTTTTATTCAAGCACACAGACACACACATACACACACACACACACACACACACACACACACACACACACACACACACACACACACACACACACACACACTTAATTAATTTTACAGTATCGGTTGTTCCTCAACTTAAATATAAATAATTTAAAGGATTGTTGTAAATGAGGTTAATTTCACAACATCCCATATTCAACTTTATTTGAATTGCAAATCTCAAACATAGTTTCTCCACCTAAAGCAAGAACGTTAACCCGTAAGCAAATGACTAGTTTCCCGACTGCATGGATCATCAGCTGGGCACCGTTCTTCCTCAAGGTTTCAATTCTTTCAGCCCAGGACCTCTCCAAACGGCGGATCCGCAACCTCAACATCAACACGCACATGCACACACATGCACACACATGCACACACATGCACACACATGCACACACATACATCCACATACATCCACATACATCCACATACATCCACATACATCCACATACACACACACACACACACACACGACTACAAATAAATGCTTATTTTATATGCAAGGTGACCCAAATTCTAGAAACACAGGACTAATGTTACTTTTTTTTCCTATTGCAGTGAGGGAACATGAATTTTCTGGTGGATGATCGGATTGAACTGACAGAAGTATTTGCCAGTGGAATTCTTTGAGATGTCACAGCAAGATTCAATGAGAAACACCTAGAAAGTCCAGATACATGCAGCACCATATACAAGTTGGTGAGTTATTATTCTTCCTGAATTTTTGATTGTCTCTGTCATAGCGTTACTATTATTAGTATCATAATTATTATTGTCATCGTCGCTTATTGGATTTCAGAATGTTTTTTTTATTTTGTTTTTGAGTCCTCTTTTTCGACAAATTGTTATTTTAATCATAGGTCATTGCTATGTTGTTTGCACTTTATTTGTCATTGATTTCATAGATAATAATTCTTCATTTATAATTGTAAAACTTTGTAAAAATGTCTCCCGGTTGCTGTCTTTTCCTGAAATATTTGGACTTTCTTTTCTTTTTACAAGTAAGTGCTAAATTTTTCAGGAAAAGAATGTAAACCCTGACATCGATTAACATATAAGGCTTCTGGATATCTTTTATCTTTTGTTCTCTTGGTTTTATTGAGGCATGTTTTTGCACAGATTATCATGTGAATAATGGTCCGTTGCTTATTGCCTGCGCTTTATTTGTCAATAATATGTGCGATATTATTTCTTGAATATCATTGTAAAACTTTGTAAACATTGCACGCGGTTGCTGTCTTTGCCTGAAATATTTGCACTTTCATTTATTTTTATTAGTAAGTGCTAAATATTTTGGGCAAAGAATGTAAACCATGACATCGATCAACATGTAAGGCTTCTGGATATCTTTTATCTTTCGTTCTCTTGGTTTTATTGAGGCATATTTTTGCACAGATTATCATGTGAATAATGGTCCATTGCTCATTGCCTGAGCTTTATTTGTCAATAATATCTGCGATATTATTTCTTGAATGGAAATTGTCAAACTTTGTAAACATGGCACGCGGTTGCTGTCTTTGCCTGAAATATTTGCACTTTCTTTTCTTTTTATAAGTAAGTGCTAAATATTTTGGGCAAAGATTGTAAAGCTTGACATCAATCAACATGTAAGGCATGTGGGTGTTTTATCTTTCATTTTCTTGGTTTATGGATGCATCTTTTTGCACCGATTATCATGTCAATAATAGGCCGTTGCGTTTTGCTGCTCTTTCTTTGTCAATGTTTTGTGCGATATTATTTCTTGCATATAATGGTAAATCATTCAAACATGGCTCCTGTTTGCTGTCTTTACCTGAAATATTTGCACTTTCTTTTCTTTTTATTAGTAAGTGCTGAATATTTTGGGCAAAGAATGTAAACCATGACATCGATCAACATGTCAGGCTTGTGGTTTTTCGCTCAATTGATGAAATATATTACAACATAATTGTCAGCTTAACGAGAACAGCTCCATCTTCGCTGGTTGTTACAATGACAATGAATGCGTTTCAGACATGTGTGTCTTAAACAACCTTTTAAACATCGCACCAGTTGCTGTCTTTACCTGAAATATTTGCACTTTTTTCTTTTTCATAAGTAAGTGCTAAATATTTTGGGCAAAGAATGTAAACGATGACATCGATCAACATGTAAGGCATGTGGGTGTTTTATCTTTCATTTTCTTGGTTTATGGATGCATCTTTTTGCACCGATTATCATGTCAATAATAGGCCGTTGCGTTTTGCTGCTCTTTCTTTGTCAATGTTTTGTGCGATATTATTTCTTGCATATAATGGTAAATCATTCAAACATGGCTCCCGTTTGCTGTCTTTACCTGAAATATTTGCACTTTCTTTTCTTTTTATTAGTAAGTGCTGAATATTTTGGGCAAAGAATGTAAACCATGACATCGATCAACATGTAAGGCTTGTGGTTTTTCACTCAATTGATGACAGATATAACAACATAATTGTCAGCTTAACGAGAACTGCTTCATATTCACTGGTTCTTGCAATGACAATGGATGCATTTCAGACATGTGTGTGTCAAACAACCTTTTAAACATGGCTCCCGGTTGCTGTCCTTACCTGAAATATTTGCACTTTCTTTTGTTTTTAAGAGTAATTGCTAAATATTTTGGGCAAAGAATGTAAACCATGACCACCATCAACATGTATGGCTTGTGGTTGTTCACTAACTTGATGAAATATTCAACAAAATAATTGTCAGCTTAACAAACTCCTTCATCTTCACTGTTTGTTGCAATAACAATGAATACATTTCAGACTGGTGGCTGCCAAAGAACCATTCACCTGGTTTAGGTTCCGACATGATTCAATCAATAAGTAACAGTTGTCAAATTTATTTCGGAATACGTTTTTTTCATCCTAGACATAACTTTTACTCGCTGAACAATGCCATGGGTGCAAGATTTTGTGGGGATTGTTCTTGCCAGTTTTTTCCCCCAAGATTTTCACACACATACACACACATCTCGTTTTTTCATTTCTGTTCCTCACAATTCTATCTCTCTCTTTTATTCAAGCACACAGACACACACACACACACACACACACAGAGACACACACACACACACACACACACACACACACACACACACAATTAATTGTACAGAATCGGTTGTTCCTCAGCTTAAATATAAATAATTTAAAGGATTGTTGTAAATGATGTTAATTTCACAACATCCCATATTCAACTTTATTTGAATTGCAAATCTCAAACATAGTTTCTCCACCTAAAGCAAGAACGTTAACCCGTAAGCAATTGACTAGTTTCCCCACTGCATGGATCATCAGCTGGGCACCGTTCTTCCTCGAGGTTTCAATTCTTTCAGCCCAGGACCTCTCCAAACGGCGGATCCACAACCTCAACATCAACACACACATGCACACACATGCACACACATGCACACACATGCACACACATACATCCACATACATACACTTACACACACACACACACACACACACACACACACACACACACACACACACACACGACCACAAATAATTGCTTATTTTATATGCAAGGTGACTCAAAATTCTAGAAACACAGGACTAATGTTACTTTTTTTTCCTATTGCAGTGAGGGAACATGAATTTTCTGGTGGATGATCAGATTGAACTGACAGAAGTATTTGCCAGTGGAATTCTTTGAGATGTCAGAGCAAGATTCAATGAGAAACACCTAGAAAGTCCAGTTACGCGCAGCACCATATACAAGTTGGTGAGTTATTATTCTTCTTGAATTTTTGATTGTCTCTGTCATAGCATTACTATTATTAGTATCATAATTATTATTGTCATCGTCGCTTATTGGATTTCAGAATGTTTTTTATTATTTTGTTTTTGAGTCCTCTTTTTCGACAAATTGTTATTTTAATCATAGGTCATTGCTATGTTGTTTGCACTTTATTTGTCATTGATTTCCGAGATAATAATTTTTCATTTATAATTGTAAAACTTTGTAAAAATGGCTCCCGGTTGCTGTCTTTTCCTGAAATATTTGGACTTTCTTTTCTTTTTACAAGTAAGTGCTAAATTTTTCGGGAAAAGAATGTAAACCCTGACATCGATTAACATATAAGGCTTCTGGATATCTTTTATCTTTTGTTCGCTTGGTTTTATTGAGGCATGATTTTTCACAGATTATCATGTGAATGATGGTCTGTTGCTTATTGCCTGCGCTTTCTTTGTCAATGATCTGTGCGATATTATTTATTGAATATAATGGTAAATCTTTCAAACATTGCTCCCGTTTGCTGTCTTTACCTGAAATATTTGCACTTTCTTTTCTTTTTATTAGTAAGTGCTAAATATTTTGGGCAAAGAATGTAAACCATGACATCGATCAACATGTAAGGCTTGTGGTTTTTCGCTCAATTGATGAAATATATTACAACATAATTGTCAGCTTAATGAGAACAGCTCCATCTTCGCTGGTTGTTACAATGACAATGAATGCGTTTCAGACATGTGTGTCTTAAACAACCTTTTAAACATCGCACCCGGTTGCTGTCTTTACCTGAAATATTTGCACTTTTTTCTTTTTCATTAGTAAGTGCTAAATATTTTGGGCAAAGAATGTAAACCATGACATCAATCAACATGTAAGGCATGTGGGTGTTTTATCTTTCATTTTCTTGGTTTATGGATGCATCTTTTTGCACCGATTATCATGTCAATAATAGGCCGTTGCGTTTTGCTGCTCTTTCTTTGTCAATGTTTTGTGCGATATTATTTCTTGCATATAATGGTAAATCATTCATACATGGCTCCTGTTTGCTGTCTTTACCTGAAATATTTGCACTTTCTTTTCTTTTTATTAGTAAGTGCTGAATATTTTGGGCAAAGAATGTAAACCATGACATCGATCAACATGTCAGGCTTGTGGTTTTTCGCTCAATTGATGAAATATATTACAACATAATTGTCAGCTTAACGAGAACAGCTCCATCTTCGCTGGTTGTTACAATGACAATGAATGCGTTTCAGACATGTGTGTCTTAAACAACCTTTTAAACATCGCACCAGTTGCTGTCTTTACCTGAAATATTTGCACTTTTTTCTTTTTCATAAGTAAGTGCTAAATATTTTGGGCAAAGAATGTAAACGATGACATCGATCAACATGTAAGGCATGTGGGTGTTTTATCTTTCATTTTCTTGGTTTATGGATGCATCTTTTTGCACCGATTATCATGTCAATAATAGGCCGTTGCGTTTTGCTGCTCTTTCTTTGTCAATGTTTTGTGCGATATTATTTCTTGCATATAATGGTAAATCATTCAAACATGGCTCCCGTTTGCTGTCTTTACCTGAAATATTTGCACTTTCTTTTCTTTTTATTAGTAAGTGCTGAATATTTTGGGCAAAGAATGTAAACCATGACATCGATCAACATGTAAGGCTTGTGGTTTTTCACTCATTTGATGACAGATATAACAACATAATTGTCAGCTTAACGAGAACTGCTTCATATTCACTGGTTCTTGCAATGACAATGGATGCATTTCAGACATGTGTGTGTCAAACAACCTTTTAAACATGGCTCCCGGTTGCTGTCCTTACCTGAAATATTTGCACTTTCTTTTGTTTTTAAGAGTAATTGCTAAATATTTTGGGCAAAGAATGTAAACCATGACCACCATCAACATGTATGGCTTGTGGTTGTTCACTAACTTGATGAAATATTCAACAAAATAATTGTCAGCTTAACAAACTCCTTCATCTTCACTGTTTGTTGCAATAACAATGAATACATTTCAGACTGGTGGCTGCCAAAGAACCATTCACCTGGTTTCGTTTCCGACATGATTCAATCAATAAGTAACAGTTGTCAAATTTATTTCGGAATACGTTTTTTTCATCCTAGACATAACTTTTACTCGCTGAACAATGCCATGGGTGCAAGATTTTGTGGGGATTGTTCTTGCCAGTTTTTTCCCCCAAGATTTTCACACACATACACACACATCTCGTTTTTTCATTTCTGTTCCTCACAATTCTATCTCTCTCTTTTATTCAAGCACACAGACACACACACACACACACACACAGAGACACACACACACACACACACACACACACACACACACACACACACACACACACACAATTAATTGTACAGAATCGGTTGTTCCTCAGCTTAAATATAAATAATTTAAAGGATTGTTGTAAATGATGTTAATTTCACAACATCCCATATTCAACTTTATTTGAATTGCAAATCTCAAACATAGTTTCTCCACCTAAAGCAAGAACGTTAACCCGTAAGCAATTGACTAGTTTCCCCACTGCATGGATCATCAGCTGGGCACCGTTCTTCCTCGAGGTTTCAATTCTTTCAGCCCAGGACCTCTCCAAACGGCGGATCCACAACCTCAACATCAACACACACATGCACACACATGCACACACATGCACACACATGCACACACATACATCCACATACATACACTTACACACACACACACACACACACACACACACACACACACACACACACACGACCACAAATAATTGCTTATTTTATATGCAAGGTGACTCAAAATTCTAGAAACACAGGACTAATGTTACTTTTTTTTCCTATTGCAGTGAGGGAACATGAATTTTCTGGTGGATGATCAGATTGAACTGACAGAAGTATTTGCCAGTGGAATTCTTTGAGATGTCAGAGCAAGATTCAATGAGAAACACCTAGAAAGTCCAGTTACGCGCAGCACCATATACAAGTTGGTGAGTTATTATTCTTCTTGAATTTTTGATTGTCTCTGTCATAGCATTACTATTATTAGTATCATAATTATTATTGTCATCGTCGCTTATTGGATTTCAGAATGTTTTTTATTATTTTGTTTTTGAGTCCTCTTTTTCGACAAATTGTTATTTTAATCATAGGTCATTGCTATGTTGTTTGCACTTTATTTGTCATTGATTTCCGAGATAATAATTTTTCATTTATAATTGTAAAACTTTGTAAAAATGGCTCCCGGTTGCTGTCTTTTCCTGAAATATTTGGACTTTCTTTTCTTTTTACAAGTAAGTGCTAAATTTTTCGGGAAAAGAATGTAAACCCTGACATCGATTAACATATAAGGCTTCTGGATATCTTTTATCTTTTGTTCGCTTGGTTTTATTGAGGCATGATTTTTCACAGATTATCATGTGAATGATGGTCTGTTGCTTATTGCCTGCGCTTTCTTTGTCAATGATCTGTGCGATATTATTTATTGAATATAATGGTAAATCTTTCAAACATTGCTCCCGTTTGCTGTCTTTACCTGAAATATTTGCACTTTCTTTTCTTTTTATTAGTAAGTGCTAAATATTTTGGGCAAAGAATGTAAACCATGACATCGATCAACATGTAAGGCTTGTGGTTTTTCGCTCAATTGATGAAATATATTACAACATAATTGTCAGCTTAATGAGAACAGCTCCATCTTCGCTGGTTGTTACAATGACAATGAATGCGTTTCAGACATGTGTGTCTTAAACAACCTTTTAAACATCGCACCCGGTTGCTGTCTTTACCTGAAATATTTGCACTTTTTTCTTTTTCATTAGTAAGTGCTAAATATTTTGGGCAAAGAATGTAAACCATGACATCAATCAACATGTAAGGCATGTGGGTGTTTTATCTTTCATTTTCTTGGTTTATGGATGCATCTTTTTGCACCGATTATCATGTCAATAATAGGCCGTTGCGTTTTGCTGCTCTTTCTTTGTCAATGTTTTGTGCGATATTATTTCTTGCATATAATGGTAAATCATTCATACATGGCTCCTGTTTGCTGTCTTTACCTGAAATATTTGCACTTTCTTTTCTTTTTATTAGTAAGTGCTGAATATTTTGGGCAAAGAATGTAAACCATGACATCGATCAACATGTCAGGCTTGTGGTTTTTCGCTCAATTGATGAAATATATTACAACATAATTGTCAGCTTAATGAGAACAGCTCCATCTTCGCTGGTTGTTACAATGACAATGAATGCGTTTCAGACATGTGTGTCTTAAACAACCTTTTAAACATCGCACCCAGTTGCTGTCTTTACCTGAAATATTTGCACTTTTTTCTTTTTCATAAGTAAGTGCTAAATATTTTGGGCAAATAATGTAAACCATGACATCGATCAACATGTAAGGCATGTGGGTGTTTTATCTTTCATTTTCTTGGTTTATGGATGCATCTTTTTGCACCGATTATCATGTCAATAATAGGCCGTTGCGTTTTGCTGCTCTTTCTTTGTCAATGTTTTGTGCGATATTATTTCTTGCATATAATGGTAAATCATTCAAACATGGCTCCCGTTTGCTGTCTTTACCTGAAATATTTGCACTTTCTTTTCTTTTTATTAGTAAGTGCTGAATATTTTGGGCAAAGAATGTAAACCATGACATCGATCAACATGTCAGGCTTGTGGTTTTTCGCTCAATTGATGAAATATATTACAACATAATTGTCAGCTTAACGAGAACAGCTCCATCTTCGCTGGTTGTTACAATGACAATGAATGCGTTTCAGACATGTGTGTCTTAAACAACCTTTTAAACATCGCACCAGTTGCTGTCTTTACCTGAAATATTTGCACTTTTTTCTTTTTCATAAGTAAGTGCTAAATATTTTGGGCAAAGAATGTAAACGATGACATCGATCAACATGTAAGGCATGTGGGTGTTTTATCTTTCATTTTCTTGGTTTATGGATGCATCTTTTTGCACCGATTATCATGTCAATAATAGGCCGTTGCGTTTTGCTGCTCTTTCTTTGTCAATGTTTTGTGCGATATTATTTCTTGCATATAATGGTAAATCATTCAAACATGGCTCCCGTTTGCTGTCTTTACCTGAAATATTTGCACTTTCTTTTCTTTTTATTAGTAAGTGCTGAATATTTTGGGCAAAGAATGTAAACCATGACATCGATCAACATGTAAGGCTTGTGGTTTTTCACTCAATTGATGACAGATATAACAACATAATTGTCAGCTTAACGAGAACTGCTTCATATTCACTGGTTCTTGCAATGACAATGGATGCATTTCAGACATGTGTGTGTCAAACAACCTTTTAAACATGGCTCCCGGTTGCTGTCCTTACCTGAAATATTTGCACTTTCTTTTGTTTTTAAGAGTAATTGCTAAATATTTTGGGCAAAGAATGTAAACCATGACCACCATCAACATGTATGGCTTGTGGTTGTTCACTAACTTGATGAAATATTCAACAAAATAATTGTCAGCTTAACAAACTCCTTCATCTTCACTGTTTGTTGCAATAACAATGAATACATTTCAGACTGGTGGCTGCCAAAGAACCATTCACCTGGTTTCGTTTCCGACATGATTCAATCAATAAGTAACAGTTGTCAAATTTATTTCGGAATACGTTTTTTTCATCCTAGACATAACTTTTACTCGCTGAACAATGCCATGGGTGCAAGATTTTGTGGGGATTGTTCTTGCCAGTTTTTTCCCCCAAGATTTTCACACACATACACACACATCTCGTTTTTTCATTTCTGTTCCTCACAATTCTATCTCTCTCTTTTATTCAAGCACACAGACACACACACACACACACACACACAGAGACACACACACACACACACACACACACACACACACACACACACAATTAATTGTACAGAATCGGTTGTTCCTCAGCTTAAATATAAATAATTTAAAGGATTGTTGTAAATGATGTTAATTTCACAACATCCCATATTCAACTTTATTTGAATTGCAAATCTCAAACATAGTTTCTCCACCTAAAGCAAGAACGTTAACCCGTAAGCAATTGACTAGTTTCCCCACTGCATGGATCATCAGCTGGGCACCGTTCTTCCTCGAGGTTTCAATTCTTTCAGCCCAGGACCTCTCCAAACGGCGGATCCACAACCTCAACATCAACACACACATGCACACACATACATCCACATACATACACTTACACACACACACACACACACACACACACACACACACACACACACACACACACACACGACCACAAATAATTGCTTATTTTATATGCAAGGTGACTCAAAATTCTAGAAACACAGGACTAATGTTACTTTTTTTTCCTATTGCAGTGAGGGAACATGAATTTTCTGGTGGATGATCAGATTGAACTGACAGAAGTATTTGCCAGTGGAATTCTTTGAGATGTCAGAGCAAGATTCAATGAGAAACACCTAGAAAGTCCAGTTACGCGCAGCACCATATACAAGTTGGTGAGTTATTATTCTTCTTGAATTTTTGATTGTCTCTGTCATAGCATTACTATTATTAGTATCATAATTATTATTGTCATCGTCGCTTATTGGATTTCAGAATGTTTTTTATTATTTTGTTTTTGAGTCCTCTTTTTCGACAAATTGTTATTTTAATCATAGGTCATTGCTATGTTGTTTGCACTTTATTTGTCATTGATTTCCGAGATAATAATTTTTCATTTATAATTGTAAAACTTTGTAAAAATGGCTCCCGGTTGCTGTCTTTTCCTGAAATATTTGGACTTTCTTTTCTTTTTACAAGTAAGTGCTAAATTTTTCGGGAAAAGAATGTAAACCCTGACATCGATTAACATATAAGGCTTCTGGATATCTTTTATCTTTTGTTCGCTTGGTTTTATTGAGGCATGATTTTTCACAGATTATCATGTGAGTGATGGTCTGTTGCTTATTGCCTGCGCTTTCTTTGTCAATGATCTGTGCGATATTATTTATTGAATATAATGGTAAATCTTTCAAACATTGCTCCCGTTTGCTGTCTTTACCTGAAATATTTGCACTTTCTTTTCTTTTTATTAGTAAGTGCTAAATATTTTGGGCAAAGAATGTAAACCATGACATCGATCAACATGTAAGGCTTGTGGTTTTTCGCTCAATTGATGAAATATATTACAACATAATTGTCAGCTTAATGAGAACAGCTCCATCTTCGCTGGTTGTTACAATGACAATGAATGCGTTTCAGACATGTGTGTCTTAAACAACCTTTTAAACATCGCACCCGGTTGCTGTCTTTACCTGAAATATTTGCACTTTTTTCTTTTTCATTAGTAAGTGCTAAATATTTTGGGCAAAGAATGTAAACCATGACATCAATCAACATGTAAGGCATGTGGGTGTTTTATCTTTCATTTTCTTGGTTTATGGATGCATCTTTTTGCACCGATTATCATGTCAATAATAGGCCGTTGCGTTTTGCTGCTCTTTCTTTGTCAATGATTTGTGCGATATTATTTCTTGCATATAATGGTAAATCATTCATACATGGCTCCTGTTTGCTGTCTTTACCTGAAATATTTGCACTTTCTTTTCTTTTTATTAGTAAGTGCTGAATATTTTGGGCAAAGAATGTAAACCATGACATCGATCAACATGTCAGGCTTGTGGTTTTTCGCTCAATTGATGAAATATATTACAACATAATTGTCAGCTTAATGAGAACAGCTCCATCTTCGCTGGTTGTTACAATGACAATGAATGCGTTTCAGACATGTGTGTCTTAAACAACCTTTTAAACATCGCACCCAGTTGCTGTCTTTACCTGAAATATTTGCACTTTTTTCTTTTTCATAAGTAAGTGCTAAATATTTTGGGCAAATAATGTAAACCATGACATCGATCAACATGTAAGGCATGTGGGTGTTTTATCTTTCATTTTCTTGGTTTATGGATGCATCTTTTTGCACCGATTATCATGTCAATAATAGGCCGTTGCGTTTTGGTGCTCTTTCTTTGTCAATGTTTTGTGCGATATTATTTCTTGCATATAATGGTAAATCATTCAAACATGGCTCCCGTTTGCTGTCTTTACCTGAAATATTTGCACTTTCTTTTCTTTTTATTAGTAAGTGCTGAATATTTTGGGCAAAGAATGTAAACCATGACATCGATCAACATGTAAGGCTTGTGGTTTTTCACTCAATTGATGACAGATATAACAACATAATTGTCAGCTTAACGAGAACTGCTTCATATTCGCTGGTTGTTGCAATGACAATGAATGCATTTCAGACATGTGTGTGTCAAACAACCATTTAAACATGGCTCCCGTTTGCTCTCTTTACCTGAAATATTTGCACTTTCTTTTCTTTTTTTAGTAAGTGCTAAATATTTTGGGCAAAGAATGTAAACCATGACATCGATCAACATGTAAGGCTTGTGGTTTTTCACTCAATTGATGACAGATATAACAACATAATTGTCAGCTTAACGAGAACTGCTTCATATTCGCTGGTTGTTGCAATGACAATGAATGAATTTCAGACATGTGTGTGTCAGACAACCGTTTAAAGATGGCTCCCGTTTGCTCTCTTTACCTGAAATATTTGCACTTTCTTTTCTTTTTATTAGTAAGTGCTAAATATTTTGGGCAAAGAATGTAAACCTTGACATGGATCAACATGTAAGGCTTGTGTGCGTTTTCTCTTTCATTTTCTTGCTTTATGGATGCATCTTTTTGCAGCGATTATCATGTCAATAATAGGCCGTTGCGTTTTGCTGCTCTTTCTTTGTCAATGTTTTGTGCGATATTATTTCTTGCATATAATGGGAAATCATTCAAACATGGCTCCCGTTTGCTGTCTTTACCTGAAATATTTGCACTTTCTTTTCTTTTTATTAGTAAGTGCTGAATATTTTGGGCAAAGAATGTAAACCATGACATCAATCAACATGTAAGGCTTGTGGTTTTTCACTCAATTGATGACAGATATAACAACATAATTGTCAGCTTAACGAGAACTGCTTCATATTCGCTGGTTGTTGCAATGACAATGGATGCATTTCAGACATGTGTGTGTCAAACAACCTTTTAAACATGGCTCCCGGTTGCTGTCCTTACCTGAAATATTTGCACTTTCTTTTGTTTTTAAGAGTAAGTGCTAAATATTTTGGGCAAAGAATGTAAACCATGACCACCATCAACATGTAAGGCTTGTGGTTGTTCACTAACTTGATGAAATAGTCAACGAAAGAATTGTCAGCTTAACAAACTCCCTCATCTTCACTGTTTGTTGCAATAACAATGAATACGTTTCAGACTGGTGGCTGCCAAAGAACCATTCACCTGGTTTAGTTTGCGACATGATTCAATCAATAAGTAACAGTTGTCAAATTTATTTCGGAATAAGTTTTTTTCATCCTAGACATAACTTTTACTCGCTGAACAACGCCATGGGTGCAAGATATTGTGGGGATTGTTCTTGCCAGTTTTTTCCCCCAAGATTTTCACACACATAGACACACATCTCGTTTTTTCATTTCTGTTCCTCACAATTCTATCTCTCTCTTTTATTCAAGCACACAGACACACACACACACACACACACACACACACACACACACACACACACACACACACACACACACACAAACACACACACACACACACACACAATTAATTGTACAGTATCGGTTGTTCCTCAACTTAAATATAAATAATTTAAAGGATTGTTGTAAATGATGTTAATTTCACAACATCCCATATTCAACTTTATTTGAATTGCAAATCTCAAACATAGTTTCTCCACCTAAAGCAAGAACGTTAACCCATAAGCAATTGACTAGTTTGCCCACTGCATGGCAGCTGGGCACCGTTCTTCCTCGAGGTTTCAATTCTTTCAGCCCAGGACCTCTCCAAACGGCGGATCCACAACCTCAACATCAACACACACATCCACATACATCCACATACATGCACTTACACACACACACACACACACACACACACACACACACACACACACACACACACACACACGACCACAAATAATTGCTTATTTTATATGCAAGGTGACTCAAAATTCTAGAAACACAGGACTAATGTTAGTTTTTTTTCCTATTGCAGTGAGGGAACATGAATTTTCTGGTGGATGATCGGATTGAACTGACAGAAGTATTTGCCAGTGGAATTCTTTGAGATGTCAGCAAGATTCAATGAGAAACACCGAGAAAGTCCAGTTACGCGCAGCACCATATACAAGTTGGTGAGTTATTATTCTTCTTGAAATTTTGATTGTCTCTGTCATAGCATTACTATTATTAGTATCATAATTATTATTGTCATCGTCGCTTATTGGATTTCAGAATGTTTTTTATTATTTTGTTTTTGAGTCCTCTTTTTCGACAAATTGTTATTTTAATCATAGGTCATTGCTATGTTGTTTGCACTTTATTTGTCATTGATTTCCGAGATAATAATTTTTCATTTATAATTGTAAAACTTTGTAAAAATGGCTCCCGGTTGCTGTCTTTTCCTGAAATATTTGGACTTTCTTTTCTTTTTACAAGTAAGTGCTAAATTTTTCGGGAAAAGAATGTAAACCCTGACATCGATTAACATATAAGGCTTCTGGATATCTTTTATCTTTTGTTCGCTTGGTTTTATTGAGGCATGATTTTTCACAGATTATCATGTGAATGATGGTCTGTTGCTTATTGCTTGCGCTTTCTTTGTCAATGATCTGTGCGATATTATTTATTGAATATAATGGTAAATCTTTCAAACATTGCTCCCGTTTGCTGTCTTTACCTGAAATATTTGCACTTTCTTTTCTTTTTATTAGTAAGTGCTAAATATTTTGGGCAAAGAATGTAAACCATGACATCGATCAACATGTAAGGCTTGTGGTTTTTCGCTCAATTGATGAAATATATTACAACATAATTGTCAGCTTAATGAGAACAGCTCCATCTTCGCTGGTTGTTACAATGACAATGAATGCGTTTCAGACATGTGTGTCTTAAACAACCTTTTAAACATCGCACCCGGTTGCTGTCTTTACCTGAAATATTTGCACTTTTTTCTTTTTCATTAGTAAGTGCTAAATATTTTGGGCAAAGAATGTAAACCATGACATCAATCAACATGTAAGGCATGTGGGTGTTTTATCTTTCATTTTCTTGGTTTATGGATGCATCTTTTTGCACCGATTATCATGTCAATAATAGGCCGTTGCGTTTTGCTGCTCTTTCTTTGTCAATGTTTTGTGCGATATTATTTCTTGCATATAATGGTAAATCATTCATACATGGCTCCTGTTTGCTGTCTTTACCTGAAATATTTGCACTTTCTTTTCTTTTTATTAGTAAGTGCTGAATATTTTGGGCAAAGAATGTAAACCATGACATCGATCAACATGTCAGGCTTGTGGTTTTTCGCTCAATTGATGAAATATATTACAACATAATTGTCAGCTTAATGAGAACAGCTCCATCTTCGCTGGTTGTTACAATGACAATGAATGCGTTTCAGACATGTGTGTCTTAAACAACCTTTTAAACATCGCACCCAGTTGCTGTCTTTACCTGAAATATTTGCACTTTTTTCTTTTTCATAAGTAAGTGCTAAATATTTTGGGCAAATAATGTAAACCATGACATCGATCAACATGTAAGGCATGTGGGTGTTTTATCTTTCATTTTCTTGGTTTATGGATGCATCTTTTTGCACCGATTATCATGTCAATAATAGGCCGTTGCGTTTTGCTGCTCTTTCTTTGTCAATGTTTTGTGCGATATTATTTCTTGCATATAATGGTAAATCATTCAAACATGGCTCCCGTTTGCTGTCTTTACCTGAAATATTTGCACTTTCTTTTCTTTTTATTAGTAAGTGCTGAATATTTTGGGCAAAGAATGTAAACCATGACATCGATCAACATGTCAGGCTTGTGGTTTTTCGCTCAATTGATGAAATATATTACAACATAATTGTCAGCTTAACGAGAACAGCTCCATCTTCGCTGGTTGTTACAATGACAATGAATGCGTTTCAGACATGTGTGTCTTAAACAACCTTTTAAACATCGCACCAGTTGCTGTCTTTACCTGAAATATTTGCACTTTTTTCTTTTTCATAAGTAAGTGCTAAATATTTTGGGCAAAGAATGTAAACGATGACATCGATCAACATGTAAGGCATGTGGGTGTTTTATCTTTCATTTTCTTGGTTTATGGATGCATCTTTTTGCACCGATTATCATGTCAATAATAGGCCGTTGCGTTTTGCTGCTCTTTCTTTGTCAATGTTTTGTGCGATATTATTTCTTGCATATAATGGTAAATCATTCAAACATGGCTCCCGTTTGCTGTCTTTACCTGAAATATTTGCACTTTCTTTTCTTTTTATTAGTAAGTGCTGAATATTTTGGGCAAAGAATGTAAACCATGACATCGATCAACATGTAAGGCTTGTGGTTTTTCACTCAATTGATGACAGATATAACAACATAATTGTCAGCTTAACGAGAACTGCTTCATATTCACTGGTTCTTGCAATGACAATGGATGCATTTCAGACATGTGTGTGTCAAACAACCTTTTAAACATGGCTCCCGGTTGCTGTCCTTACCTGAAATATTTGCACTTTCTTTTGTTTTTAAGAGTAATTGCTAAATATTTTGGGCAAAGAATGTAAACCATGACCACCATCAACATGTATGGCTTGTGGTTGTTCACTAACTTGATGAAATATTCAACAAAATAATTGTCAGCTTAACAAACTCCTTCATCTTCACTGTTTGTTGCAATAACAATGAATACATTTCAGACTGGTGGCTGCCAAAGAACCATTCACCTGGTTTCGTTTCCGACATGATTCAATCAATAAGTAACAGTTGTCAAATTTATTTCGGAATACGTTTTTTTCATCCTAGACATAACTTTTACTCGCTGAACAATGCCATGGGTGCAAGATTTTGTGGGGATTGTTCTTGCCAGTTTTTTCCCCCAAGATTTTCACACACATACACACACATCTCGTTTTTTCATTTCTGTTCCTCACAATTCTATCTCTCTCTTTTATTCAAGCACACAGACACACACACACACACACACACACAGAGACACACACACACACACACACACACACACACACACACACACACACACAATTAATTGTACAGAATCGGTTGTTCCTCAGCTTAAATATAAATAATTTAAAGGATTGTTGTAAATGATGTTAATTTCACAACATCCCATATTCAACTTTATTTGAATTGCAAATCTCAAACATAGTTTCTCCACCTAAAGCAAGAACGTTAACCCGTAAGCAATTGACTAGTTTCCCCACTGCATGGATCATCAGCTGGGCACCGTTCTTCCTCGAGGTTTCAATTCTTTCAGCCCAGGACCTCTCCAAACGGCGGATCCACAACCTCAACATCAACACACACATGCACACACATACATCCACATACATACACTTACACACACACACACACACACACACACACACACACACACACACACACACACGACCACAAATAATTGCTTATTTTATATGCAAGGTGACTCAAAATTCTAGAAACACAGGACTAATGTTACTTTTTTTTCCTATTGCAGTGAGGGAACATGAATTTTCTGGTGGATGATCAGATTGAACTGACAGAAGTATTTGCCAGTGGAATTCTTTGAGATGTCAGAGCAAGATTCAATGAGAAACACCTAGAAAGTCCAGTTACGCGCAGCACCATATACAAGTTGGTGAGTTATTATTCTTCTTGAATTTTTGATTGTCTCTGTCATAGCATTACTATTATTAGTATCATAATTATTATTGTCATCGTCGCTTATTGGATTTCAGAATGTTTTTTATTATTTTGTTTTTGAGTCCTCTTTTTCGACAAATTGTTATTTTAATCATAGGTCATTGCTATGTTGTTTGCACTTTATTTGTCATTGATTTCCGAGATAATAATTTTTCATTTATAATTGTAAAACTTTGTAAAAATGGCTCCCGGTTGCTGTCTTTTCCTGAAATATTTGGACTTTCTTTTCTTTTTACAAGTAAGTGCTAAATTTTTCGGGAAAAGAATGTAAACCCTGACATCGATTAACATATAAGGCTTCTGGATATCTTTTATCTTTTGTTCGCTTGGTTTTATTGAGGCATGATTTTTCACAGATTATCATGTGAATGATGGTCTGTTGCTTATTGCCTGCGCTTTCTTTGTCAATGATCTGTGCGATATTATTTATTGAATATAATGGTAAATCTTTCAAACATTGCTCCCGTTTGCTGTCTTTACCTGAAATATTTGCACTTTCTTTTCTTTTTATTAGTAAGTGCTAAATATTTTGGGCAAAGAATGTAAACCATGACATCGATCAACATGTAAGGCTTGTGGTTTTTCGCTCAATTGATGAAATATATTACAACATAATTGTCAGCTTAATGAGAACAGCTCCATCTTCGCTGGTTGTTACAATGACAATGAATGCGTTTCAGACATGTGTGTCTTAAACAACCTTTTAAACATCGCACCCGGTTGCTGTCTTTACCTGAAATATTTGCACTTTTTTCTTTTTCATTAGTAAGTGCTAAATATTTTGGGCAAAGAATGTAAACCATGACATCAATCAACATGTAAGGCATGTGGGTGTTTTATCTTTCATTTTCTTGGTTTATGGATGCATCTTTTTGCACCGATTATCATGTCAATAATAGGCCGTTGCGTTTTGCTGCTCTTTCTTTGTCAATGTTTTGTGCGATATTATTTCTTGCATATAATGGTAAATCATTCATACATGGCTCCTGTTTGCTGTCTTTACCTGAAATATTTGCACTTTCTTTTCTTTTTATTAGTAAGTGCTGAATATTTTGGGCAAAGAATGTAAACCATGACATCGATCAACATGTCAGGCTTGTGGTTTTTCGCTCAATTGATGAAATATATTACAACATAATTGTCAGCTTAATGAGAACAGCTCCATCTTCGCTGGTTGTTACAATGACAATGAATGCGTTTCAGACATGTGTGTCTTAAACAACCTTTTAAACATCGCACCCAGTTGCTGTCTTTACCTGAAATATTTGCACTTTTTTCTTTTTCATAAGTAAGTGCTAAATATTTTGGGCAAATAATGTAAACCATGACATCGATCAACATGTAAGGCATGTGGGTGTTTTATCTTTCATTTTCTTGGTTTATGGATGCATCTTTTTGCACCGATTATCATGTCAATAATAGGCCGTTGCGTTTTGGTGCTCTTTCTTTGTCAATGTTTTGTGCGATATTATTTCTTGCATATAATGGTA
The DNA here is from genome assembly GCF_964187855.1 of Myxine glutinosa. Classification (NCBI taxonomy): domain Eukaryota; kingdom Metazoa; phylum Chordata; class Myxini; order Myxiniformes; family Myxinidae; genus Myxine; species Myxine glutinosa. The sequence goes on from NC_136268.1 coordinate 121,397,063, forward strand.
AATCATTCAAACATGGCTCCCGTTTGCTGTCTTTACCTGAAATATTTGCACTTTCTTTTCTTTTTATTAGTAAGTGCTGAATATTTTGGGCAAAGAATGTAAACCATGACATCGATCAACATGTAAGGCTTGTGGTTTTTCACTCAATTGATGACAGATATAACAACATAATTGTCAGCTTAACGAGAACTGCTTCATATTCGCTGGTTGTTGCAATGACAATGAATGCATTTCAGACATGTGTGTGTCAAACAACCATTTAAACATGGCTCCCGTTTGCTCTCTTTACCTGAAATATTTGCACTTTCTTTTCTTTTTTTAGTAAGTGCTAAATATTTTGGGCAAAGAATGTAAACCATGACATCGATCAACATGTAAGGCTTGTGGTTTTTCACTCAATTGATGACAGATATAACAACATAATTGTCAGCTTAACGAGAACTGCTTCATATTCGCTGGTTGTTGCAATGACAATGAATGAATTTCAGACATGTGTGTGTCAGACAACCGTTTAAAGATGGCTCCCGTTTGCTCTCTTTACCTGAAATATTTGCACTTTCTTTTCTTTTTATTAGTAAGTGCTAAATATTTTGGGCAAAGAATGTAAACCTTGACATGGATCAACATGTAAGGCTTGTGTGCGTTTTCTCTTTCATTTTCTTGCTTTATGGATGCATCTTTTTGCAGCGATTATCATGTCAATAATAGGCCGTTGCGTTTTGCTGCTCTTTCTTTGTCAATGTTTTGTGCGATATTATTTCTTGCATATAATGGGAAATCATTCAAACATGGCTCCCGTTTGCTGTCTTTACCTGAAATATTTGCACTTTCTTTTCTTTTTATTAGTAAGTGCTGAATATTTTGGGCAAAGAATGTAAACCATGACATCAATCAACATGTAAGGCTTGTGGTTTTTCACTCAATTGATGACAGATATAACAACATAATTGTCAGCTTAACGAGAACTGCTTCATATTCGCTGGTTGTTGCAATGACAATGGATGCATTTCAGACATGTGTGTGTCAAACAACCTTTTAAACATGGCTCCCGGTTGCTGTCCTTACCTGAAATATTTGCACTTTCTTTTGTTTTTAAGAGTAAGTGCTAAATATTTTGGGCAAAGAATGTAAACCATGACCACCATCAACATGTAAGGCTTGTGGTTGTTCACTAACTTGATGAAATAGTCAACGAAAGAATTGTCAGCTTAACAAACTCCCTCATCTTCACTGTTTGTTGCAATAACAATGAATACGTTTCAGACTGGTGGCTGCCAAAGAACCATTCACCTGGTTTAGTTTGCGACATGATTCAATCAATAAGTAACAGTTGTCAAATTTATTTCGGAATAAGTTTTTTTCATCCTAGACATAACTTTTACTCGCTGAACAACGCCATGGGTGCAAGATATTGTGGGGATTGTTCTTGCCAGTTTTTTCCCCCAAGATTTTCACACACATAGACACACATCTCGTTTTTTCATTTCTGTTCCTCACAATTCTATCTCTCTCTTTTATTCAAGCACACAGACACACACACACACACACACACACACACACACACACACACACACACACACACACACACAAACACACACACACACACACACAATTAATTGTACAGTATCGGTTGTTCCTCAACTTAAATATAAATAATTTAAAGGATTGTTGTAAATGATGTTAATTTCACAACATCCCATATTCAACTTTATTTGAATTGCAAATCTCAAACATAGTTTCTCCACCTAAAGCAAGAACGTTAACCCATAAGCAATTGACTAGTTTGCCCACTGCATGGCAGCTGGGCACCGTTCTTCCTCGAGGTTTCAATTCTTTCAGCCCAGGACCTCTCCAAACGGCGGATCCACAACCTCAACATCAACACACACATCCACATACATCCACATACATGCACTTACACACACACACACACACACACACACACACACACACACACACACACACACACACACACACGACCACAAATAATTGCTTATTTTATATGCAAGGTGACTCAAAATTCTAGAAACACAGGACTAATGTTAGTTTTTTTTCCTATTGCAGTGAGGGAACATGAATTTTCTGGTGGATGATCGGATTGAACTGACAGAAGTATTTGCCAGTGGAATTCTTTGAGATGTCAGCAAGATTCAATGAGAAACACCGAGAAAGTCCAGTTACGCGCAGCACCATATACAAGTTGGTGAGTTATTATTCTTCTTGAAATTTTGATTGTCTCTGTCATAGCATTACTATTATTAGTATCATAATTATTATTGTCATCGTCGCTTATTGGATTTCAGAATGTTTTTTATTATTTTGTTTTTGAGTCCTCTTTTTCGACAAATTGTTATTTTAATCATAGGTCATTGCTATGTTGTTTGCACTTTATTTGTCATTGATTTCCGAGATAATAATTTTTCATTTATAATTGTAAAACTTTGTAAAAATGGCTCCCGGTTGCTGTCTTTTCCTGAAATATTTGGACTTTCTTTTCTTTTTACAAGTAAGTGCTAAATTTTTCGGGAAAAGAATGTAAACCCTGACATCGATTAACATATAAGGCTTCTGGATATCTTTTATCTTTTGTTCGCTTGGTTTTATTGAGGCATGATTTTTCACAGATTATCATGTGAATGATGGTCTGTTGCTTATTGCTTGCGCTTTCTTTGTCAATGATCTGTGCGATATTATTTATTGAATATAATGGTAAATCTTTCAAACATTGCTCCCGTTTGCTGTCTTTACCTGAAATATTTGCACTTTCTTTTCTTTTTATTAGTAAGTGCTAAATATTTTGGACAAAGAATGTAAACCATGACATCGATCAACATGTAAGGCTTGTGGTTTTTCGCTCAATTGATGAAATATATTACAACATAATTGTCAGCTTAACGAGAACAGCTCCATCTTCGCTGGTTGTTACAATGACAATGAATGCGTTTCAGACATGTGTGTCTTAAACAACCTTTTAAACATCGCACCCGGTTGCTGTCTTTACCTGAAATATTTGCACTTTTTTCTTTTTCATTAGTAAGTGCTAAATATTTTGGGCAAAGAATGTAAACCATGACATCAATCAACATGTAAGGCATGTGGGTGTTTTATCTTTCATTTTCTTGGTTTATGGATGCATCTTTTTGCACCGATTATCATGTCAATAAATAGGCCGTTGCGTTTTGCTGCTCTTTCTTTGTCAATGTTTTGTGCGATATTATTTCTTGCATATAATGGTAAATCATTCAAACATGGCTCCTGTTTGCTGTCTTTACCTGAAATATTTGCACTTTCTTTTCTTTTTATTAGTAAGTGCTGAATATTTTGGGCAAAGAATGTAAACCATGACATCGATCAACATGTCAGGCTTGTGGTTTTTCGCTCAATTGATGAAATATATTACAACATAATTGTCAGCTTAACGAGAACAGCTCCATCTTCGCTGGTTGTTACAATGACAATGAATGCGTTTCAGACATGTGTGTCTTAAACAACCTTTTAAACATCGCACCCAGTTGCTGTCTTTACCTGAAATATTTGCACTTTTTTCTTTTTCATAAGTAAGTGCTAAATATTTTGGGCAAAGAATGTAAACCATGACATCGATCAACATGTAAGGCATGTGGGTGTTTTATCTTTCATTTTCTTGGTTTATGGATGCATCTTTTTGCACCGATTATCATGTCAATAATAGGCCGTTGCGTTTTGCTGCTCTTTCTTTGTCAATGTTTTGTGCGATATTATTTCTTGCATATAATGGTAAATCATTCAAACATGGCTCCCGTTTGCTGTCTTTACCTGAAATATTTGCACTTTCTTTTCTTTTTATTAGTAAGTGCTGAATATTTTGGGCAAAGAATGTAAACCATGACATCGATCAACATGTAAGGCTTGTGGTTTTTCACTCAATTGATGACAGATATAACAACATAATTGTCAGCTTAAAGAGAACTGCTTCATATTCGCTGGTTGTTGCAATGACAATGAATGCATTTCAGACATGTGTGTGTCAAACAACCATTTAAACATGGCTCCCGTTTGCTCTCTTTACCTGAAATATTTGCACTTTCTTTTCTTTTTATTAGTAAGTGCTAAATATTTTGGGCAAAGAATGTAAACCATGACATCGATCAACATGTAAGGCTTGTGGTTTTTCACTCAATTGATGACAGATATAACAACATAATTGTCAGCTTAACGAGAACTGCTTCATATTCGCTGGTTGTTGCAATGACAATGAATGAATTTCAGACATGTGTGTGTCAGACAACCGTTTAAAGATGGCTCCCGTTTGCTCTCTTTACCTGAAATATTTGCACTTTCTTTTTATCTTGCCAAAACGAAGTTTTTGCAAGATGTATCAGTCAGCTTGTATGTTTGTTTGTTTGTTTGTTTGTTTGTTTTTTTGTTTGTTTTTTTGTTTGTGGTTAATCATTTTTTTTTCACGTTTAGATCACTCTGTAGACCACAGTTATTATTGGAAACTCCTGTAACTTCGCAGATCAGAGTCCTATAGAGATACCCTTCAGCACACAAAATTTTGAAGGTCAAGGTCAAAGGTCAAGGTCACTTTGCGGTCAATCATGGAGGTCAACGAAACCCTTATTTTTTGAGTAACTTTGATCGGATCGTCTCCAAACTTCATGGGAATCTAGTATATGGTCCGGCGCTCAGCTGATTAGTTTTTGGTGGCGATCGGCCTTGACCTTCATGGTTAGCGCTGGAGGTCGAAAATTATTGACCCCAAGGTCAAATTACGAAACCCTTATTTTTTGAGTAACTTTGATCTTATGATCTCCAAACTTGGTGGGTATATAGGGTGTGGTATGGCGCTCAGTTGATTAGTTTTTGGTGTCGATCGGCCTTGACCTTCAAGGTCATTTTGAAGGTCATTCAATTTTGACCAAAAGGTAAAATTTTCAAGTTTCAGTTACCATATCGAGTAGTACCTCAAATTGAAGCCCTTGTTGAGTGCTTTCCAAACATATAACTAGTTTGACAATGTGACGTCATTTGACGGCGTTATGACGAAAAAACTGCACTTTTCATGTATATTGTATTGCTTTAGTTCGCATTGTTTAGGTCACTCTGTAGAGCACAGTTCCCTTTGGAAACTCTTGTAAGTTCGCATATCAGAGTCTTTTAGAGATACCCTTTAGCACACAAAATTATGAAGGTCAAGGTCAAAGGTCAAGGTCACTTTGCGGCCAATCATGGAGGTCGACGAAACACTAATTTTTTGAGTAACTTTGATCGGATCGTCTCCAAACTTCATGGGAATCTAGTATATGGTCCGGCGCTCAGCTGATTAGTTTTTGGTGGCGATCGGCCTTGACCTTCATGGTTAGCGCTGGAGGTCGAAAATTATTGACCCCAAGGTCAAATTTTGAAATCGTAGGTACCATATCGAGTAATACCTCATATGAATGCCCTTGATGAGTGCTTCCCAGATCTGTAAACAGTTTGACGCTATGACGTCATTTGATGACGTCATGATGAAAAAACGGAATTTTCATGAAAAAATTATTTCCTCAGTTCTCATCAAAATCTTTCAATATTTCATGTGCGTTGGTCATGAAGACATACTATTCACCATACGAAATTATTAAGGTCAAGGTCAAATGGCAAGATACGGTTCACCCTGTGGGTGACATATGTTCATCTTTTTATTAGTAAGTGCTAAATATTTTGGGCAAAGAATGTAAACCTTGACATGGATCAACATGTAAGGCTTGTGTGCGTTTTCTCTTTCATTTTCTTGCTTTATGGATGCATCTTTTTGCAGCGATTACCATGTCAATAATAGGCCGTTGCGTTTTGCTGCTCTTTCTTTGTCAATGTTTTGTGCGATATTATTTCTTGCATATAATGGGAAATCATTCAAACATGGCTCCCGTTTGCTGTCTTTACCTGAAATATTTGCACTTTCTTTTCTTTTTATTAGTAAGTGCTGAATATTTTGGGCAAAGAATGTAAACCATGACATCAATCAACATGTAAGGCTTGTGGTTTTTCACTCAATTGATGACAGATATAACAACATAATTGTCAGCTTAACGAGAACTGCTTCATATTCGCTGGTTGTTGCAATGACAATGGATGCATTTCAGACATGTGTGTGTCAAACAACCTTTTAAACATGGCTCCCGGTTGCTGTCCTTACCTGAAATATTTGCACTTTCTTTTGTTTTTAAGAGTAAGTGCTAAATATTTTGGGCAAAGAATGTAAACCATGACCACCATCAACATGTAAGGCTTGTGGTTGTTCACTAACTTGATGAAATAGTCAACGAAAGAATTGTCAGCTTAACAAACTCCCTCATCTTCACTGTTTGTTGCAATAACAATGAATACGTTTCAGACTGGTGGCTGCCAAAGAACCATTCACCTGGTTTAGTTTGCGACATGATTCAATCAATAAGTAACAGTTGTCAAATTTATTTCGGAATAAGTTTTTTTCATCCTAGACATAACTTTTACTCGCTGAACAACGCCATGGGTGCAAGATATTGTGGGGATTGTTCTTGCCAGTTTTTTCCCCCAAGATTTTCACACACATAGACACACATCTCGTTTTTTCATTTCTGTTCCTCACAATTCTATCTCTCTCTTTTATTCAAGCACACAGACACACACACACACACACACACACACAGAGACACACACACACACACACACACACACACACACACAATTAATTGTACAGAATCGGTTGTTCCTCAACTTAAATATAAATAATTTAAAGGATTGTTGTAAATGATGTTAATTTCACAACATCCCATATTCAACTTTATTTGAATTGCAAATCTCAAACATAGTTTCTCCACCTAAAGCAAGAACGTTAACCCGTAAGCAATTGACTGGTTTCCCCACTGCATGGATCATCAGCTGGGCACCGTTCTTCCTCGAGGTTTCAATTCTTTCAGCCCAGGACCTCTCCAAACGGCGGATCCACAACCTCAACATCAACACACACATGCACACACATGCACACACATGCACACACATGCACACACATGCACACACATACATCCACATACATGCACTTACACACACACACACACTCACACACACACACACACACGACCACAAATAATTGCTTATTTTATTTGCAAGGTGACTCAAAATTCTAGAAACACAGGACTAATGTTACTTTTTTTTCCTATTGCAGTGAGGGAACATGAATTTTCTGGTGGATGATCGGATTGAACTGACAGAAGTATTTGCCAGTGGAATTCTTTGAGATGTCACAGCAAGATTCAATGAGAAACACCTAGAAAGTCCAGTTACGTGCAGCACCATATACAAGTTGGTGAGTTATTATTCTTCCTGAATTTTTGATTGTCTCTGTCATAGCGTTACTATTATTAGTATCATAATTATTATTGTCATCGTTGCTTATTGGATTTCAGAATGTTTTTTTAATTTTGTTTTTTAGTCCTCTTTTTCGACAAATTGTTATTTTAATCATAGGTCATTGCTATGTTGTTTGCACTTTATTTGTCATTGATTTCCGAGATAATAATTCTTCATTTATAATTGTAAAACTTTATAAAAATGGCTCCCGGTTGCTGACTTTTCCTGAAATATTTGGACTTGCTTTTCTTTTTACAAGTAAGTGCTAAATTTTTCGGGAAAAGAATGTAAACCCTGACATCGATTAACATATAAGGCTTCTGGATATCTTTTATCTTTTGTTCGCTTGGTTTTATTGACGCATGTTTTTTCACAGATTATCATGTGAATAATGGTCCGTTGCTTATTGCCTGCGCTTTCTTTGTCAATGTTCTGTGCGATATTATTTCTTGAATACAATGGTAAATCTTTCAAACATTGCTCCCATTTGCTGTCTTTACCTGAAATATTTGCACTTTCTTTTCTTTTTATTAGTAAGTGCTAAATATTTTGGGCAAAGAATGTAAGCCATGACATCGATCAACATGTAAGGCGTCTGGATGTCTTTTATCTTTTGTTCTCCTGGTTTTATTGAGGCATGTTTTTGCACAGATTATCATGTGAATAATGGTCCGTTGCTTATTGCCTGGGCTTTATTTGTCAATAATATGTGCGATATTATTTCTTGAATATAATTGTAAAACTTTGTAAACATGGCACGTGGTTGCTGTCTTTGCCTGAAATATTTGCATTCTTTTCTTTTTATTAGGAAGTGAGATCTTGGAGACGGCGGCAGGGATTTTCGAAGCTCCACACGGTCTCCACGTTTTTCGAAGTTGTCTGTTCACAATTGTATTTTGTCGAAACTGTATTTATCTTTCGGTGTGTGAAGTTATTGTGTGCAACTTTGGTTGTTTCTCGGTGTTTATCTTTCATAAATTGATCGTCTGTTTGCCGTGTCGCGAGCAAGGCCTTTGCCGCGTCGCGAACGATTTTGAAATCGAAGTTAAGTGATTGTTCCCATTTGTATTTTCGTTAAAACTGTATTTATTTATGGTGTTGTACGTATATTGTGTCCCGACGAAGATTTTTCGGTGCAAATCTTTCATACCTGTATTGAAAATCGTGTTAATTCGTGTCGTGTCTTGAGGCCTTGTACAGTGTGCACTGTACAACCTTGAGGCTTTGTTTTTCTCAGCGGTCTGTCGTTTGTGATCCAATAACTTTCGTTCTCTGTATTCCCAGTCTTTTCACCCATAGCCTACTTCCTTGTGTAAATCTCAACTCAAAAAAAAAACAAACAAAAAAAAACACACACAACATTTCCTTCTCTGTTCTCATTCGTTTATTCATTCTTATTCGTTCGTTCGTTCTTCGACCACGTGTTTCTCCCCCATTTCCCCAGATAGTTTTCACTCATTAACCTTCAATGTTTACACTTTCCCCTCAAGTTATGTATTCCGTCATATTTTATAACACCTTTTTCTTCTTCTTCTTTAAAAGGCTGCTTTCGACTTGCTCACCAAATCAATTCATCCCAAAAAAATTATCCATCTCCTATAGTGCCTTTTTTCTACATTCCCTAAACTCTCCTGCACTCCATCCTTCATCCAGCGTCCTTAAACGTATTTTTAACTCGAAGGTCACAAGAAACTCATTTTGCAATAAATGTTCGTTTCCCATAAATCGTACACTTTCAAAAATCCAATCTCACCCCTCCCCTCCAAATCTTCCCCATAACCCCTCCCCTCCAAATCTTCCCCATCACCCTTCTCCTGCAAATCTTCCCCATCACCCATCCCTTTCAAATCTCCCCCCTTGCCCCCTCCCTCCTAAACTACCCCCTCACCCCTCTCCGCCAAGACGCCCCCTCGCCCCTCCCCTCCTAGACTCCTGCCTCACCCCTCCCCTCCAAATCTCCCCCATATCCCATCCCTTTCAAATCCCTCCCCTTGTCCCTTCCCTCCCAAACTCCCCCCTCACCCCTCCCCTTCAAATCTCCCCACCCTCATTGCTTCTCAATTTCCCCCCTCTCACTCCCCCTCCTCAAAGCGTCCTCCCCGCTTCTTCCCCCTTCAAACTCTCACCTCCATCTCCCCCAACCTTCTGCCTCGCTCTTCCCCCTCCTCAAATAACACCTCATTGTGGCTCACCCAATCACCATCAAACCTTTTGTCCGCCCCATCCTTCCCTTTCTCCGAGCTATTCTGAAATCTCTGACACACCTTCAACAGCTCTCCCTACCTCTTCCACCTCTTCCACATCTTACCCTACCCCTCCTCCCCCCTGTTCTGTATCTGATGCTCCCCCTTCCTCTTCATTAACGGTATGGACCTCAAACATCCGGGGCCTTCGTTCAAACTTAACTGATCTCTCCATACAGGTTGCTTCTGTCAAACCAGACGTGATCTGCTTAACAGAAACTTTCCTCCTTTATGATGTCTCTGATTCCATAGTATCTCTCCCGGGCTACTCCCTCCTCCGGTATGATAGACCTGAGCCTCGTCCTGGAGGCGGGGTTGCTATCTTTATCAAAAACTCTCTTCCTCACTCGCCCTGCACTGCACTCTCTCCACCTCACCCCCAGGAATACCTCTGGCTACGGCTTCCCCTTCGCTCCCACCTCTTGTTCATATGTGTGTTGTACCGTCCACCAAACAGTGATGACTCCATCTACATCTCGCTGTCTGATGATATGGACCAACTTCTATCTACTCATCCCAACTCTCTCTTCCTCATATGTGGTGATTTCAACTGTCATCATGCCAGTTGGCTGGGTGTGGGTACCTCTGTCACCAGCCATTGCTCCTCAGCAAAGGACTTCTGCGACTCACTGGGACTGACACAATCTGTCAATTTCCCGACCCGGATCTCAGTCAACGGAACATCTTCTCTTCTGGACTTGGTTATGACTAACTTCCCTGAAAATGTCCTGCTCTTCTTCTGCTCCGATCGGATCATCTGATCATGTCCTTGTTAAAGTGGACATCTCTCTGACCATCCTCAGGGAGCCTGCTCAGCGTCGACGTGTCTGGCATTTCACTCAGGCCAACTGGCACGGTCTTCAAGCAGCCATCAATCATCTGGACTGGTCTCCCATCTCTACCACCTCTGACATCAACTCATCCTGGGAATTCTTCCAAAGCAAATTGCTCTCTCTCATGCACAGATTTATCCCATCTCGTCTTCAGTTGTCATACCCTTCCTCCCGTCCATGGTACACGGAATCTTGTGGTGAGGCTGTTGCCCAGAAACAACTTGCCTTCGTCTCCTGGAAAGCAAATCCAACGGAAGGAAATCTCATTTCCTTTCACAAAGCCTGAAACAAGTGTGTGTCCACCCTCAGGAGAGCCAGGAAACAATATCTCTTCGTTCTCAAGACCAAACTCTCTTATCTGTCTCCCTCTTCCAAATCCTGGTGGCGTCTGGTCAAATCCGTTTCTGGTGTTTGTTCCCCCTCCATCCCCTCCCTTACCTCAAACGGCTACACAGCTGACTCCGCACGTGAAAAAGCTGAATGCCTCAACTCTGTGTTTGCCTCTAAATCTTGTGTCCCAAACCCATCCCTCTCTGTACCCACCATACCCAGTCGTACCCTGCTGCTCCTGGACTCCGTGTCCTTTCCTCCTGACAAGGTGGAAAAGTTTCTGTCAACCCTCGACTCTGATTCTGCAACTGGACCCGACGGCATCAGCCCACGGGTCCTAAAATCCTGCTCTGCTGCTCTATCTCACCCTCTCTCTGTTCTCTTCACCCTCTCTTTTGCTCAAGGTCAACTGCCATCTGCTTGGAAATCAGCCAACATCACCGCTTTGCACAAAAAAGGTGCAAAAACAGATCCTAGCAACTACAGACCAATCAGCCTTCTCCCAATTATCAGCAAAGTCATGGAATCCATCATTGCTTCGGATATGAAATCTTTCCTCTTCTCCAATGGCTTGATCTCTGATCATCAATTTGGTTTCAGACCAGGTCACTCTACTCTGGACATGCTGCTTCTGCTGTCTCAACAATGGATGGAGGTCCTCAATGCCAAACAGGAAATTAGAGCTGTCTCCCTCGACATATCACGTGCCTTCGACACGGTCTGGCACCCCGCTCTGCTCACCAAACTCTCCTCCTTTGGTATCCATGGAAATCTCCACGCATGGCTGGCGGACTTCCTCTCTAGTCGTCGTCAACGTGTGGCCCTGAATGGGTTTCTCTCAGCTCCTCTTCCTGTTCAGGCTGGAGTTCCCCAAGGCAGTGTTCTGGGCCCCGTGCTTTTTCTGGTCTTCATCAATGATCTCTCTGACTCTCTCGAAAATCCTCTCTATCTCTTTGCTGATGACTCCACTCTCTGCCGCTCCATTCCTCTTCCCTCAGATCGGCAGTCTGCTGCCTCCTCACTCTCTGAAGACCTGGACAAAATCACAGACTGGTCAAACAAGTGGAACATGTCTTTCAATCCTGACAAATCTCACACTCTTACTATGTCTCTCCGAAAAGATCGACTGGACAACCCTCCCATCTACTTTCTCAACAATCCTCTCCAAGAAGTTCTGTCGCTCAAGATTTTGGGTCTCACTATCTGCCATGATCTTTCTTGGGAAAACCACATTTCCAAGCTGGCCTCCAAAGCCAGTCGCCGACTGGGCATCCTCCGTCGTGCGAAGTCCTTCCTCGGCACACCTGAGCTCCTCACCACATACAAGGCTTTCATCCGCAGCTCAATGGAATACTGTTCTCCCCTATGGGCCGGTGCTCCTGCCTCACACCTAGCTCGGCTTCACGCTGTTGAAACCAAAGCTTTCAGAATTATTGGAATCTCCCGCGATGAAGCTATCTCTGAGGGCCTTTCACTCACTCACCGCAGGCAGGTAGGTGGTCTTTCTGTCTTCTACCGACTCCTCTCCGGCCTTGCACCCCCAGCTCTCTCTGTGCTCTGTCCCCCAAATATTCCTACAGGTCGCACAAGATCTGCCAGCAACCCTCTGATGGTTAAACTGCCGAAATCTCGGCTCTCTGCTCACCTTCACTCTTTCATTCCTCTTTTCTCCCGCCTCTGGAACAAACTCCCTCACTCCCTTCGATCCCACTCCTCCCTCCAGGTCTTTAAAACAGCTGTTCACCACCATCTCTTATCTTCCCCCATCGAAAACCTTGATCTTTTCTACCCCCGCTAATTCACCACAGATCCACCTTGTTTGAAATTCCAACTTCTTTCCTGGAAGTCCTGGCAGTGTCCATATGTTTTATACCTCTCCCACCGCCCCCTTCCCACGCACCCCCCCCCCAAAGCCCTCGCCCTCTCTCAGATCTCTCGATGTCTCCATGTCTCTCGGTCCCTGCTCTCAAATGTTGTGTTTGTGTCCTTCCCCCTCTCTCCCCATCGTGTCTACCGCTCCCTATATTATATGTTTTATGTGTCGGTTTGTCTTTCTGTGTGATTAATGTTCGCTCTTTCACGAGCCTCGATCTTGTATACAAAAAAAAAAAAAAAAAAAAAAAGTGCTAAAAATTTTGGGCAAACATTGTAAAGCTTGACATCTATCAACATGTAAGGCTTGTGTGTGCTTTATCTTTCATTTTCTTGGTTTATGGATGCATCTTTTTGCACAGATTATCATGTCAATAATAGGCCATTGCGTTTTGCCTGCTCTTTATTTGTCAATGATGTGTGCGATACCATTTCTTGGATATAATGGTAAATCTTTCAAACATGGCTCCCGTTTGCTCTATTTACCTAAAATATTTGCACTTTGGTTTCTTTTTATTCGTAAGTGCTAAATATTTTGGGCAAAGAATGTAAACCATGACATCGATCAACATGTAAGGCTTGTGGTTTTTCACTCAATTGATGACAGATATAACAACATAATTGTCAGCTTAACGAGAACTGCTTCATATTCGCTGGTTGTTGCAATGACAATGGATGCATTTCAGACATGTGTGTGTCAAACAACCTTTTAAACATGGCTCCCGGTTGCTGTCCTTACCTGAAATATTTGCACTTTCTTTTGTTTTTAAGAGTAAGTGCTAAATATTTTGGGCAAAGAATGTAAACCATGACCACCATCAACATGTAAGGCTTGTGGTTGTTCACTAACTTGATGAAATATTCAACAAAATAATTGTCAGCTTAACAAACTCCTTCATCTTCACTGTTTGTTGCAATAACAATGAATACGTTTCAGACTGGTGGTTGCCAAAGAACCATTCACCTGGTTTAGTTTCTGACATGATTCAATCAATAAGTAACAGTTGTCAAATTTATTTCGGAATAAGTTTTTTTCATCCTAGACATAACTTTTACTCGCTGAACAACGCCATGGGTGCAAGATTTTGTGGGGATTGTTCTTGCCAGTTTTTTCCCCCAAGATTTTCACACACATAGACACACATCTCGTTTTTTCATTTCTGTTCCTCACAATTCTATCTCTCTCTTTTATTCAAGCACACAGACACACACACACACACACACACACACACACACACACACACACACACACACACTTAATTAATTGTACAGTATCGGTTGTTCCTCAACTTAAATATAAATAATTTAAAGGATTGTTGTAAATGATGTTAATTTCACAACATCCCATATTCAACTTTATTTGAATTGCAAATCTCAAACATAGTTTCTCCACCTAAAGCAAGAACGTTAACCCATAAGCAATTGACTAGTTTGCCCACTGCATGGATCATCAGCTGGGCACCGTTCTTCCTCGAGGTTTCAATTTTTTCAGCCCAGGACTTCTCCAAACGGCAGATCCACAACCTCAACATCAACACACACATGCACACACATGCACACACATACACACACATACATCCACATACATCCACATACATCCACATACATCCACATACACACACACACACACACACACACACACGAACACAAATAATTGCTTATTTTATATGCAAGGTGACTCAAAATTCTAGAAACACAGGACTAATGTTACTTTTTTTTCCTATTGCAGTGAGGGAACATGAATTTTCTGGTGGATGATCGGATTGAACTGACAGAAATATTTGCCAGTGGAATTCTTTGAGATGTCACAGCAAGATTCAACGAGAAACACCTAGAAAGTCCAGTTACGCGCAGCACCATATACAAGTTGGTGAGTTATTATTCTTCCTGAATTTTTGATTGTCTCTGTCATAGCATTACTATTATCAGTATCATAATTATTATTGTCATTGTCACTTATTGGATTTCAGAATGTTTTTTTAATTTTGTTTTTGAGTCCTCTTTTTCGACAAATTGTTATTTTAATCATAGGTCATTGCCATGTTGTTTGCACTTTATTTGTCATTGATTTCCGAGATAATAATTCTTCATTTATAATTGTAAAACTTTGTAAAAATGGCTCCCGGTTGCTGTCTTTTCCTGAAATATTTGTACTTTCTTTTCTTTTTACAAGTAAGTGCTAAATTTTTCGGGAAAAGAATGTAAACCCTGACATCGATTAACATATAAGGCTTCTGGATATCTTTTATCTTTTGTTCGCTTGGTTTTATTGAGGCATGCTTTTTCACAGATTATCATGTGAATAATGGTCCGTTGCTTATTGCCTGCGCTTTCTTTGTCAATGTTCTGTGCGATATTATTTCTTGAATACAATGGTAAATCTTTCAAACATTGCTCCCGTTTGCTGTCTTTACCTGAAATATTTGCACTTTCATTTCTTTTTATTAGTAAGTTCTAAATATTTTGGGCAAAGAATGTAAACCATGACATCGATCAACATGTAAGGCTTGTGGTTTTTCGCTCAATTGATGAAATATATAACAACATAATTGTCAGCTTAACGAGAACAGCTCCATCTTCGCTGGATGTTACAATGACAATGAATGCGTTTCAGACATGTGTGTCTTAAACAACCTTTTAAACATCGCACCCGGTTGCTGTCTTTACCTGAAATATTTGCACTTTTTTTCTTTTTCATTAGTAAGTGCTAAATATTTTGGGCAAAGAATGTAAACCATGACCACCATCAACATGTAAGGCTTGTGGTTTTGCACTCAATTGATGACAGATATAACAACATAATTGTCAGCTTAACGAGAACAGCTCCATCTTCGCTGGTTGTTACAATGACAATGAATGCGTTTCAGACATGTGTGTCTTAAACAACCTTTTAAACATCGCACCCGGTTGCTGTCTTTACCTGAAATATTTGCACTTTTTTCTTTTTCATTAGTAAGTGCTAAATATTTTGGGCAAAGAATGTAAACCATGACATCGATCAACATGTAAGGCATGTGGGTGTTTTAACTTTCATTTTCTTGGTTTATGGATGCATCTTTTTGCACCGATTATCATGTCAATAATAGGCCGTTGCGTTTTGCTGCTCTTTCTTTGTCAATGTTTTGTGCGATATTATTTCTTGCATATAATGGTAAATCATTCAAACATGGCTCCCGTTTGCTCTCTTTTCCTGAAATATTTGCACTTTCTTTCCTTTTTACAAGTAAGTGCTAAATTTTTCGGGAAAAGAATGTAAACAATGACATCGATCAACATGTAAGGCTTGTGGTTTTTCGCTCAATTGATGAAATATATTACAACATAATTGTCAGCTTAACGAGAACTGCTTCATATTCGCTGGTTGTTACAATGACAATGAATGCATTTCAGACATGTGTGTGTCAAACAACCTTTTAAACATCACACCCAGTTGCTGTCCTTACCTGAAATATTTGCACTTTCTTTTGTTTTTAAGAGTAAGTGCAAAATATTTTGGGCAAAGAATGTAAACCATGACCACCATCAACATGTAACGCTTGTGGTTGTTCACTAACTTGATGAAATATTCAACAAAAGAATTGTCAGCTTAACAAACTCCTTCATCTTCACTGTTTGTTGCAATAACAAGGCTTGTGTGTGTTCTCTTTCATTTTCTTGGGATATGGATGCATCTTTTTTCATCGATTATCATGTCAATAATAGGCCATTGCGTTTTGCTGCTCTTTCTTTGTCAATGTTCTGTGCGATAATATTTCTTGAATATAATGGTAAATCTTTCAAACATGGCTCCCGTTTGCTGTCTTTACCTGAAATATTTGCACTTTCTTTTCTTTTTATTAGTAAGTGCTAAATATTTTGGGCAAAGAATGTAAACCATGACATCGATTAACATGCAAGGCTTGTGGTTTTTTGCTCAATTGATGAAATATATAACAACATAATTGTCAGCTTAACGAGAACAGCTCCATCTTCGCTGGTTGTTTCAATGACAATGAATGCCTTTCAGACAGGTGTGTCTTGAACAACCTTTTAAACATCGCACCCGGTTGCTGTCTTTACCTAAAATATTTGCACTTTTTTTCTTTTTCATGAGTAAGTGCTAAATATTTTGGGAAAAGAATGTAAACGTTGACATCGATCAACATGTAAGGCTTGTGGTTATGTTTTATCTTTCATTTTCTTGGTTTATGGATGCTTTTTTTTGCACTGATTATCATGTCAATAATAGGCCATTGCCTTTTGCTGCTCTTTCTTTGTCAATGTTCTGTGCGATAATATTTCTTGAATATAATGGTAGATCATTCAAACATGGCTCCCGTTTAATGTCTTTACCTGAAATATTTACTTTTCTTTTCTTTCTTTTCTTTTTACAAGTAAGTGCTAAATTTTTCGGGAAAAGAATGTAAACCCTGACATCGATTAAAATATATATGGCTTCTGGATATCTTTTATCTTTTGTTCTCTTGGTTTTATTGAGGCATGTTTTTGCACAGATTATCATGTGAATAATGGTCCGTTGCTTATTGCCTGCACTTTATTTGTCAATAATATGTGCGATATTATTTCTTGAATATCATTGTAAAACTTTGTAAACATTGCACGCGGTTGCCAGCTTAACGAGAACAGCTCCATCCATTGTCAGCTTAACGAGAACAGCTCCATCTTCGCTGGTTGTTTCAATGACAATGAATGCGTTTCAGACAGGTGTGTCTTGAACAACCTTTTAAACATCGCACCCGGTTGCTGTCTTTACCTAAAATATTTGCACTTTTTTTCTTTTTCATGAGTAAGTGCTAAATATTTTGGGAAAAGAATGTAAACGTTGACATCGATCAACATGTAAGGCTTGTGGTTATGTTTTATCTTTCATTTTCTTGGTTTATGGATGCTTTTTTTTTGCACCGATTATCATGTCAATAATAGGCCATTGCCTTTTGCTGCTCTTTCTTTGTCAATGTTCTGTGCGATAATATTTCTTGAATATAATGGTAGATCATTCAAACATGGCTCCCGTTTAATGTCTTTACCTGAAATATTTACTTTCTTTACTTTCTTTTCTTTTTACAAGTAAGTGCTAAATTTTTCGGGAAAAGAATGTAAACCCTGACATCGATTAACATATATGGCTTCTGGATATCTTTTATCTTTTGTTCTCTTGGTTTTATTGAGGCATGTTTTTGCACAGATTATCATGTGAATAATGGTCCGTTGCTTATTGCCTGCGCTTTATTTGTCAATAATATGTGCGATATTATTTCTTGAATATCATTGTAAAACTTTGTAAACATTGCACGTGGTTGCTGTCTTTGCCTGAAATATTTGCACTTTCTTTTCTTTTTATTAGTAAGTGCTAAATATTTTGGGCAAAGAATGTAAACCATGACATCGATCAACATGTAAGGCTTCTGGATATCTTTTATCTTTTGTTCTCTTGGTTTTATTGAGGCATATTTTTGCACAGATTATCATGTGAATAATGGTCCGTTGCTCATTGTCTGAGCTTTATTTGTCAATAATATCTGCGATATTATTTCTTGAATGTAATTGTAAAACTTTGTAAACATGGCACGCGGTTGCTGTCTTTGCCTGAAATATTTGCACTTTCTTTTCTTTTTATTAGTAAGTGCTAAATATTTTGGGCAAAGATTGTAAAGCTTGACATCGATCAACATGTAAGGCCTGTGGGTTCTTTATCTTTCATTTTCTTGGTTTATGGATGCATCTTTTTTGCACCGATTATCGTGTCAATAACAGGCCATTGGCTTTTGCTGCTCTTTCTTTGTCAATGTTCTGTGCGATATTATTTCTTGAATATAATGGTAAATCATTCAAACATGGCTCCCGTTTGCTGTCTTTACCTGAAATATTTGCACTTTCTTTTCTTTTTATTAGTAAGTGCTAAATATTTTGGGCAAAGAATGTAAACCATGACATCGATCAACATGTAAGGCTTGTGGTTTTTCACTCAATTGATGACAGATATAACAACATAATTGTCAGCTTAACGAGAACTGTTTCATATTCGCTGGTTGTTGCAACGACAATGAATGCATTTCAGACATGTGTGTGTCAAACAACCATTTAAACATGGCTCCCGTTTGCTCTCTTTACCTGAAATATTTGCACTTTCTTTTCTTTTTATGAGTAAGTGCTAAATATTTTGGGCAAAGAATGTAAACCTTGACATCGATCAACATGTAAGGCTAGTGTGCGTTTTCTCTTTCATTTTCTTGCTTTATGGATGCATCTTTTTGCACCGATTATCATGTCAATAATAGGCCATTGCGTTTTGCTGCTCTTTCTTGGTCAATGTTTTGTGCGATATTATTTCTTGCATATAATGGTAAATCATTCAAACATGGCTCCCGTTTGCTGTCTTTACCTGAAATATTTGCACTTTCTTTTATTTTTATTAGTAAGTGCGGAATATTTTGGGCAAAGAATGTAAACCATGACATCGATCAACATGTAAGGCTTGTGGTTTTTCACTCAATTGATGACAGATATAACAACATAATTGTCAGCTTAACGAGAACTGCTTCATATTCGCTGGTTGTTGCAATGACAATGAATGCATTTCAGACATGTGTGTGTCAAACAACCCTTTAAACATGGCTCCCGGTTGCTGTCCTTACCTGAAATATTTGCACTTTCTTTTGTTTTTAAGAGTAAGTGCAAAATATTTTGGGCAAAGAATGTAAACCATGACATCGATCAACATGCAAGGCTTGTGGTTTTTTGCTCAATTGATGAAATATATAACAACATAATTGTCAGCTTAACGAGAACAGCTCCATCTTCGCTGGGTGTTACAATGACAATGAATGCGTTTCAGACAGCAGCAAGGTCAGTCGATCGCAGACTTCATTGCACACCTCAAAAAACTGTCACATCTGTGTGAGTTTGGGGACACGATTGATGACATGCTCCTTGATTTGCTGGTGGTTGGCATGTCCGATGACCGCACTCGTAGACGCCTGCTTGCGGAGAGAAGACTGACGTTCCAAAATGCCAGAGACACCGCCATTTCCATGGAAAGTGCTGAACGCAATGCTACTAGCATCGGTGCCACTCGCTCGTCTGGTAGCAGCCCTGCTGTGAATCGGTTGGATCATGATCAGCCAAATCGTTGGAACAAGTCTCCTCGTCAGAAGTCAGTGCAGTCTTGAACACACAACAAATGTTTTCGGTGCAACGGAAAGCACCCTCCGGAGTCGTGTCGGTTCAAAGATGCAACCTGCCATTTCTGTTCGAAAACTGGCCATATTGCTCCAGCTTGCATCATTCGCAAATCGGGAAAAGGGAAAGCTGGTGACAAGGAGATTCAACCGGTCGGGATTGTGAAGATGACGTCACTCGCTAGAAACTATGTGTGGTGGCCGAATCTTGATGCTGATATCGAACATCATGTTCGACATTGTTACCCCTGCCAGAGCACCCGGAATACACCTGTGAAAGCGCCACTGCATCCCTGGGAATGGCCCAGCGAACCGTGGCATCGCCTACATCTCAATTATGCCGGGCCTATTAACGGCAGCATGATTCTAATAATTACAGACGCGCACACAAAATGGATGGATGCCTATGTGATGCGTGGTACTACATCAGCCATTGTCTTCGAAAAACTCAGACGCTGTTTCGCCACTCATGGTCTGCCCAGGATGATCGTGAGTGATAACGGTTCGTGTTTTTCCAGTTCCGAGTTTGCCGAGTTCACACGTCCGAACGGCATCAAACATAATAATTTTTTCAGCCCACATCACCAGGCTTCAAATGGCTTGGCCGAACGATCCATGGGAATCATCAAATCCGGATTGCAGAAACTTCAGGAGGGAACCCTGGAAACAAAGCTGTCTCGTCTCCTGTTCAAATACCGCATCACGCCACAATCAACAACCGGTGCAGCTCCGTCTGAGTTATTGATGAAACGACACTTGAGATCGACACTTGACAATCTCAAACCAGACATATCATCAAACGTTTATCAGAGCCAGCTTAATCAAAAGTTGGTGCACGATAAGACGTCCAACAGTCGATGTATCAATATTGGAGATCCAGTGTTTGCCCGAAATTTTGGTGCATGTGCGACGTGGCTACCGGGGGACATCATCGAGAAGCCAGGTCCACTGTCCTGTGTGATTCGCCTGCAGGACGGCCGCGAAATTCGTCAACATCAGGACCACATAACCTACCGTCACTGTGAGACGATAGAGCCTGCAGCATCGTCACAGTCAGAACAACAGTTCGACCCACCACTGCCGGAGATCGTCGTGGCCGCTCCAGCTGGCACGGATGCCCCGAAAACCTCTGCGAACACTACACCCTTCGTGGAGACCAAAGGAATCACCTCGGACTCTGTATCCACTGGTACACCGCGACCCAAAGGGATCACCTCGGACTCTGTATCCACTGGTACACGGCCACCCAAAGGAATCACCTCGGACTCTGTATCCACTGGTACACCGCCACCCAAAGGGATCACCTCGGACTCTGTATCCACTGGTACACCGCCACCCAAAGGAATCACCTCGGACTCTGTATCCACTGGTACACCGCCACCCAAATGAATCACCTCGGACTCTGTATCCACTGGTACACCACCACCCAAATAAATCACCTCGGACTCTCTATCCACTGGTACACCGCCACCCAAAGGGATCACCTCGGACTCTGTATCCACTGGTACACCGCGACGCTCAATGCGTGAGAGAAAAGCACCCGACCGGTTGAATCTTTGGAGATGTCTATTTTCACGTTGACACATGTTCTATTTTCACGTTGACACATGTTCTATTTTCACGTTGACACATGTTCTATTTTCACGTTGACACATGTTCTATTTTCACGTTGACACATGTTCTATTTTCACATTGACACATGTTCTATTTTCACGTTGACACATGTTCTATTTTCACATTGACACATGTTCTATTTTCACATTGACACATGTTCTATTTTCACGTTGACACATGTTCTATTTTCCGTTGACACATGTTCTATTTTCACATTGACACATGTTCTATTTTCACATTGACACATGTTCTATTTTCACGTTGACACATGTTCTATTTTCACGTTGACACGTTCTAGTTTCACGTTGACACATGTTCTATTTTCACGTTGACACATGTTCTATTTTCATGTTGACACATGTTCTATTTTCACGTTGACACATGTTCTATTTTCAGGTTGACACATGTTCTATTTTCACGTTGACACATGTTCTATTTTCACGTTGACACGTGCACAACGATGCTTCCAACCTCTTCTCCGGCCACCATTGATGATCACAATAATGTTTCTTCATTGCCCCCCACTCTTGTGTTTGATGAACAACTCCACGAGCCTGTTGCGTATTGCCTTGTACTACTCGCTCAGGCCTTGTTGTAAAACCTCCAGACTTAATAAAACAAACTTAATCTTTGATTTGATTTTCACTCCGAAGTAGAGATATAATGTGATGCCATGTTCCTGATCCAGTGATCCCTGTTTGTGTTTGGTTCCGTGTTTTATGAATTTCCATATCCCCTTCCGACTCGAACGGGATCGTGTGAGATTATTAAAGTAAGGTAAGTTATGAAGCAAATCAATGGAGAGAAAGGGAACAGGTAGACGCACAACCTTCGCATATACCTTGGAGGTACGACTTCCCTGAGTGGCGTCGGTGACCGAGTGACCCATGTCAAGCACCCAAGGCCATATACGGCCTCATGGGCAAAGCAAAATGGCTGTCTGTTACAAAAAATGCCTAATAATGACAATTATTCACAGGAAACGAGTGAAGGGGCGCATACCCCTCGTCGGCCGAGGCCTAAGTCTGTGCGGCCACTCCGAGCAACCAGAATGTATGCTGAAAAGGTTAATGACTACACCTTCTCCAGTGAGTGAGGATTCCTGCCTCATGATGGGACAGAGCTCAACACCAAAGCTAAAAGATGAAAAGGTGTCGCCTGTTCTCCAACCAACTACGAGGTTCCATAAACCCGCAAATGGAGATGACAACCAATGAGAGTTAAGGACTAGGATGAGGGGGGGGGGGGGGGAGGGTGGGGCAGAGTAGGGTTGAGTGGGCAATTTTTTCCCCCATGACCTGTCCCTGGATACGATGAGTATGCATGCACAATTTGTTGTAGATTGGCCAGGTTGATTTCACTTAGATAATGAACATACATACATACATACATACATGCATACATACATACATACAAACATACATACACTTACATATATACTCACACACATACACACATACATACATACATACATACATACATATACATACATATATACACACACACACACACACATACATACTTACATACATACATACATACATATACATACATATATACACACACACACACCCACACATACATACATACATACATACATACATACATACATACACACACACACACACACACACACACACACACACACACACACACACACACACATACATACATACATACATATATACATACATACATCCATACATCCATCCATACATACATACATACACACACATACATACATACATACATACACACACACATACATACATACATACATACACACACACATACATACATACATACATACATACATACACACACATACATACATACATACATACATACACAGACATGTATTTAATATTGGTAAAAATCCGTATATACCGATGTGTACATGGCTCGTGTTCGCTGAACTTGTCACCAATGAATACATTTTCCTTTCAAATCGCCGTGACGCACAGTAACTGTGCACAGCATACAGGTAATGGTAATATGCAGGTAAATGTGCCCCTTGTCCAATCGCGCTACAATGATCAAATTGAGGAAAATATTGGGAGGGAAACTTCTCCACAACCAGGACTACCCCAAGTACTCACCATCCCCTCTGCCCTAACCTCTCACCATCCGCCCCCCCCTTCTACCTCTAATTACCCCAACCTCTCACCATCCTCCCCCCCCCCCCCCTTCTACTTCTAATTCCCCTAACTCCTCACCATCGCTCCTCTACCCATAACTCCCACAACCCCTCACCATTCCCCCTCTACTCCTAACTCACACAACCTCCTCATCATCCCTCCTCCACCCCTAACTCCCACAACCCCTCACCATCCTCCCCTCTACCCCTAACTCCCACAAAGCCCTCCCCGTCCCCTGTACTCCTAACTCCCACAATCCCTCACCATCCCCCCTCTGCTCCTAACTTCTATAACCCCTCACCGTCACTCCTCCACCCCTAACTCCCACAACCCCTCACCGTCCCCCCTCTACTCCTAACTCCCACAACCCCTCACCGTCGCTCCTCCACCCATAACCCCCACAACCACTCACCGTCCCCCCTCTACTCCTAACTCCCACAACCCCTCACCATCCTCCCCTCTACTCCTAACTCCCACAACCCCTCACCGGCCCTCCTCCACCCATAACTCCCATAACCCCTCACCGTCCCCCCTCTACTCCTAACTCCCACAAACCCCTCCCCGTCCCCTGTACCCCTAACTCCCACAACCTCCTCACCATCTCCTCCTCTACTCCGAACTCCCACAACCCCTCACCATCCCTCCTTTACTCCAAACTCCCACAACTCCTCACCATCCCCCCTCTATCCCTAACTCCCACAAACCCATCCCCATCCCCTGTACCGGTAACTCCCACAACATCCTCACCATCCCCTCCTTTACTCCAACTCCCACAACTCCTCACCATCCCCCCTCTACTCCTAACTCCCACAACTCCTCACCATCCCTCCTCCACCCTTAACTCCCACAACCCCTCACCATCCTCCCCTCTACCCCTAACTCCCACAAAGCCCTCCCCATCCCCTGTACCCCTAACTCCCACAATCCCTCACCATCCCCCCTCTGCTCCTAACTTCTACAACCCCTCACCATCACTCCTCCACCCCTAACTCCCACAACCCCTCACCGTCCCCCCTCTACTCCTAACTCCCACAACACCTCACCGTCCCTCCTCCACCCATAACCCCCACAACCACTCACCGTCCCCCCTCTACTCCTAACTCCCACAACCCCTCACCATCCTCCCCTCTACTCCTAACTCCCACAACCCCTCACCGGCCCTCCTCCACCCATAACTCCCACAACCCCTCACCGTCCCCCCTCTACTCCTAACTCCCACAAACCCCTCCCCGTCCCCTGTACCCCTAACTCCCACAACCGCCTCACCATCTCCTCCTCTACTCCGAACTCCCACAACCCCTCACCGTCCCCCCTCTACTCCTAACTCCCACAAGTCCTCACCATCCCATCCTCTACCCCGAACTCCCACAACGCCTCACCATCCCCTCTCCATCCCTAACTCCCACAACCCCCTCCCCTTCCCCTGTACCCGTAACTCCCACAACCTCCTCACCATCCCCTCCTCTACCCCGAACTCCCACAACGCCTCACCATCCCCCCTGTACCCCTAACTCCCACAACGCCTCACCATCCCCCCTCTACTCCTAACTCCCACAACTCCTCACCATCCCCCCTGTACCCCTAACTCCCACAACCCCCTCACCATCCCCCTCTACTCCTAACTCCTCACACACGACGTGCGCTCCCCGCTGCTCCGACATGGACGACACGCGGATGTTGCAGCGTTTAAATTGATTATCAGTTGTTCGGCGCTTGCATGGAGTTCCTCGTTTTACGGATAAACTCTCAAGGGTGAAATGAAGTGGAGAAAAGTTTGGTAGGAGTTGGGAATGTTGAGAAGAATTCCCTTATTGCAAACGGGTTCAGGTTTTGATATTTCGACCTTGTAGTTCACACGATAAAAGATATGATGATGATTTTATGAAGCTCTTCAGTGTTGTTAAGGGTGTTTTATTAATTATTGTGCAAGATCGAGGCTCATGTAAGAGCTAACATTAATGACAAACTAGAACGGGCACTCGGTAGAGCGCATACCTTCGCCGCAGCTACTGTTCTGTACTTGGCATGGGAGTGTAGGGAACAGAACAACAAAAATACGATTGTGACCTTTTCGTGACCTTGACCTTGACCTTTGACCCGATTGCTCCCAAAATCTAATCAAATGTGTCCCGTATAATAACCAATCATCCCACCAAATTTCATGCAATTCGGTTGAATACTTTTTGAGTTATGCGAATAACATACACACAGACATACAAATAAATACACAGCGATCAAAACATAACCTTCCGCTTTTGCGAAGGTAAAAAGCAAACTAGCACATAAAACATATGACAAAGGGAGCAGGAGACAAGATGGGAAGAGACAGAGAAGCACACAAGTACAACAGCAGAGAACAGGGACATCGGGAGATCTGTGGGAGGGAGAGGGCTTGGGGGGAGGCGGCATGGGAAGGGGAGGGGTGGGAGGGGTAAAAACCAAATGGACACTGTTAGGACTTCCAGGAAAGAAGTCGGTATTTCAGGAAAGTGGATTTGGGGTGAATTAACGGGGGTAGAAAAGATCAAGGGTTTGGATGGGGGAAGTTGGTGGTGAACAGCTGTTTTGAAGACCTGGAGGGAGGAGTGGGATTGAAGAGAGTGAGGGAGTTTGTTCCAGAGGCAGGAGAAAAGAGGAATGAAGGAGTGAAGGTGAGCAGAGAGTCTTGATTTTGGCAGTTTGACCATAAGAGGGTTGCTGGCAGATCTTGTGCGACCTGTAGGAATATTTGGGGGACAGAGCCCAGAGAGAGCTGGGGGAGCAAGGCCGGAGAGGAGTCGGTAGAAGACGGAAAGACCACCAACCTGCCTGCGGTGATTAAGTGAAAGGCCCTCGGAGATAGCGTCATCGCGGGAGATTCCAATGATTCTGAACGCTTTGGTTTCAACAGCGTGAAGCCGAGCTAGGTGTGAGGCAGGAGCACCAGCCCAGAGGGGAGAGCAGTATTCCATTGAGCTGTGGATGAAAGCCTTGCATGTGGTGAGGAGCTCAGGTGTGCCAAGGAAGGACTTCGCACAACGGAGGATGCCCAGTCGGCGACTGCCTTTGGAGGCCAGATTGGAAATGTGGTTTTCCCAGGAAAGATCATGGCAGAAACTGAGACCCAAAAGCTTGAGTGACAGAAATTATTTGGAGAGGATTGTTCGGAAAGTGGATGGGAGGGTTGTCCAGTCGGTCTCTTCGGAGAGACATCGTAAGGGTGTGAGATTTGTCAGGATTGAAAGACATGTTCCACTTGTTTGCCCAGTCTGTGATTTTGTCCAGGTCTGCAGAGAGTGAGGAGGCTGCAGACTGCCGATCTTAAAGTTGAGGTATGGATTAGGTATGGATATTGAAAAAGTTAACCCTGTCCATTAATTACGTACCGAGAGGATGGGGAATATAACAATGACACGAAATGAAGTTACAAAATATTCCCTGTAAGTTGAGTTTGCGGAAATATTTATATATAATGGAAGAGGAATGTTTATGAATGAAACAGCCGGTGTAGGCCTATGTGGTTCATGATGAGGCACTTGAAGAGGAAGATTCTTGTTTATGTTGAACTATTGGAATGTTCACAGCTCTCTCTCTCTCACTCTGTCTCTCTCACTCTCACTCTCCCTCTCTCCCTCACTCTCTCTCACTCTCCCTCACTCTCTCTCACTCTCTCTCACTCTCTCTCACTCTCTCTCACTCTCTTTCTCTCCCTCACTCTCTCCCACTCTCTCTCACTCTCCCTCATTCTCCCTCACTCTCTCTCACTCTCCCTCACTCACTCTCTCTCACTCTCTCTCACTCTCCCTCACTCTCTCTCACTCTCCCTCACTCTCTCTCACTCTCCCTCACTCTCTCTCACTCTCTCTCACTCTCCCTCTCTCCCTCACTCTCTCTCACTCTCCCTCATTCTCCCTCACTCCCTCTCACTCTCCCTCACTCTCCCTCACTCTCTCTCACTCTCTCTCACTCTCTCTCACTCTCCCTCACTCTCTCTCACTCTCACTCTCTCTCCCTCACTCTCCCTCACTCTCCCTCACTCTCTCTCTCACTCTCAGTCTCACTCTCAGTCACTCTCCGTCACTCTCACACTCTCTCACTCTCTCTCTCCCTCACTCTCCGTCACTCTCCCTCACTCTCACTCTCCCTCACTCTCCGTCACTCTCACTCTCTCTCACTCTCCCTCACTCTCTCTCTCTCTCACTGTCACTCTCTGTCGCTCTCTCTCTCTCCCTCACTCTCCGTCACTCTGACTCTCTCTCACTCTCCCTCACTCTCACTCTCACTCTCTCCCTCACTCTCCCTCACTCTCTCTCACTCTCTCTCACTCTCTCTCTCACTCTCTGTCGCTCTCTCTCCCTCACTCTCCGTCACTCTGACTCTCTCACTCTCCCTCACTCTCACTCTCTCCCTCACTCTCTCTCCCTCACTCTCTCTCACTCTCCCTCACTCTCTCTCACTCTCCCTCACTCTCTCTCACTCTCCCTCACTCTCTCTCTCACTCTCACTCTCTGTCGCTCTCTCTCTCTCACTCTCCCTCACTCTCTCTCACTCTCCCTCACTCTCTCTCACTCTCCCTCACTCTCTCTCACTCTCCCTCACTCTCTCTCCCTCACTCTCTCTCACTCTCCCTCACTCTCTCTCACTCTCCCTCACTCTCTCTCACTCTCCCTCACTTAGTCTGTCCGTGAGACTCGGAATTATTCAATGTTTCATAATGAATGTCACGTCATCTCCAGGTACAGGTAATATAAAAGTTCTGGTTCTCCTGAAATGAACGAACGAAACTTTCTCTTCGATGTTTCCCTCCATCGATTTATATATATATTTTTCTACGTGGTTTGAAAACAGCGTCAAAAACATTGATCTGAACAATTCAAACCAAAAACTTGTTTTTTTTTACATTTTCATCTTTGACGAAACTTTCAAATATTCATCACCACCTCCCCCATCACGTGATGCGTCATCCATCACGTGCCTTTGCTCCTGGCTTTAATGAGGCAATTAAATATTTATATAATGTAATCTGAACTCATACTAAAGTTTCTTTGAAGATAATGTTTCATGTAAAAAGGTGTTAAAATCGATTATTGTTTTCTTTACATTTCAATAAGAACACTTAATCACGTGTTGATTACTCAATAGTTAGTGTAGTTGTACTTGATTGTAATCGCGATTAAGGACTCTGCTACAAAACCGAGGACCATGCGGGTCTCATTCTCCTGTGCTCATCGGGACCGACCGGTCATCCTCGGGATCGATCGTCGTGGGGGTTCCGTTGCCTCCGCTTGCTGTCATGGTAAACACTCGCTACTACATGTAAAGCTTCGGTTAACAGTCGATGAGAACCAATAATGACAAAATATCGCGGGAGCCGTAGAGTTTGTTGAGAAATCTTTCTTTTTCCGTTTATTACCTGCGCCACCAAAGGTGCGTGGAGGTTGTGTTTTTACCTTTGTCTGTTTGTTGTTTGTGAACAAAATATCTCGACACGTTGTAGCCGGATTCGGACGAAATTTAGCAGAGATGTAGCGTACGTGACAACGACGAAATGATTAGATTTTGGTGAAGATCCGGATTCGGATCCGGCTACTAGATGTTTTAAATTGATTCTTCACTATTGGGAGAGAGGACCAAAACCGACACATTGCGCAATATCTCAAAAAGTTATGGACGGATTTGGACGAAACTTGTTGGATATATTGTGTGTGTGACAAGGAAGAATCGATTCAATTTTGGTGAAGATCCGGATTCGGATCCGGCTACTAGATGTTTTAAATTGATTCTTCACTATTGGGAGAGAGGACCAAAAACGATACATTGCGGAATATCTCAAAAAGTTATGGACGGATTTGGACGAAACTTGTTGGACAGGTTGTGTGTGTGACAAGGAAGAATCGATTCGATTTTGGTGAAGATCCGGATCCGGATCCAGCTAGGAGAATTTTTAAAGTGATTTTTCACCATTGAGTGAGTGCCGTTCTGGTTTCTTTAGCGACGGAGCGCACCGGCTAACTTTTGAAAACGTTTTGACTTTATTTTCATCGCCGACGATTCGCACAATAAGTTAGAGTTTTATCTTCAAATAATTGACGAGTTCGAATTCGTTTTGTGCTGTAAATTGCATCTTTACCGCAATCGTTTACGACTGACATTGAGTCATTCAAGGAAAAGTTTACGGCTGTTTTAATAAGTAAACATCGTGTAAAGTAACAAAAGTTGTGCAGGTTCAGTCCGTTCATCCATTGTCATTCGACGTGCGTTCACAGCTCTTAGGTCTTAGTGTTCCAAACCAAACTCTCAACCACGTGGTGGAATGTATACCTGCTAGTGATGAACAGGACTTGTTTCACACTCAGGGTGATTCACCAATGTATGCGACGTCCCTCCGATGGACGTCCATTGCGTTTTGCCTGCTTTCTTTGTCAATGATTTGCGACATCATTTCTTGAATATAATGGTAAATATTTGAAACATGGCTCCCGTTTGCTGTCTTTACCTGAAATATTTGCACTTTCTTTTCTTGTTATTGGTAAGTGCTAAATATTTTGAGCAAAGAATGTAAACCATGACATCGGTCAACATGTAAGGCTTGTGGTTTTTCGCTCAATTGATGAAATATATAACAACATAATTGTCAGCTTAACGAGAACTGCTCCATCTTCGCTGGTTGGTGCAATGACAATGAATACTGTTGCGGTTCTGAAAGTGTAAATATTGATTAATAAAGGTTAAAGGTTTGCCCCCATAGTTAGTCCATATGCAACATGTATGCCACCTTAGAACATTAGTTATGTCATAGTATGTGTAAGAGTAGGCCATTTCCATTAGTGATACCTGCGTTGTGTAAAATAAATAAGAGTAGGTCCCATTCATTTTGCGGCCCACCCTCCAAATCTACCTCGTTGGGCAGCATCCAGTCTGCGCCCCATTGTTGCTATTGCCCTCGCATTGGGATGCTCAAACCAGCCAAATGCCACGAAGTAGGCCTGAAAAGGGGGAGGAGCATGAGGTCGGGGTGTGGCCACGTCAAGCAGACGTCAAGGGCGGAGCCGGTAAGAGCCAACAAACCAACCAGGCTTCGGGTGGAATGGCGTGAGGGGCGTGGCCGAGGCGTGGCTGGCAAGTTCCAGAGCGTTCGCTGGGTGGCGCTATATAAACGTGCATGTAAAGCCCTTCCACAGGACTGAAGGATACGGGCTTGGGAAGAGGACAGAGGACTGGAGGATATACGCGCTTTTCAACAGGACTGGCATGATTCGCGCATTACAAATGACTATTGGGACAGGCGCTTTTGTCAAAAGGACTCATTGAGGATTGCCTGTGCAAATAACTCGCTGGGGGAACTCTGAATGTGAAAGGTCTCGTTGAGAATTGGCTTTGAAAGGCTATTGGAAGCGGCGCATTGCCGAGGACTTGTGGGAGAGGCGCTTCAGCATTGAACTGCATTGGGAGCGCAAATAGCGCCGGTACTTCTATTGCGTACGCGGCTGAGCTGCGAAGTGACCGCCTAGCCCAGCTTACCGTTTCCCCCGTAATTGTCCGGTCCGCGGCAACGGCACGTGAGGAACTCCACCGTTTGCTCAACCCTCTTCGTCCAACCATCTTCTCCGCGGGGCGAGTTGGGGACCGGAGCGAGCTGTGGACGCCATTCCTTGGACCATCGCCCTGACAATCTACATCCCCATGTGAGTGTCTGAGAGTGTGACTGAGTGTGAAATGGGCCCGTGTCCAGGGATAAGTAAGACTGTACTAAGGCTGCACTGTGTGTTCTTCTTCTTTAATGTACATAGTGTAATAAACCAATCTGTTCTTCCTTTCTTCTTAATCTGACCGTATTAGTGATTTCTTCCATTGGGTAAGCGTGGCACGATTCGGCACCGCTCAAATCGGGTTAGTTCCTGTTAACAGCTCGGATCACGGCTCGCTGTCGCTCGGCGTTTCCTCCTAAAACCGTGGTTCGGGCGGGGTTATTTCCTTGATTCCTGGGAGGCGCTGGTAATTAGGTAATAGGAATAATTCGGCCTACCACCCTATTCAGCGCTGACCGGAAAGAACGTAACAGCTCCTGATCCTGTCGGCTAGTCAAAAACAAGGGGACTAACCCCCTCTTGGTAAAAGGGGAAAGGCCGACGAGGAGATCCGCAACAATATGTTTCAGACGGGTGTGTCAAACAACCTTTTAAACGTGGCACCCGGTTGCTGTCTTTACATATAATATTTGCACTTTATTTTTTTTTCATTAGTAAGTGCGAAATATTTTGGGCAAAGAATGTAAACTATGACCACCATCAACATGTAAGGCTTGCGGTTGTTCACTAACTTCATGAAATATTCAACAAAAGAATTGTCAGCTTAACAAACTGCTTCATCTTCACTTTTTGTTGCAATAACAATGAATACGTTTCAGACTGGTGGCTGCGAAAGAACCATTCACCTGGTTTAGGTTCCGACGTGATTCAATCAATAAGTAACAGTTGTAAAATTTATTTCGGAATAGGTTTTTTTCATCCGAGACATAACTTTTACTCGCTGAACAAAGCCATGGGTGCAATATTTTGTGGGGATTGTTCTTGCCAGTTTTTCCCCCCAAGATTTTCACACACATACACACACATCTCGTTTTTTCATTTCTGTTCCTCACAATTCTATCTCTTTTATTCACGGACACGCGCACACACACACACACACACACACACACACACACACACACACACACACACACAGACACACACACACACACACAGACACACACACACACACACACACACACACACTTAATTAATTGTACAGTATCGGTTGTTCCTAAACTTAAATATATATAATTTAAAGGATTGTTGTAATTGATGTTAATTTCACAACATCCCATATTCAACTTTATTTAAATTGCAAATCTCAAACATAGTTTCTCCACCTAAAGCAAGAACGTTAACCCATAAGCAATTGACTAGTTTCCCGATTCCATGGATCATCAGCTGGGCACCATTCTTCCTCGGTTTCGATCCTTTCGGCCCAGGACCTCTCCAAACGTCGGATCCACAACCTCAACATCAACACACACATGCACACACATACATGCACATACATCCACATACATGCACTTACACACACACACACACACACACACACACTCACACACTCTCACACTCTCACTCTCTCACACTCCTCACACGACCACAATATTTGCTTATTTTATATGCAATGTGACTCAAAATTCTAGAATCACAGGACTAATGTTACTTTTTTTTCCGATTGCAGTGAGGGAACATGAATTTGCCGGTGAATGATCAGATTGAACTGACAGAAATATTTGCCAGCGGAATTCTCTGAGATGTCACAGCAAGATTCAATGACAAACACCTAGAAAGTCCAGTTACGTGCAGCACCATATATAAGTTGGTGAGTTATTATTCTTCCTGAATTTTTGATTGTCTCTGTCGTAGCGTTCCTATT
Source organism: Myxine glutinosa (assembly GCF_964187855.1). Classification (NCBI taxonomy): domain Eukaryota; kingdom Metazoa; phylum Chordata; class Myxini; order Myxiniformes; family Myxinidae; genus Myxine; species Myxine glutinosa. The sequence goes on from NC_136268.1 coordinate 121,430,053, forward strand.
ATTAGTGTCATAATTATTATTGTCATCATCGCTTATTGGATTTCAGAATGTTTTTTTTATTTTGTTTTTGAGTCCTCCTTTTCGACAAATTGTTATTTTAATCATAGGTCATTGCTATGTTGTTTGCACTTTATTTGTCATTGATTTCCGAGATAATAATTCTTCATTCATAATTGTAAAACATTGTAAAAATGGCTCCCGTTTGTTCTCTTTTCCTGAAATATTTGCACTTTCTTTTCTTTTTACAAGTAAGTGCTAAATTTTTCGGGAAAAGAATGTAAACAATGACATCAATCAACATGTAAGGCTTGTGGTTTTTCACTCATTTGATGACAGATATAACAACATAATTGTCAGCTTAACGAGAACTGCTTCATATTCGCTGGTTGTTGCAATGACAATGAATGCATTTCAGACATGTGTGTGTCAAACAACCTTTTAAACATGGCTCCCGGTTGCTGTCCTTACCTGAAATATTTGCACTTTCTTTTGTTTTTAAGAGTAAGTGCAAAATATTTTGGGCAAAGAATGTAAACTATGACCACCATCAACATGTAAGGCTTGTGGTTGTTCACTAACTTGATGAAATATTCAACAAAAGAATTGTCAGCTTAACAAACTCCTTCATCTTCACTGTTTGTTGCAATAACAAGACTTGTGTGTGTTCTCTTTCATTTTCTTGGTATATGGATGCTTTTTTTTGCACCGATTATCATGTCAATAATAGGCCATTGCTTTTTGCTGATCTTTCTTTGTCAAAGTTCTGTGCGATAATATTTCTTGAATATAATGGTAGATCATTCAAACATGGCTCCCGTTTAATGTCTTTACCTGAAATATTTGCACTTTCTTTTCTTTTTACAAGTAAGTGCTAAATTTTTCGGGAAAAGAATGTAAACCCTGACATCAATTAACATATAAGGCTTCTGGATATCTTTTATCTTTTGTTCTCTTGGTTTTATTGAGGCATGTTTTTGCACAGATTTTCATGTAAATAATGGTCCGTTGCTTATTGCCTGCGCTTTATTTGTCAATAATATGTGCGATATTATTTCTTGAATATCATTGTAAAACTTTGTAAACATTGCACGCGGTTGCTGTCTTTGCCTGAAATATTTGCACTTTCTTTTCTTTTTATTAGTAAGTGCTAAATATTTTGGGCAAAGAATGTAAACCATGACATCGATCAACATGTAAGGCTTCTGGATATCTTTTATCTTTTGTTCTCTTGGTTTTATTGAGGCATATTTTTGCACAGATTATCATGTGAATAATGGTCCGTTGCTCATTGCCTGAGCTTTATTTGTCAATAATATCTGCGATATTATTTCTTGAATGTAATTGTAAAACTTTGTAAACGGTTGCTGTCTTTGCCTGAAATATTTGCACTTTCTTTACTTTTTATTAGTAAGTGCTAAATTTTTCGGGAAAAGAATGTAAACCCTGACATCGATTAACATATAAGGCTTCTGGATATCTTTTATCTTTTGTTCGCTTGGTTTTATTGAGGCATGTTTTTTCACAGATTATCATGTGAATGATGGTCCGTTGCTCATTGCCTGAGCTTTATTTGTCAATAATATCTGCGATATTATTTCTTGAATGGAAATTGTAAAACTTTGTAAACATGGCACGCGGTTGCTGTCTTTGCCTGAAATATTTGCACTTTCTTTTCTTTTTATAAGTAAGTGCTAAATATTTTGGGCAAAGATTGTAAAGCTTGACATCGATCAACATGTAAGGCTTGTGGGTGCTTTATCTTTCATTTTCTTGGTTTATGGATGCATCTTTTTTGCACCGATTATCATGTCAATAACAGGCCATTGGCTTTTGCTGCTCTTTCTTTGTCAATGTTTTGTGCGATATTATTTCTTGAATATAATGGTAAATCATTCAAACATGGCTCCCGTTTGCTGTCTTTACCTGAAATATTTGCACTTTCTTTTCTTTTTATTAGTAAGTGCTAAATATTTTGGGCAAAGAATGTAAACCATGACATCGATCAACATGTAAGGCTTGTGGTTTTTCGCTCAATTGATGAAATATAGAACAACATAATTGTCAGCTTAACGAGAACAGCTCCATCTTCGCTGGATGTTACAATGACAATGAATGCGTTTCAGACATGTGTGTCTTAAACAACCTTTTAAACATTGCACCCGGTTGCTGTCTTTACCTGAAATATTTGCACTTTTTTTCTTTTTCATTAGTAAGTGCTAAATATTTTGGGCAAAGAATGTAAACCATGACCACCATCAACATGTAAGGCTTGTGGTTTTTCACTCAATTGATGACAGATATAACAACATAATTGTCAGCTTAACGAGAACTGCTTCATATTCGCTGGTTGTTGCAATGACAATGGATGCATTTCAGACATGTGTGTGTGTCAAACAACCTTTTAAACATGGCTCCCGGTTGCTGTCTTTACCTGAAATATTTGCACTTTCTTTTGTTTTTAAGAGTAAGTGCTAAATATTTTGGGCAAAGAATGTAAACCATGACATCAATCAACATGTAAGGCTTGTGGTTTTTCGCTCAATTGATGAAATATATTACAACATAATTGTCAGCTTAACGAGAACAGCTCCATCTTCGCTGGTTGTTACAATGACAATGAATGCGTTTCAGACATGTGTGTCTTAAACAACCTTTTAAACATCGCACCCAGTTGCTGTCTTTACCTGAAATATTTGCACTTTCTTTTGTTTTTAAGAGTAATTGCTAAATATTTTGGGCAAAGAATGTAAACCATGACCACCATCAACATGTAAGGCTTGTGGTTGTTCACTAACTTGATGAAATATTCAACAAAAGAATTGTCAGCTTCACAAACTCCTTCATCTTCACTGTTTGTTGCAATAACAATGAATACGTTTCAGACTGGTGGCTGCCAAAGAACCATTCACCTGGTTTAGGTTCCGACATCATTCAATCAATAAGTAACAGTTGTCAAATTTATTTCGGAATAGGTTTTTTTCATCCTAGACATAACTTTTACTCGCTGAACAACGCGATGGGTGCAAGATTTTGTGGGGATTGTTCTTCCCAGTTTTTTCCCCCAAGATTTTCAGACACATACACACACATCTCGTTTTTTCATTTCTGTTCCTCACAATTCTATCTCTCTCTTTTATTCAAGCACACAGACACACACATACACACACACACACACACACACACACACACACACACACACTTAATTAATTTTACAGTATCGGTTGTTCCTCAACTTAAATATAAATAATTTAAAGGATTGTTGTAAATGAGGTTAATTTCACAACATCCCATATTCAACTTTATTTGAATTGCAAATCTCAAACATAGTTTCTCCACCTAAAGCAAGAACGTTAACCCGTAAGCAAATGACTAGTTTCCCGACTGCATGGATCATCAGCTGGGCACCGTTCTTCCTCAAGGTTTCAATTCTTTCAGCCCAGGACCTCTCCAAACGGCGGATCCGCAACCTCAACATCAACACGCACATGCACACACATGCACACACATGCACACACATGCACACACATGCACACACATACATCCACATACATCCACATACATCCACATACATCCACATACATCCACATACACACACACACACACACACACACACACACACACACGACTACAAATAAATGCTTATTTTATATGCAAGGTGACCCAAATTCTAGAAACACAGGACTAATGTTACTTTTTTTTCCTATTGCAGTGAGGGAACATGAATTTTCTGGTGGATGATCGGATTGAACTGACAGAAGTATTTGCCAGTGGAATTCTTTGAGATGTCACAGCAAGATTCAATGAGAAACACCTAGAAAGTCCAGATACATGCAGCACCATATACAAGTTGGTGAGTTATTATTCTTCCTGAATTTTTGATTGTCTCTGTCATAGCGTTACTATTATTAGTATCATAATTATTATTGTCATCGTCGCTTATTGGATTTCAGAATGTTTTTTTTATTTTGTTTTTGAGTCCTCTTTTTCGACAAATTGTTATTTTAATCATAGGTCATTGCTATGTTGTTTGCACTTTATTTGTCATTGATTTCATAGATAATAATTCTTCATTTATAATTGTAAAACTTTGTAAAAATGTCTCCCGGTTGCTGTCTTTTCCTGAAATATTTGGACTTTCTTTTCTTTTTACAAGTAAGTGCTAAATTTTTCAGGAAAAGAATGTAAACCCTGACATCGATTAACATATAAGGCTTCTGGATATCTTTTATCTTTTGTTCTCTTGGTTTTATTGAGGCATGTTTTTGCACAGATTATCATGTGAATAATGGTCCGTTGCTTATTGCCTGCGCTTTATTTGTCAATAATATGTGCGATATTATTTCTTGAATATCATTGTAAAACTTTGTAAACATTGCACGCGGTTGCTGTCTTTGCCTGAAATATTTGCACTTTCATTTATTTTTATTAGTAAGTGCTAAATATTTTGGGCAAAGATTGTAAAGCTTGACATCGATCAACATGTAAGGCTTGTGGGTGCTTTATCTTTCATTTTCTTGGTTTATGGATGCATCTTTTTTGCACCGATTATCATGTCAATAACAGGCCATTGGCTTTTGCTGCTCTTTCTTTGTCAATGTTCTGTGCGATATTATTTCTTGAATATAATGGTAAATCATTCAAACATGGCTCCCGTTTGCTGTCTTTACCTGAAATATTTTCACTTTCTTTTCTTTTTATTAGTAAGTGCTGAATATTTTGGGCAAGGAATGTAAACCATGACATCGATCAACATGTAAGGCTTGTGGTTTTTCACTCAATTGATGACAGATATAACAACATAATTGTCAGCTTAACGAGAACTGCTTCATATTCGCTGGTTGTTGCAATGACAATGGATGCATTTCAGACATGTGTGTGTCAAACAACCTTTTAAACATGGCTCCCGGTTGCTGTCCTTACCTGAAATATTTGCACTTTCTTTTGTTTTTAAGAGTAAGTGCTAAATATTTTGGGCAAAGAATGTAAACCATGACCACCATCAACATGTAAGGCTTGTGGTTGTTCACTAACTTGATGAAATATTCAACGAAAGAATTGTCAGCTTAACAAACTCCCTCATCCTCACTGTTTGTTGCAATAACAATGAATACGTTTCAGACTGGTGGCTGCCAAAGAACCATTCACCTGGTTTAGTTTGCAACATAATTCAATCAATAAGTAACAGTTGTCAAATTTATTTCGAAATAAGTTTTTTTCATCCTAGACATAACTTTTACTCGCTGAACAACGCCATGGGTGCAAGATATTGTGGGGATTGTTCTTGCCAGTTTTTTCCCCCAAGATTTTCACACACATAGACACACATCTCGTTTTTTCATTTCTGTTCCTCACAATTCTATCTCTCTCTTTTATTCAAGCACACAGACACACACACACACACACACACACACACAATTAATTGTACAGTATCGGTTGTTCCTCAACTTAAATATAAATAATTTAAAGGATTGTTGTAAATGATGTTAATTTCACAACATCCCATATTCAACTTTATTTGAATTGCAAATCTCAAACATAGTTTCTCCACCTAAAGCAAGAACGTTAACCCATAAGCAATTGACTAGTTTGCCCACTGCATGGATCATCAGCTGGGCACCGTTCTTCCTCGAGGTTTCAATTCTTTCAGCCCAGGACCTCTCCAAACGGCGGATCCACAACCTCAACATCAACACACACATGCACACACATGCACACACATGCACACACATGCACACACATACATCCACATACATCCACATACATGCACTTACACACACACACACACACACACACACACAACCACAAATAATTGCTTATTTTATATGCAAGGTGACTCAAAATTCTAGAAACACAGGACTAATGTTACTTTTTTTTCCTATTGCAGTGAGGGAACATGAATTTTCTGGTGGATGATCGGATTGAACTGACAGAAGTATTTGCCAGTGGAATTCTTTGAGATGTCACAGCAAGATTCAATGAGAAACACCTAGAAAGTCCAGTTACGTGCAGCACCATATACAAGTTGGTGAGTTATTATTCTTCCTGAATTTTTGATTGTCTCTGTCATAGCATTACTATTATTAGTATCATAATTATTATTGTCATCGTCGCTTATTGGATTTCAGAATGTTTTTTATTATTTTGTTTTTGAGTCCTCTTTTTCGACAAATTGTTATTTTAATCATAGGTCATTGCTATGTTGTTTGCACTTTATTTGTCATTGATTTCCGAGATAATAATTTTTCATTTATAATTGTAAAACTTTGTAAAAATGGCTCCCGGTTGCTGTCTTTTCCTAAAATATTTGGACTTTCTTTTCTTTTTACAAGTAAGTGCTAAATTTTTCGGGAAAAGAATGTAAACCCTGACATCGATTAACATATAAGGCTTCTGGATATCTTTTATCTTTTGTTCGCTTGGTTTTATTGAGGCATGTTTTTTCACAGATTATCATGTGAATGATGGTCTGTTGCTTATTGCCTGCGCTTTCTTTGTCAATGATCTGTGCGATATTATTTATTGAATATAATGGTAAATCTTTCAAACATTGCTCCCGTTTGCTGTCTTTACCTGAAATATTTGCACTTTCTTTTCTTTTTATTAGTAAGTGCTAAATATTTTGGGCAAAGAATGTAAACCATGACATCGATCAACATGTAAGGCTTGTGGTTTTTCGCTCAATTGATGAAATATATTACAACATAATTGTCAGCTTAACGAGAACAGCTCCATCTTCGCTGGTTGTTACAATGACAATGAATGCGTTTCAGACATGTGTGTCTTAAACAACCTTTTATACATCGCACCCGGTTGCTGTCTTTACCTGAAATATTTGCACTTTTTTCTTTTTCATTAGTAAGTGCTAAATATTTTGGGCAAAGAATGTAAACCATGACATCGATCAACATGTAAGGCATGTGGGTGTTTTATCTTTCATTTTCTTGGTTTATGGATGCATCTTTTTGCACCGATTATCATGTCAATAATAGGCCGTTGTGTTTTGCTGCTCTTTCTTTGTCAATGTTTTGTGCGATATTATTTCTTGCATATAATGGTAAATCATTCAAACATGGCTCCTGTTTGCTGTCTTTACCTGAAATATTTGCATTTTCTTTTCTTTTTATTAGGAAGTGCTGAATATTTTGGGCAAAGAATGTAAACCATGACATCGATCAACATGTCAGGCTTGTGGTTTTTCGCTCAATTGATGAAATATATTACTACACAATTGTCAGCTTAACGAGAACAGCTCCATCTTCGCTGGTTGTTACAATGACAATGAATGCGTTTCAGACATGTGTGTCTTAAACAACCTTTTAAACATCGCACCCAGTTGCTGTCTTTACCTGAAATATTTGCACTTTTTTCTTTTTCATAAGTAAGTGCTAAATATTTTGGGCAAAGAATGTAAACCATGACATCGATCAACATGTAAGGCATGTGGGTGTTTTATCTTTCATTTTCTTGGTTTATGGATGCGTCTTTTTGCACCGATTATCATGTCAATTAATAGGCCGTTGCGTTTTGCTGCTCTTTCTTTGTCAATGTTTTGTGCGATATTATTTCTTGCATATAATGGTAAATCATTCAAACATGGCTCCCGTTTGCTGTCTTTACCTGAAATATTTGCACTTTCTTTTCTTTTTATTAGTAAGTGCTGAATATTTTGGGCAAAGAATGTAAACCATGACATCGATCAACATGTAAGGCTTGTGGTTTTTCACTCAATTGATGACAGATATAACAACATAATTGTCAGCTTAACGAGAACTGCTTCATATTCGCTGGTTGTTGCAATGACAATGGATGCATTTCAGACATGTGTGTGTCAAACAACCTTTTAAACATGGCTCCCGGTTGCTGTCCTTACCTGAAATATTTGCACTTTCTTTTGTTTTTAAGAGTAAGTGCTAAATATTTTGGGCAAAGAATGTAAACCATGACCACCATCAACATGTAAGGCTTGTGGTTGTTCACTAACTTGATGAAATATTCAACAAAAGAATTGTCAGCTTAACAAACTCCTTCATCTTCACTGTTTGTTGCAATAACAATGAATACATTTCAGACTGGTGGCTGCCAAAGAACCATTCACCTGGTTTAGTTTCCGACATGATTCAATCAATAAGTAACAGTTGTCAAATTTATTTCGGAATAGGTTTTTTTCATCCTAGACATAACTTTTACTCGCTGAACAACACCATGCGTGCAAGATTTTGTGGGGATTGTTCTTGCCAGTTTTTTCCCCCAAGATTTTCACACACATACACACACATCTCGTTTTTTCATTTCTGTTCCTCACAATTCTATCTCTCTCTTTTATTCAAGCACACAGACACACACACACACACACACACACACACACTTAAGTAATTGTACAGTATCGGTTGTTCCTCAACTTAAATATAAATAATTTAAAGGATTGTTGTAAATGATGTTAATTTCACAACATCCCATATTCAACTTTATTTGAATAGCAAATCTCAAACATAGTTTCTCCACCTAAAGCAAGAACGTTAACCCATAAGCAATTGACTAGTTTCTCGACTGCATAGATCATCAGCTGGGCACCGTTCTTCCTCGAGGTTTCAATTCTTTCAGCCCAGGACCTCTCCAAACGGCAGATCCACAACCTCAACATCAACACACACATGCACACACATGCACACACATGCATACACATGCACACACATGCACACACATGCACACACATGCACACACATACATCCACATACATCCACATACATCCACATACATCCACATACACACACACACACACACACACACACACACACGAACACAAATAATTGCTTATTTTATATGCAAGGTGACTCAAAATTCTAGAAACACAGGACTAATGTTACTTTTTTTTCCTATTGCAGTGAGGGAACATGAATTTTCTGGTGGATGATCGGATTGAACTGACAGAAGTATTTGCCAGTGGAATTCTTTGAGATGTCACAGCAAGATTCAATGAGAAACACCTAGAAAGTCCAGTTACGTGCAGCACCATATACAAGTTGGTGAGTTATTATTCTTCCTGAATTTTTGATTGTCTCTGTCATAGCATTACTATTATCAGTATCATAATTATTATTGTCATCGTCACTTATTGGATTTCAGAATGTTTTTTTTATTTTGTTTTTGAGTCCTCTTTTTCGACAAATTGTTATTTTAATCATAGGTTATTGCTATGTTGTTTGCCCTTTATTTGTCATTGATTTCCGAGATAATAATTCTTCATTTATAATTGTAAAACTTTGTAAAAATGGCTCCCGGTTGCTGTCTTTTCCTGAAATATTTGTACTTTCTTTTCTTTTTACAAGTAAGTGCTAAATTTTTCGGGAAAAGAATGTAAACCCTGACATCGATTAACATATAAGGCTTCTGGATATCTTTTATCTTTTGTTCGCTTGGTTTTATTGAGGCATGTTTTTTCACAGATTATCATGTGAATAATGGTCTGTTGCTTATTGCCTGCGCTTTCTTTGTCAATGTTCTGTGTGATATTATTTCTTGAATACAATGGTAAATCTTTCAAACATTGCTCCCGTTTGCTGTCTTTACCTGAAATATTTGCACTTTCTTTTCTTTTTATTAGTAAGTCCTAAATATTTTGGGCAAAGAATGTAAACCATGACATGGATCAACATGTAAGGCTTGTGGTTTTTCGCTCAATTGATGAAATATATAACAACATAATTGTCAGCTTAACGAGAACAGCTCCATCTTCGCTGGATGTTACAATGACAATGAATGCGTTTCAGACATGTGTGTCTTAAACAACCTTTTAAACATTGCACCCGGTTGCTGTCTTTACCTGAAATATTTGCACTTTTTTTCTTTTTCATTAGTAATTGCTAAATATTTTGGGCAAAGAATGTAAACCATGACCACCATCAACATGTAAGGCTTGTGGTTTTTCACTCAATTGATGACAGATATAACAACATAATTGTCAGCTTAACGAGAACTGCTTCATATTCGCTGGTTGTTGCAATGACATTGGATGCATTTCAGACATGTGTGTGTCAAACAACCTTTTAAACATGGCTCCCGGTTGCTGTCTTTACCTGAAATATTTGCACTTTCTTTTGTTTTTAAGAGTAAGTGCTAAATATTTTGGGCAAAGAATGTAAACCATGACCACCATCAACATGTAAGGCTTATGGTTGTTCACTAACTTGATGAAATATTCAACAAAAGAATTGTCAGCTTCACAAACTCCTTCATCTTCACTGTTTGTTGCAATAACAATGAATACGTTTCAGACTGGTGGCTGCCAAAGAACCATTCACCTGGTTTAGGTTCCGACATCATTCAATCAATAAGTAACAGTTGTCAAATTTATTTCGGAATAGGTTTTTTTCATCCTAGACATAACTTTTACTCGCTGAACAACGCGATGGGTGCAAGATTTTGTGGGGATTGTTCTTCCCAGTTGTTTCCCCCAAGATTTTCAGACACATACACACACATCTCGTTTTTTCATTTCTGTTCCTCACAATTCTATCTCTCTCTTTTATTCAAGCACACAGACACACACATACACACACACACACACACACACACACACACACACACACACACACACACACACTTAATTAATTTTAAACTATCGGTTGTTCCTCAACTTAAATATAAATAATTTAAAGGATTGTTGTAAATGAGGTTAATTTCACAACATCCCATATTCAACTTTATTTGAATTGCAAATCTCAAACATAGTTTCTCCACCTAAAGCAAGAACGTTAACCCGTAAGCAATTGACTAGTTTCCCGACTGCATGGATCATCAGCTGGGCACCGTTCTTCCTCAAGGTTTCAATTCTTTCAGCCCAGGACCTCTCCAAACGGGGGATCCACAACCTCAACATCAACACGCACATGCACACACATGCACACACATGCACACACATGCACACACATGCACACACATACATCCACATACATCCACATACATCCACATACATCCACATACATACACACACACACACACACACACACACACACACACACACACACACACACACACACACACACACACAACTACAAATAATTGCTTATTTTATATGCAAGGTGACTCAAAATTCTAGAAACACAGGACTAATGTTACTTTTTTTTCCTATTGCAGTGAGGGAACATGAATTTTCTGGTGGATGATCGGATTGAACTGACAGAAGTATTTGCCAGTGGAATTCTTTGAGATGTCACAGCAAGATTCAATGAGAAACACCTAGAAAGTCCAGATACGTGCAGCACCATATTCAAGTTGGTGAGTTATTATTCTTCCTGAATTTTTGATTGTCTTTGTCATAGCGTTACTATTATTAGTATCATAATTATTATTGTCATCGTCGCTTATTGGATTTCAGAATGTTTTTTTTATTTGGTTTTTTAGTCCTCTTTTTCGACAAATTGTTATTTTAATCATAGGTCATTGCTATGTTGTTTGCACTTTATTTGTCATTGATTTCCGAGATAATAATTCGTCATTTATAATTGTAAAACTTTGTAAAAATGGCTCCCGGTTGCTGTCTTTTCCTGAAATATTTGGACTTTCTTTTCTTTTTACAAGTAAGTGCTAAATTTTTCAGGAAAAGAATGTAAACCCTGACATCGATTAACATATAAGGCTTCTGGATATCTTTTATCTTTTGTTCTCTTGGTTTTATTGAGGCATGTTTTTGCACAGATTATCATGTGAATAATAGTCCGTTGCTTATTGCCTGTGCTTTATTTGTCAATAATATGTGCGATATTATTTCTTGAATATCATTGTAAAACTTTGTAAACATTGCACGCGGTTGCTGTCTTTGCCTGAAATATTTGCACTTTCATTTATTTTTATTAGTAAGTGCTAAATATTTTGGGCAAAGAATGTAAACCATGACATCGATCAACATGTAAGGCTTCTGGATATCTTTTATCTTTTGTTCTCTTGGTTTTATTGAGGCATATTTTTGCACAGATTATCATGTGAATAATGGTCCGTTGCTCATTGCCTGAGCTTTATTTGTCAATAATATCTGCGATATTATTTCTTGAATGGAAATTGTAAAACTTTGTAAACATGGCACGCGGTTGCTGTCTTTGCCTGAAATATTTGCACTTTCTTTTCTTTTTACAAGTAAGTGCTAAATATTTTGGGCAAAGATTGTAAAGCTTGACATCGATCAACATGTAAGGCTTGTGGGTGCTTTAACTTTCATTTTCTTGGTTTATGGATGCATCTTTTTTGCACCGATTATCATGTCAATAACAGGCCATTGGCTTTTGCTGCTCTTTCTTTGTCAATGTTCTGTGCGATATTATTTCTTGAATATAATGGTAAATCATTCAAACATGGCTCCCGTTTGCTGTCTTTACCTGAAATATTTGCACTTTCTTTTCTTTTTATTAGTAAGTGCTAAATATTTTGGGCAAAGAATGTAAACCATGACATCGATCAACATGTAAGGCTTGTGGTTTTTCACTCAATTGATGACAGATATAACAACGTAATTGTCAGCTTAACGAGAACTGCTTCATATTCGCTGGTTGTTGCAATGACAATGGATGCATTTCAGACATGTGTGTGTCAAACAACCTTTTAAACATGGCTCCCGGTTGCTGTCTTTACCTGAAATATTTGCACTTTCTTTTGTTTTTAAGAGTAAGTGCTAAATATTTTGGGCAAAGAATGTAAACCATGACCACCATCAACATGTAAGGCTTGTGGTTGTTCACTAACTTGATGAAATATTCAACAAAAGAATTGTCAGCTTCACAAACTCCTTCATCTTCACTGTTTGTTGCAATAACAATGAATACGTTTCAGACTGGTGGCTGCCAAAGAACCATTCACCTGGTTTAGGTTCCGACATCATTCAATCAATAAGTAACAGTTGTCAAATTTATTTCGGAATAGGTTTTTTTCATTCTAGACATAACTTTTACTCGCTGAACAACGCGATGGGTGCAACATTTTGTGGGGATTGTTCTTCCCAGTTTTTTCCCCCAAGATTTTCAGACATACACACACATCTCGTTTTTTCATTTCTGTTCCTCACAATTCTATCTCTCTCTTTTATTCAAGCACACAGACACACACATACACACACACACACACTCACACACACACACACACACTTAATTAATTTTACACTATCGGTTGTTCCTCAACTTAAATATAAATAATTTAAAGGATTGTTGTAAATGAGGTTAATTTCACAACATCCCATATTCAACTTTATTTGAATTGCAAATCTCAAACATAGTTTCTCCACCTAAAGCAAGAACGTTAACCCGTAAGCAATTGACTAGTTTCCCGACTGCATGGATCATCAGCTGGGCACCGTTCTTCCTCAAGGTTTCAATTCTTTCAGCCCAGGACCTCTCCAAACGGGGGATCCACAACCTCAACATCAACACGCACATGCACACACATGCACACACATGCACACACATGCACACACATACATCCACATACATCCACATACATCCACATACATACACACACACACACACACACACACACACACACACAACTACAAATAATTGCTTATTTTATATGCAAGGTGACTCAAAATTCTAGAAACACAGGACTAATGTTACTTTTTTTTCCTATTGCAGTGAGGGAACATGAATTTTCTGGTGGATGATCGGATTGAACTGACAGAAGTATTTGCCAGTGGAATTCTTTGAGATGTCACAGCAAGATTCAATGAGAAACACCTAGAAAGTCCAGATACGTGCAGCACCATATTCAAGTTGGTGAGTTATTATTCTTCCTGAATTTTTGATTGTCTCTGTCATAGCGTTACTATTATTAGTATCATAATTATTATTGTCATCGTCGCTTATTGGATTTCAGAATGTTTTTTTAATTTTGTTTTTTAGTCCTCTTTTTTGACAAATTGTTATTTTAATCATAGGTCATTGCTATGTTGTTTGAACTTTATTTGTCATTGATTTCCGAGATAATCATTCGTCATTTATAATTGTAAAACTTTGTTAAAATGGCTCCCGGTTGCTGTCTTTTCCTGAAATATTTGCACTTTCTTTTCTTTTTATTAGTAAGTGCTAAATATTTTGGGCAAAGAATGTAAACCATGACATCGATCAACATGCAAGGCTTGTGGTTTTTCGCTCAATTGATGAAATATATAACAACATAATTGTCAGCTTAACGAGAACAGCTCCATCTTCGCTGGTTGTTTCAATGACGATGAATGCGTTTCAGACAGGTGTGGCTTGAACAACCTTTTAAACATCGCACCCGGTTGCTGTCTTTACCTAAAATATTTGCACTTTCTTTTCTTTTTACAAGTAAGTGCAAAATTTTTCGGGAAAAGAATGTAAACCCTGACATCGATTAACATATAAGACTTCTGGATATCTTTTATCTTTTGTTCTCTTGGTTTTATTGAGGCATATTTTTGCACAGATTATCATGCGAATAATGGTCCATTGCTCATTGACTGAGCTTTATTTGTCAATAATATCTGCGATATTATTTCTTGAATGTAATTGTAAAACTTTGTAAACATGGCACGCGGTTGCTGTCTTTGCCTGAAATATTTGCACTTTCTTTTCTTTTTATAAGTAAGTGCTAAATATTTTGGGCAAAGATTGTAAAGCTTGACATCGATCAACATGTAAGGCTTGTGGGTGCTTTATCTTTCATTTTCTTGGTTTATGGATGCATCTTTTTTGCACCGATTATCATGTCAATAACAGGCCATTGGCTTTTGCTGCTCTTTCTTTGTCAATGTTCTGTGCGATATTATTTCTTGAATATAATGGTAAATCATTCAAACATGGCTCCCGTTTGCTGTCTTTACCTGAAATATTTGCACTTTCTTTTCTTTTTATTAATAAGTGCTAAATATTTTGGGCAAAGAATGTAAACCATGACATCGATCAACATGTAAGGCTTGTGGTTTTTCACTCAATTGATGACAGATATAACAACATAATTGTCAGCTTAACGAGAACTGCTTCATATTCGCTGGTTGTTGCAATGACAATGAATGAGTTTCAGACATGTGTGTGTCAGACAACCGTTTAAAGATGGCTCCCGTTTGCTCTCTTTACCTGAAATATTTGCACTTTCTTTTCTTTTCATTAGTAAGTGCTAAATATTTTGGGTAAAGAATGTAAACCTTGACATCGATCAACATGTAAGGCTTGTGTGCATTTTCTCTTTCATTTTCTTGGTTTATGGATGCATCTTTTTGCAGCGATTATCATGTCAATAATAGGCCGTTGCGTTTTGCTGCTCTTTCTTTGTCAATGTTTTGTGCGATATTATTTCTTGCATATAATGGTAAATCATTCAAACATGGCTCCCGTTTGCTGTCTTTACCTGAAATATTTGCACTTTCTTTTCTTTTTATTAGTAAGTGCTGAACATTTTGGGCAAAGAATGTAAACCATGACATCGATCAACATGTAAGGCTTGTGGTTTTTCACTCAATTGATGACAGATATAACAACATAATTGTCAGCTTAATGAGAACTGCTTCATATTCGCTGGTTGTTGCAATGACAATGGATGCATTTCAGACATGTGTGTGTCAAACAACCTTTTAAACATGGCTCCCGGTTGCTGTCCTTACCTGAAATATTTGCACTTTCTTTTGTTTTTAAGAGTAAGTGCTAAATATTTTGGGCAAAGAATGTAAACCATGACCACCATCAACATGTAAGGCTTGTGGTTGTTCACTAACTTGATGAAATATTCAACGAATGAATTGTCAGCTTAACAAACTCCCTCATCTTCACTGTTTGTTACAATAACAATGAATACGTTTCAGACTGGTGGCTGCCAAAGAACCATTCACCTGGTTTAGTTTCCGACATGATTCAATCAATAAGTAACAGTTGTCAAATTTATTTCGGAATAGGTTTTTTTCATTCTAGACATAACTTTTACTCGCTGAACAACGCCATGGGTGCAAGATATTGTGGGGATTGTTCTTGCCAGTTTTTTCCCCCAAGATTTTCACACACATAGACACAGATCTCGTTTTTTTCATTTCTGTTCCTCACAATTCTATCTCTCTCTTTTATTCAAGCACACAGACACACACACACACACACACACACACACACACACACACACACACACACACACACACACACACAATTAATTGTACAGTATCGGTTGTTCCTCAACTTAAATATAAATAATTTAAAGGATTGTTGTAAATGATGTTAATTTCACAACATCCCAAATTCAACTTTATTTGAATTGCAAATCTCAAACATAGTTTCTCCACCTAAAGCAAGAACGTTAACCCATAAGCAATTGACTAGTTTGCCCACTGCATGGATCATCAGCTGGGCACCGTTCTTCCTCGAGGTTTAAATTATTTCAGCCCAGGACCTCTCCAAACGGCGGATCCACAACCTCAACATCAACACACACATGCACACACATGCACACACATGCACACACATGCACACACATACATCCACATACATCCACATACATGCACTTACACACACACACACACACACACACACACACACACACACACACACACACACACACGACCACAAATAATTGCTTATTTTATATGCAAGGTGACTCTAAATTCTAGAA
Organism: Myxine glutinosa; assembly: GCF_964187855.1. Lineage (NCBI taxonomy): Eukaryota > Metazoa > Chordata > Myxini > Myxiniformes > Myxinidae > Myxine > Myxine glutinosa. The sequence continues at coordinate 121,446,643 of NC_136268.1, forward strand.
ACACAGGACTAATGTTACTTTTTTTTCCTATTGCAGTGAGGGAACATGAATTTTCTGGTGGATGATCGGATTGAACTGACAGAAGTATTTGCCAGTGGAATTCTTTGAGATGTCACAGCAGGATTCAATGAGAAACACCTAGAAAGTCCAGTTACGTGCAGCACCATATACAAGTTGGTGAGTTATTATTCTTCCTGAATTTTTGATTGTCTCTGTCATCGCATTACTATTATTAGTATCATAATTATTATTGTCATCGTCGCTTATTGGATTTCAGAATGTTTTTTATTATTTTGTTTTTGAGTCCTCTTTTTCGACAAATTGTTATTTTAATCATAGGTCATTGCTATGTTGTTTGCACTTTATTTGTCATTGATTTCCGAGATAATAATTCTTCATTTATAATTGTAAAACTTTGTAAAAATGGCTCCCGGTTGCTGTCTTTTCCTGAAATATTTGTACTTTCTTTTCTTTTTACAAATAAGTGCGAAATTTTTCGGGAAAAGAATGTAAACCCTGACATCGATTAACATATAAGGCTTCTGGATATCTTTTATCTTTTGTTCGCTTGGTTTTATTGAGGCATGTTTTTTCACAGATTATCATGTGAATAATGGTCCGGTGCTTATTGCCTGCGCTTTCTTTGTCAATGTTCTGTGCGATATTATTTCTTGAATACAATGGTAAATCTTTCAAACATTGCTCCCGTTTGCTGCCTTTACCTGAAATATTTGCACTTTCTTTTCTTTTAATTAGTAAGTCCTAAATATTTTGGGCAAAGAATGTAAACCATGACATCGATCAACATGTAAGGCTTGTGGTTTTTCGCTCAATTGATGAAATATATAACAACATAATTGTCAGCTTAACGAGAACAACTCCATCTTCGCTGGATGTTACAATGACAATGAATGCGTTTCAGGCATGTGTGTCTTAAACAACCTTTTAAACATCGCACCCGGTTGCTGTCTTTACCTGAAATGTTTGCACTTTTTTTCTTTTTCATTAGCAAGTGCTAAATATTTTGGGCAAAGAATGTGAACCATGACCACCATCAACATGTAAGGCTTGTGGTTTTTCACTCAATTGATGACAGATATAACAACATAATTGTCAGCTTAACGAGAACTACTTCATATTCGCTGGTTGTTGCAATGACAATGGATGCATTTCAGACATGTGTGTGTCAAACAACCTTTTAAACATGGCTCCCGGTTGCTGTCTTTACCTGAAATATTTGCACTTTCTTTTGTTTTTAAGAGTAAGTGCTAAATATTTTGGGCAAAGAATGTAAACCATGACATCAATCAACATGTAAGGCTTCTGGATATCTTTTATCTTTTGTTCTCTTGGTTTTATTGAGGCATATTTTTGCACAGATTATCATGTGAATAATGGTCCATTGCTCATTGCCTGAGCTTTATTTGTCAATAATATCTGCGATATTATTTCTTGAATGTAATTGTAAAACTTTGTAAACATGGCACCCGGTTGCTGTCTTTACCTGAAATATTTGCACTTTTTTCTTTTTCATTAGTAAATGCTAAATATTTTGGGCAAAGGATGTAAACCATGACATCGATCAACATGTAAGGCATGTGGGTGTTTTATCTTTCATTTTCTTGGTTTATGGATGCATCTTTTTGCACAGATTATCATGTCAATAATAGCCCATTGCGTTCTGCCTGCTCTTTCTTTGTCAATGATGTGTGCGATATCATTTCTTGAATATAATGGTAAATCATTCAAACATGGCTCCCTTTTGATGTCTTTACCTGAAATATTTGCACTTTCTTTTCTTTTTGCAAGTAAGTGCTAAATTTTTCGGGAAAAGAATGTAAACCCTGACATCGATTAACATATAAGGCTTCTGGATATCTTTTATCTTTTGTTCTCTTGGTTTTATTGAGGCATGTTTTTGCACAGATTATCATATGAATAATGGTCCGTTGCTTATTGCCCGCGCTTTATTTGTCAATAATATGTGCGATATTATTTCTTGAATATAATTGTAAAACTTTGTAAACATGGCTCCCATTTGCTCTCGTTACCTGAAATATTTGCACTTTCTTTTCTTTTTATTCATAAGTGCTAAATATTTTGGGCAAAAAATGTAAACCATGACATCGATCAACATGTTAGGCTTGTGGTTTTTCACTCAATTGATGACAGATATAACAATATAATTGTCAGCTTAACGAGATCTGCTTCATATTAGCTGGTTGTTGCAATGACAATGAATGCATTTCAGACATGTGTGTGTCAAACAACCTTTTAAACATGGCTCCCGGTTGCTGTCCTTACCTGAAATATTTGCACTGTCTTTTGTTTTTAAGAGTAAGTGCGAAATATTTTGGGCAAAGAATGTAAACGTTCCGTTTCTGGTGTTTGTTCCCCCTCCATCCCCTCCCTTACCTCAAACGGCTACACAGCTGACTCCGCACGTTAAAAAGCTGAATGCCTCAACTCTGTGTTTGCCTCTAAATCTTGTGTCCCAAACCCATCCCTCTCTGTACCCACCATACCCAGTCGTACCCTGCTGCTCCTGGACTCCGTGTCCTTTCCTCCTGACAAGGTGGAAAAGTTTCTGTCAACCCTCGACTCTGATTCTGCAACTGGACCCGACGGCATCAGCCCACGGGTCCTAAAATCCTGCTCTGCTGCTCTATCTCACCCTCTCTCTGTTCTCTTCACCCTCTCTTTTGCTCAAGGTCAACTGCCATCTGCTTGGAAATCATCCAACATCACCGCTTTGCACAAAAAGGGTGCAAAAACAGATCCTAGCAACTACAGACCAATCAGCCTTCTCCCAATTATCAGCAAAGTCATGGAATCCATCATTGCTTCGGATATGAAATCTTTCCTCTTCTCCAATGGCTTGATCTCTGATCATCAATTTGGTTTCAGACCAGGTCACTCTACTCTGGACATGCTGCTTCTGCTGTCTCAACAATGGATGGAGGTCCTCAATGCCAAACAGGAAATTAGAGCTGTCTCCCTCGACATATCACGTGCCTTCGACACGGTCTGGCACCCCGCTCTGCTCACCAAACTCTCCTCCTTTGGTATCCATGGAAATCTCCACGCATGGCTGGCGGACTTCCTCTCTAGTCATCGTCAACGTGTGGCCCTGAATGGGTTTCTCTCATCTCCTCTTCCTGTTCAGGCTGGAGTTCCCCAAGGCAGTGTTCTGGGCCCCGTGCTTTTTCTGGTCTTCATCAATGATCTCTCTGACTCTCTCGAAAATCCTCTCTATCTCTTTGCTGATGACTCCACTCTCTGCCACTCCATTCCTCTTCCCTCAGATCGGCAGTCTGCTGCCTCCTCACTCTCTGAAGACCTGGACAAAATCACAGACTGGTCAAACAAGTGGAACATGTCTTTCAATCCTGACAAATCTCACACTCTTACTATGTCTCTCCGAAAAGATCGACTGGACAACCCTCCCATCTACTTTCTCAACAATCCTCTCCAAAAAGTTCTGTCGCTCAAGATTTTGGGTCTCACTATCTGCCATGATCTTTCTTGGGAAAACCACATTTCCAAGCTGGCCTCCAAAGCCAGTCGCCGACTGGGCATCCTCCATCATGCGAAGTCCTTCCTCGGCACACCTGAGCTCCTCACCACATACAAGGCTTTCATCCGCAGCTCAATGGAATACTGTTCTCCCCTATGGGCCGGTGCTCCTGCCTCACACCTAGCTCGGCTTCACGCTGTTGAAACCAAAGCTTTCAGAATTATTGGAATCTCCCGCGATGAAGCTATCTCTGAGGGCCTTTCACTCACTCACCGCAGGCAGGTAGGTGGTCTTTCTGTCTTCTACCGACTCCTCTCCGGCCTTGCACCCCCAGCTCTCTCTGTGCTCTGTCCCCCAAATATTCCTACAGGTCGCACAAGATCTGCCAGCAACCCTCTGATGGTTAAACTGCCGAAATCTCGGCTCTCTGCTCACCTTCACTCTTTCATTCCTCTTTTCTCCCACCTCTGGAACAAACTCCCTCACTCCCTTCAATCCCACTCCTCCCTCCAGGTCTTTAAAACAGCTGTCCACCACCATCTCTTATCTTCCCCCATCCAAAACCTTGATCTTTTCTACCCCCGCTAATTCACCCCAGATCCACCTTGTTTGAAATTCCAACTTCTTTCCTGGAAGTCCTGGCAGTGTCCATATGTTTTATACCTCTCCCACCACCCCCTTCCCATGCCCCCCCCCCCCCAAAGCCCTCGCCCTCTCTCAGATCTCTCGATGTCTCCATGTCTCTCGGTCCCTGCTCTCAAATGTTGTGTTTGTGTCCTTCCCCCTCTCTCCCCATCTTGTCTACCGCTCCCGATGTTATATGTTTTATGTGTCGGTTTGTCTTTCTGTGTGATTAATGTTCGCTCTTTCACGAGCCTCGATCTTGTATAAAAAAAAAAAAAAAAAAAAAAAAACCATGACCACCATCAACATGTAAGGCTTGTGGTTGTTCACTAACTTGATGAAATATTCAACAAAAGAATTGTCAACTTAACAAACTCCTTCATCTTCACTCTATGTTGCAATAACAAGGCTTGTGTGTGTTCTCTTTCATTTTCTTGGTATATGGATGCATCTTTTTTCACCGATGATCATGTCAATAATAGGCCATTGCGTTTTGCTGCTCTTTCTTTGTCAATGTTCTGTGCGATAATATTTCTTGAATATAATGGTAAATCATTCAAACATGGCTCCCGTTTGCTGTCTTTACCTGAAATATTTGCACTTTCTTTTCTTTTTATTAGTAAGTGCTAAATATTTTGGGCAAAGAATGTAAACCATGACATCGATCAACATGCAAGGCTTGTGGTTTTTCGCTCAATTGATGAAATATATAACGACATAATTGTCAGCTTAACGAGAACAGCTCCATCTTCGCTGGTTGTTTCAATGACGATGAATGCGTTTCAGACAGGTGTGTCTTGAACAACCTTTTAAACATCGCACCCGGTTGCTGTCTTTACCTAAAATATTTGCACTTTCTTTTCTTTTTACAAGTAAGTGCTAAATTTTTCGGGAAAAGAATGTAAACCCTGACATCGATTAACATATAAGGCTTCTGGATATCTTTTATCTTTTGTTCTCTTGGTTTTATTGAGGCATATTTTTGCACAGATTATCATGCGAATAATGGTCCATTGCTCATTGACTGAGCTTTATTTGTCAATAATATCTGCGATATTATTTCTTGAATGTAATTGTAAAACTTTGTAAACATGGCACGCGGTTGCTGTCTTTGCCTGAAATATTTGCACTTTCTTTTCTTTTTATAAGTAAGTGCTAAATATTTTGGGCAAAGATTGTAAAGCTTGACATCGATCAACATGTAAGGCTTGTGGGTGCTTTATCTTTCACTAGGGCATGCCCGTACTATATCTATATCTAAAATTATATCCCCCCCTCTGTTTACATGAAATGGTTTGGTCCATGAAATGTTTTGGTCCATTCGCAACGCCAAAGCGAACGGCGAACGCTTTACATGAAATGGTTTGGTCCATGAAATGTTTTGGTCCATTCGCAACGCCAAAGCGAACGGCGAACGGCTTGCGAGTACAGTGACAATCCCCCCGGGGTTTTAATTAGTTTTAAAACGGAGCTTGGCAACCGCTGGCGTTCTTTAGCCGGCAGCTTCGCCCGCCCGAACGCCGTTACAGTACCTTCGACCGCGAGTTGCTCGGACTTCACTTGGCGGTCAGGCACTTCCGCCATCTGCTCGTGCGAGTACAGTGACAATCCCCCCCCCCCTCTATTTACATGAAATGGTTTTTATTAGTTTTAAAACATAGTTTAACGCCAACATAGCGCCAACATAGTTTGCAAACGTGAAATAAATGAATACGCTCTCAAATGTGCCATCCGAGGCAGAGTGTGTCCGCCACGTTCGGCACACGCGATAGCTCGCTGCTCTCTGATTGGTTGAATCGTTTTTTGGACATAGCTCGGTAAGTAATTGTCCGATTAATATGAAACCTTGAAAAGGCACATTCTCGGGTCCCCAGCAATATACCTGGCAAGTTTAAAGTATATCGGACCCGTGGTTGTCGAGAAACAGCGGTCACAGACAAACAAACGTACAAACGTACAAACGTACAAACAAACACACAGAGATTACTGGAATTATAGATAGATTTTCTTGGTTTATGGATGCATCTTTTTTGCACCGATTATCATGTCAATAACAGGCCATTGGCTTTTGCTGCTCTTTCTTTGTCAATGTTCTGTGCGATATTATTTCTTGAATATAATGGTAAATCATTCAAACATGGCTCCCGTTTGCTGTCTTTACCTGAAATATTTGCACTTTCTTTTCTTTTTATTAGTAAGTGCTAAATATTTTGGGCAAAGAATGTAAACCATGACATCGATCAACATGTAAGGCTTGTGGTTTTTCACTCAATTGATGACAGATATAACAACATAATTGTCAGCTTAACGAGAACTGCTTCATATTCGCTGGTTGTTGCAATGACAATGAATGAGTTTCAGACATGTGTGTGTCAGACAACCGTTTAAAGATGGCTCCCGTTTGCTCTCTTTACCTGAAATATTTGCACTTTCTTTTCTTTTTATTAGTAAGTGCTAAATATTTTGGGCAAAGAATGTAAACCTTGACATCGATCAACATGTAAGGCTTGTGTGCATTTTCTCTTTCATTTTCTTGGTTTATGGATGCATCTTTTTGCAGCGATTATCATGTCAATAATAGGCCGTTGCGTTTTGCTGCTCTTTATTTGTCAATGTTTTGTGCGATATTATTTCTTGCATATAATGGTAAATCATTCAAACATGGCTCCCGTTTGCTGTCTTTACCTGAAATATTCGCACTTTCTTTTCTTTTTATTAGTAAGTGCTGAACATTTTGGGCAAAGAATGTAAACCATGACATCGATCAACATGTAAGGCTTGTGGTTTTTCACTCAATTGATGACAGATATAACAACATAATTGTCAGCTTAATGAGAACTGCTTCATATTCGCTGGTTGTTGCAATGACAATGGATGCATTTCAGACATGTGTGTGTCAAACAACCTTTTAAACATGGCTCCCGGTTGCTGTCCTTACCTGAAATATTTGCACTTTCTTTTGTTTTTAAGAGTAAGTGCTAAATATTTTGGGCAAAGAATGTAAACCATGACCACCATCAACATGTAAGGCTTGTGGTTGTTCACTAACTTGATGAAATATTCAACGAATGAATTGTCAGCTTAACAAACTCCCTCATCTTCACTGTTTGTTACAATAACAATGAATACGTTTCAGACTGGTGGCTGCCAAAGAACCATTCACCTGGTTTAGTTTCCGACATGATTCAATCAATAAGTAACAGTTGTCAAATTTATTTCGGAATAGGTTTTTTTCATTCTAGACATAACTTTTACTCGCTGAACAACGCCATGGGTGCAAGATATTGTGGGGATTGTTCTTGCCAGTTTTTTCCCCCAAGATTTTCACACACATAGACACACATCTCGTTTTTTCATTTCTTTTCCTCACAATTCTATCTCTCTCTTTTATTCAAGCACACAGACACACACACACACACACACACACACACACACACACACACACGAACACAAATAATTGCTTATTTTATATGCAAGGTGACTCAAAATTCTAGAAACACAGGACTAATGTTACTTTTTTTTCCTATTGCAGTGAGGGAACATGAATTTTCTGGTGGATGATCGGATTGACTGACAGAAGTATTTGCCAGTGGAATTCTTTGAGATGTCACAGCAAGATTCAATGAGAAACACCTAGAAAGTCCAGATACGTGCAGCACCATATTCAAGTTGGTGAGTTATTATTCTTCCTGAATTTTTGATTGTCTCTGTCATCGCATTACTATTATTAGTATCATAATTATTATTGTCATCGTCGCTTATTGGATTTCAGAATGTTTTTTATTATTTTGTTTTTGAGTCCTCTTTTTCTCCAAATTGTTATTTTAATCATAGGTCATTGCTATGTTGTTTGCACTTTATTTGTCATTGATTTCCGAGATAATAATTCTTCATTTATAATTGTAAAACTTTGTAAAAATGGCTCCCGGTTGCTGTCTTTTCCTGAAATATTTGTACTTTCTTTTCTTTTTACAAGTAAGTGCTAAATTTTTCGGGAAAAGAATGTAAACCCTGACCGATTAACATATAAGGCTTCTGGATATCTTTTATCTCTTGTTCGCTTGGTTTTATTGAGGCATGTTTTTTCACAGATTATCATGTGAATAATGGTCCGGTGCTTATTGCCTGCGCTTTCTTTGTCAATGTTCTGTGCGATATTATTTCTTGAATACAATGGTAAATCTTTCAAACATTGCTCCTGTTTGCTGCCTTTACCTGAAATATTTGCACTTTCTTTTCTTTTTATTAGTAAGTCCTAAATATTTTGGGCAAAGAATGTAAACCATGACATCGATCAACATGTAAGGCTTGTGGTTTTTCGCTCAATTGATGAAATATATAACAACATAATTGTCAGCTTAACGAGAACTACTCCATCTTCGCTGGATGTTACAATGACAATGAATGCGTTTCAGGCATGTGTGTCTTAAACAACCTTTTAAACATCGCACCCAGTTGCTGTCTTTACCTGAAATATTTGCACTTTTTTTCTTTTTCATTAGTAAGTGCTAAATATTTTGGGCAAAGAATGTAAACCATGACCACCATCAACATGTAAGGCTTGTGGTTTTTCACTCAATTGATGACAGATATAACAACATAATTGTCAGCTTAACGAGAACTACTTCATATTCGCTGGTTGTTGCAATGACAATGGATGCATTTCAGACATGTGTGTGTCAAACAACCTTTTAAACATGGCTCCCGGTTGCTGGCTTTACCTGAAATATTTGCACTTTCTTTTGTTTTTAAGAGTAAGTGCTAAATATTTTGGGCAAAGAATGTAAACCATGACCACCATCAACATGTAAGGCTTGTGGTTGTTCACTAACTTGATGAAATATTCAACGAATGAATTGTCAGCTTAACAAACTCCCTCATCTTCACTGTTTGTTACAATAACAATGAATACGTTTCAGACTGGTGGCTGCCAAAGAACCATTCACCTGGTTTAGTTTCCGACATGATTCAATCAATAAGTAACAGTTGTCAAATTTATTTCGGAATAGGTTTTTTTCATTCTAGACATAACTTTTACTCGCTGAACAACGCCATGGGTGCAAGATATTGTGGGGATTGTTCTTGCCAGTTTTTTCCCCCAAGATTTTCACACACATAGACACAGATCTCGTTTTTTCATTTCTGTTCCTCACAATTCTATCTCTCTCTTTTATTCAAGCACACAGACAGACACACACACACACACACACACACACACACACACACACACACACACACACACACAATTAATTGTACAGTATCGGTTGTTCCTCAACTTAAATATAAATAATTTAAAGGATTGTTGTAAATGATGTTAATTTCACAACATCCCAAATTCAACTTTATTTGAATTGCAAATCTCAAACATAGTTTCTCCACCTAAAGCAAGAACGTTAACCCATAAGCAATTGACTAGTTTGCCCACTGCATGGATCATCAGCTGGGCACCGTTCTTCCTCGAGGTTTCAATTCTTTCAGCCCAGGACCTCTCCAAACGGCGGATCCACAACCTCAACATCAACACGCACATGCACACACATGCACACACATGCACACACATACATCCACATACACACACACACACACACACACACACACACACACACACACACACACGACCACAAATAATTGCTTATTTTATATGCAAGGTGACTCAAAATTCTAGAAACACAGGACTAATGTTACTTTTTTTTCCTATTGCAGTGAGGGAACATGAATTTTCTGGTGGATGATCAGATTGAACTGACAGAAGTATTTGCCAGTGGAATTCTTTGAGATGTCACAGCAAGATTCAATGAGAAACACCTAGAAAGTCCAGTTACGTGCAGCACCATATACAAGTTGGTGAGTTATTATTCTTCCTGAATTTTTGATTGTCTCTGTCATAGCGTTACTATTATTAGTATCATAATTATTATTGTCATCGTCGCTTATTGGATTTCAGAATGTTTTTTTTATTTTGTTTTTTAGTCCTCTTTTTCGACAAATTGTTATTTTAATCATAGGTCATTGCTATGTTGTTTGCACTTTATTTGTCATTGATTTCCGAGATAATAATTCTTCATTTATAATTGTAAAACTTTGTAAAAATGGCTCCCGGTTGCTGTCTTTTCCTGAAATATTTGGACTTTCTTTTCTTTTTGCAAGTAAGTGCTAAATTTTTCGGGAAAAGAATGTAAACCCTGACATCGATTAACATATAAAGCTTCTGGATATCTTTTATCTTTTGTTCGCTTGATTTTATTGAGGCATGGTTTTTCCACAGATTATCATGTGAATAATGGTCCGTTGCTTATTGCCTGCGCTTTCTTTGTCAATGTTCTGTGCGATATTATTTCTTGAATACAATGGTAAATCTTTCAAACATTGCTCCCGTTTGCTGTCTTTACCTGAAATATTTGCACTTTCTTTTCTTTTTATTAGTAAGTGCTGAATATTTTGGGCAAAGAATGTAAACCATGACATCGACCAACATGTAAGGAATGTAGGTGTTTTATCTTTAATTTTCTTGGTTTATGGATGCATCTTTTTGCACCGATTATCATGTCAATAATAGGCCTTTGCGTTTTGCTGCTCTTTCTTTGTCAATGTTTTGTATGATATTATTTATTGCATATAATGGTAAATCATTCAAACATGGCTCCCGTTTGCTGTCTTTACCTGAAATATTTGCACTTTCTTTTCTTTTTATTAGTAAGTGCTGAACATTTTGGGCAAAGAATGTAAACCATGACATCGATCAACATGTAAGGCTTGTGGTTTTTCACTCAATTGATGACAGATATAACAACATAATTGTCAGCTTAACGAGAACTGCTTCATATTCGCTGGTTGTTGCAATGACAATGGATGCATTTCAGACATGTGTGTGTCAAACAACCTTTTAAACATGGCTCCCGGTTGCTGTCCTTACCTGAAATATTTGCACTTTCTTTTGTTTTTAAGAGTAAGTGCTAAATATTTTGGGCAAAGAATGTAAACCATGACCACCATCAACATGTAAGGCTTGTGGTTGTTCACTAACTTGATGAAATATTCAACGAATGAATTGTCAGCTTAACAAACTCCTTCATCTTCACTGTTTGTTGCAATAACAATGAATACGTTTCAGACTGGTGGCTGCCAAAGAACCGTTCACCTGGTTTAGGTTCCGACATCATTCAATCAATAAGTAGCAGTTGTCAAATTTATTTCGGAATAGGTTTTTTTCATCCTAGACATAACTTTTACTCGCTGAACAACGCGATGGGTGCAAGATTTTGAGGGGATTGTTCTTGCCAGTTTTTTCCCCCAAGATTTTCAGACACATACACACACATCTCGTTTTTTCATTTCTGTTCCTCACAATTCTATCTCTCTCTTTTATTCAAGCACACAGACACACACATACACACACACACACACACACACACACACACACACACACACACACACACACACACACACTTAATTAATTGTACAGTATCGGTTGTTCCTCAACTTAAATATAAATAATTTAAAGGATTGTTGTAAATGATGTTAATTTCACAACATCCCACATTCAACTTTATTTGAATTGCAAATCTCAAACATAGTTTCTCCACCTAAAGCAAGAACGTTAACCCGTAAGCAATTGACTAGTTTCCCGACTGCATGGATCATCAGCTGGGCACCGTTCTTCCTCAAGGTTTCAATTCTTTCAGCCCAGGACCTCTCCAAACGGCGGATCCACAACCTCAACATCAACACGCACATGCACACACATGCACACACATGCACACACATACATCCACATACACACACACACACACACACACACACACACACACACGACCACAAATAATTGCTTATTTTATATGCAAGGTGACTCAAAATTCTAGAAACACAGGACTAATGTTACTTTTTTTTCCTATTGCAGTGAGGGAACATGAATTTTCTGGTGGATGATCAGATTGAACTGACAGAAGTATTTGCCAGTGGAATTCTTTGAGATGTCACAGCAAGATTCAATGAGAAACACCTAGAAAGTCCAGTTACGTGCAGCACCATATACAAGTTGGTGAGTTATTATTCTTCCTGAATTTTTGATTGTCTCTGTCATAGCGTTACTATTATTAGTATCATAATTATTATTGTCATCGTCGCTTATTGGATTTCAGAATGTTTTTTTTATTTTGTTTTTTAGTCCTCTTTTTCGACAAATTGTTATTTTAATCATAGGTCATTGCTATGTTGTTTGCACTTTATTTGTCATTGATTTCCGAGATAATAATTCTTCATTTATAATTGTAAAACTTTGTAAAAATGGCTCCCGGTTGCTGTCTTTTCCTGAAATATTTGGACTTTCTTTTCTTTTTGCAAGTAAGTGCTAAATTTTTCGGGAAAAGAATGTAAACCCTGACATCGATTAACATATAAAGCTTCTGGATATCTTTTATCTTTTGTTCGCTTGATTTTATTGAGGCATGGTTTTTCCACAGATTATCATGTGAATAATGGTCCGTTGCTTATTGCCTGCGCTTTCTTTGTCAATGTTCTGTGCGATATTATTTCTTGAATACAATGGTAAATCTTTCAAACATTGCTCCCGTTTGCTGTCTTTACCTGAAATATTTGCACTTTCTTTTCTTTTTATTAGTAAGTGCTGAATATTTTGGGCAAAGAATGTAAACCATGACATCGACCAACATGTAAGGAATGTAGGTGTTTTATCTTTAATTTTCTTGGTTTATGGATGCATCTTTTTGCACCGATTATCATGTCAATAATAGGCCTTTGCGTTTTGCTGCTCTTTCTTTGTCAATGTTTTGTATGATATTATTTATTGCATATAATGGTAAATCATTCAAACATGGCTCCCGTTTGCTGTCTTTACCTGAAATATTTTCACTTTCTTTTCTTTTTATTAGTAAGTGCTGAATATTTTGGGCAAAGAATGTAAACCATGACATCGATCAACATGTAAGGCTTGTGGTTTTTCGCTCAATTGATGAAATATATAACAGCATAATTGTCAGCTTAACGAGAGCTGCTTCATATTCGCTGGTTGTTGCAATGACAATGGATGCATTTCAGACATGTGTGTGTCAAACAACCTTTTAAACATGGCTCCCGGTTGCTGTCTTTACCTGAAATATTTGCACTTTCTTTTGTTTTTAAGAGTAAGTGCTAAATATTTTGGGCAAAGAATGTAAACCGTGACCACCATCAACATGTAAGGCTTGTGGTTATTCACTAACTTGATTAAATATTCAACAAAAGAATTGGCAGCTTCACAAACTCCTTCATCTTCACTGTTTGTTGCAATAACAATGAATACGTTTCAGACTGGTGGCTGCCAAAGAACCATTCACCTGGTTTAGGTTCCGACATCATTCAATCAATAAGTAACAGTTGTCAAATTTATTTCGGAATAGATTTTTTTCATCCTAGACATAACTTTTACTCTCTGAACAACGCGATGGGTGCAATATTTTGTGGGGATTGTTCTTCCCAGTTTTTTCCCCCAAGATTTTCAGACACATACACACACCTGGTTTTTTCATTTCTGTTCCTCACAATTCTATCTCTCTCTTTTATTCAAGCACACAGACACACACATACACACACACACACACACACACACACACACACACACACACACACACACACACTTAATTAATTTTACAGTGTCGGTTGTTCCTCAACTTAAATATAAATAATTTAAAGGATTGTTGTAAATGAGGTTAATTTCACAACATCCCATATTCAACTTTATTTGAATTGCAAATCTCAAACATAGTTTCAGCACCTAAAGCAAGAACGTTAACCCGTAAGCAATTGACTAGTTTCCCGACTGCATAGATCATCAGCTGGGCACCGTTCTTCCTCGAGGTTTCAATTCTTTCAGCCCAGGACCTCTCCAAACGGCGGATCCACAACCTCAACATCAACACACACATGCACACACATGCACGCACATGCACACACATGCACACACATACATCCACATACACACACACACACACACACACACACACACGACCACAAATAATTGCTTATTTTATATGCAAGGTGACTCAAAATTCTAGAAACACAGGACTAATGTTACTTTTTTTTCCTATTGCAGTGAGGGAACATGAATTTTCTGGTGGATGATCAGATTGAACTGACAGAAGTATTTGTCAGTGGAATTCTTTGAGATGTCACAGCAAGATTCAATGAGAAACACCTAGAAAGTCCAGTTACGTGCAGCACCATATACAAGTTGGTGAGTTATTATTCTTCCTGAATTTTTGATTGTCTCTGTCATAGCGTTACTATTATTAGTATCATAATTATTATTGTCATCGTCACTTATTGGATTTCAGAATGTTTTTTTTATTTTGTTTTTTAGTCCTCTTTTTCGACAAATTGTTATTTTAATCATAGGTCATTGCTATGTTGTTTGCACTTTATTTGTCATTGATTTCCGAGATAATAATTCTTCATTTATAATTGTAAAACTTTGTAAAAATGGCTCCCGGTTGCTGTCTTTTCCTGAAATATTTGGACTTTCTTTTCTTTTTGCAAGTAAGTGCTAAATTTTTCGGGAAAAGAATGTAAACCCTGACATCGATTAACATATAAAGCTTCTGGATATCTTTTATCTTTTGTTCGCTTGATTTTATTGAGGCATGGTTTTTCCACAGATTATCATGTGAATAATGGTCCGTTGCTTATTGCCTGCGCTTTCTTTGTCAATGTTCTGTGCGATATTATTTCTTGAATACAATGGTAAATCTTTCAAACATTGCTCCCGTTTGCTGTCTTTACCTGAAATATTTGCACTTTCTTTTCTTTTTATTAGTAAGTGCTGAATATTTTGGGCAAAGAATGTAAACCATGACATCGATCAACATGTAAGGCATGTGGGTGTTTTATCTTTCATGTTCTTGGTTTATGGATGCATCTTTTTGCACCGATTATCATGTCAATAATAGGCCGTTGCGTTTTGCTGCTCTTTCTTTGTCAATGTTTTGTGCGATATTATTTCTTGCATATAATGGTAAATCATTCAAACATGGCTCCCATTTGCTGTCTTTACCTGAAATATTTGCACTTTCTTTTCTTTTTATTGGTAAGTGCTGAATATTTTGGGCAAAGAATGTAAACCATGACATCGATCAACATGTAAGGCATGTGGGTGTTTTATCTTTCATTTTCTTGGTTTATGGATGCATCTTTTTGCACCGATTATCATGTCAATAATAGGCCGTTGCGTTTTGCTGCTCTTTCTTTGTCAATGTTTTGTATGATATTATTTCTTGCATATAATGGTAAATCATTCAAACATGGCTCCCGTTTGCTGTCTTTACCTGAAATATTTGCACTTTCTTTTCTTTTTATTAGTAAGTGCTGAATATTTTGGGCAAAGAATGTAAACCATGACATCGACCAACATGTAAGGCTTGTGGTTTTTCACTCAATTGATGACAGATATAACAACATAATTGTCAGCTTAACGAGAACTGCTTCATATTCGCTGGTTGTTGCAATGACAATGGATGCATTTCAGACATGTGTGTGTCAAACAACCTTTTAAACATGGCTCCCGGTTGCTGTCCTTACCTGAAATATTTGCACTTTCTTTTGTTTTTAAGAGTAAGTGCTAAATATTTTGGGCAAAGAATGTAAACCATGACCACCATCAACATGTAAGGCTTGTGGTTGTTCACTAACTTGATGAAATATTCAACAAAAGAATTGTCAGCTTAACAAACTCCTTCATCTTCACTGTTTGTTGCAATAACAATGAATACATTTCAGACTGGTGGCTGCCAAAGAACCATTCACCTGGTTTAGTTTCCGACATGATTCAATCAATAAGTAACAGTTGTCAAATTTATTTCGGAATAAGTTTTTTTCATCCTAGACATAACTTTTACTCGCTGAACAACGCCATGGGTGCAAGATTTTGTGGGGATTGTCCTTGCCAGTTTTTTCCCCCAAGATTTTCACACACATACACACACATCTCGTTTTTTCATTTCTGTTCCTCACAATTCTATCTCTCTCTTTTATTCAAGCACACAGACACACACACACACACACACACACACACACACACACACACACACACACACACACACACACACACACACACACTTAATTAATTGTACAGTATCGGTTGTTCCTCAACTTAAATATAAATAATTTAAAGGATTGTTGTAAATGATGTTAATTTCACAACATCCCATATTCAACTTTATTTGAAGAGCAAATCTCAAACATAGTTTCTCCACCTAAAGCAAGAACGTTAACCCATAAGCAATTGACGAGTTTCTCGACTGCATGGATCATCAGCTGGGCACCGTTCTTCCTCGAGGTTTCAATTCTTTCAGCCCAGGACCTCTCCCAACGGCAGATCCACAACCTCAACATCAACACACACATGCACACACATGCACACACATGCACACACATGCACACACATGCACACACATGCACACACATGCACACACACACGAACACAAATAATTGCTTATTTTATATGCAAGGTGACTCAAAATTCTAGAAACACAGGACTAATGTTACTTTTTTTTCCTATTGCAGTGAGGGAACATGAATTTTCTGGTGGATGATCGGATTGAACTGACAGAAGTATTTGCCAGTGGAATTCTTTGAGATGTCACAGCAAGATTCAATGAGAAACTCCTAGAAAGCCCAGTTACATGCAGCACCATATACAAGTTGGTGAGTTATTATTCTTCCTGAATTTTTGATTGTCTCTGTCATAGCATTACTATTATCAGTATCATAATTATTATTGTCATCGTCACTTATTGGATTTCAGAATGTTTTTTTTATTTTGTTTTTGAGTCCTCTTTTTCGACAAATTGTTATTTTAATCATAGGTCATTGCTATGTTGTTTGCACTTTATTTATCATTGATTTCCGAGATAATAATTCTTCATTTATAATTGTAAAACTTTGTAAAAATGGCTCCCGGTTGCTGTCTTTTCCTGAAATATTTGTACTTTCTTTTCTTTTTACAAGTAAGTGCTAAATTTTTCGGGGAAAGAATGTAAACCCTGACATCGATTAACATATAAGGCTTCTGGATATCTTTTATCTTTTGTTCGCTTGGTTTTATTGAGGCATGTTTTTTCACAGATTATCATGTGAATCATGGTCCGGTGCTTATTGCCTGCACTTTCTTTGTCAATGTTCTGTGCGATATTATTTCTTGAATACAATGGTAAATCTTTCAAACATTGCTCCCGTTTGCTGTCTTTACCTGAAATATTTGCACTTTCTTTTCTTTTTATTAGTAAGTCCTAAATATTTTGGGCAAAGAATGTAAACCATGACATGGATCAACATGTAAGGCTTGTGGTTTTTCGCTCAATTGATGAAATATATAACAACATAATTGTCAGCTTAACGAGAACTACTTCATATTCGCTGGTTGTTGCAATGACAATGGATGCATTTCAGACATGTGTGTGTCAAACAACCTTTTAAACATGGCTCCCGGTTGCTGTCTTTACCTGAAATATTTGCACTTTCTTTTGTTTTTAAGAGTAAGTGCTAAATATTTTGGGCAAAGAATGTAAACCATGACCACCATCAACATGTAAGGCTTGTGGTTGTTCACTAACTTGATGAAATATTCAACAAAAGAATTGTCAGCTTCACAAACTCCTGCATCTTCACTGTTTGTTGCAATAACAATGAATACGTTTCAGACTGGTGGCTGCCAAAGAACCGTTCACCTGGTTTAGGTTCCGACATCATTCAATCAATAAGTAACAGTTGTCAAATTTATTTCGGAATAGGTTTTTTTCAGCCTAGACATAACTTTTACTCGCTGAACAACGCGATGGGTGCAAGATTTTGAGGGGATTGTTCTTGCCAGTTTTTTCCCCCAAGATTTTCAGACACATACACACACATCTCGTTTTTTCATTTCTGTTCCTCACAATTCTATCTCTCTCTTTTATTCAAGCACACAGACAGACACACACACACACACACACACACACACACACACACACACACACACACACACACACACACACACACAATTAATTGTACAGTATCGGTTGTTCCTCAACTTAAATATAAATAATTTAAAGGATTGTTGTAAATGATGTTAATTTCACAACATCCCAAATTCAACTTTATTTGAATTGCAAATCTCAAACATAGTTTCTCCACCTAAAGCAAGAACGTTAACCCATAAGCAATTGACTAGTTTGCCCACTGCATGGATCATCAGCTGGGCACCGTTCTTCCTCGAGGTTTCAATTCTTTCAGCCCAGGACCTCTCCAAACGGCGGATCCACAACCTCAACATCAACACACACATGCACACACATGCACACACATACATCCACATACATCCACATACATGCACTTACACACACACACACACACACACACACACACACACACACACACACACACACACACACGACCACAAATAATTGCTTATTTTATATGCAAGGTGACTCAAAATTCTAGAAACACAGGACTAATGTTACTTTTTTTTCCTATTGCAGTGAGGGAACATGAATTTTCTGGTGGATGATCAGATTGAACTGACAGAAGTATTTGCCAGTGGAATTCTTTGAGATGTCACAGCAAGATTCAATGAGAAACACCTAGAAAGTCCAGTTACGTGCAGCACCATATACAAGTTGGTGAGTTATTATTCTTCCTGAATTTTTGATTGTCTCTGTCATAGCGTTACTATTATTAGTATCATAATTATTATTGTCATCGTCGCTTATTGGATTTCAGAATGTTTTTTTTATTTTGTTTTTTAGTCCTCTTTTTCGACAAATTGTTATTTTAATCATAGGTCATTGCTATGTTGTTTGCACTTTATTTGTCATTGATTTCCGAGATAATAATTCTTCATTTATAATTGTAAAACTTTGTAAAAATGGCTCCCGGTTGCTGTCTTTTCCTGAAATATTTGGACTTTCTTTTCTTTTTGCAAGTAAGTGCTAAATTTTTCGGGAAAAGAATGTAAACCCTGACATCGATTAACATATAAAGCTTCTGGATATCTTTTATCTTTTGTTCGCTTGATTTTATTGAGGCATGGTTTTTCCACAGATTATCATGTGAATAATGGTCCGTTGCTTATTGCCTGCGCTTTCTTTGTCAATGTTCTGTGCGATATTATTTCTTGAATACAATGGTAAATCTTTCAAACATTGCTCCCGTTTGCTGTCTTTACCTGAAATATTTGCACTTTCTTTTCTTTTTATTAGTAAGTGCTGAATATTTTGGGCAAAGAATGTAAACCATGACATCGACCAACATGTAAGGAATGTAGGTGTTTTATCTTTAATTTTCTTGGTTTATGGATGCATCTTTTTGCACCGATTATCATGTCAATAATAGGCCTTTGCGTTTTGCTGCTCTTTCTTTGTCAATGTTTTGTATGATATTATTTATTGCATATAATGGTAAATCATTCAAACATGGCTCCCGTTTGCTGTCTTTACCTGAAATATTTGCACTTTCTTTTCTTTTTATTAGTAAGTGCTGAACATTTTGGGCAAAGAATGTAAACCATGACATCGATCAACATGTAAGGCTTGTGGTTTTTCACTCAATTGATGACAGATATAACAACATAATTGTCAGCTTAATGAGAACTGCTTCATATTCGCTGGTTGTTGCAATGACAATGGATGCATTTCAGACATGTGTGTGTCAAACAACCTTTTAAACATGGCTCCCGGTTGCTGTCCTTACCTGAAATATTTGCACTTTCTTTTGTTTTTAAGAGTAAGTGCTAAATATTTTGGGCAAAGAATGTAAACCATGACCACCATCAACATGTAAGGCTTGTGGTTGTTCACTAACTTGATGAAATATTCAACGAATGAATTGTCAGCTTAACAAACTCCCTCATCTTCACTGTTTGTTACAATAACAATGAATACGTTTCAGACTGGTGGCTGCCAAAGAACCATTCACCTGGTTTAGTTTCCGACATGATTCAATCAATAAGTAACAGTTGTCAAATTTATTTCGGAATAGGTTTTTTTCATTCTAGACATAACTTTTACTCGCTGAACAACGCGATGGGTGCAAGATTTTGAGGGGATTGTTCTTGCCAGTTTTTTCCCCCAAGATTTTCAGACACATACACACACATCTCGTTTTTTCATTTCTGTTCCTCACAATTCTATCTCTCTCTTTTATTCAAGCACACAGACACACACATACACACACACACACACACACACACACACACACTTAATTAATTGTACAGTATCGGTTGTTCCTCAACTTAAATATAAATAATTTAAAGGATTGTTGTAAATGATGTTAATTTCACAACATCCCACATTCAACTTTATTTGAATTGCAAATCTCAAACATAGTTTCTCCACCTAAAGCAAGAACGTTAACCCGTAAGCAATTGACTAGTTTCCCGACTGCATGGATCATCAGCTGGGCACCGTTCTTCCTCAAGGTTTCAATTCTTTCAGCCCAGGACCTCTCCAAACGGCGGATCCACAACCTCAACATCAACACGCACATGCACGCACATGCACACACATGCACACACATGCACACACATACATCCACATACACACACACACACACACACACACACACACACACACACGACCACAAATAATTGCTTATTTTATATGCAAGGTGACTCAAAATTCTAGAAACACAGGACTAATGTTACTTTTTTTTCCTATTGCAGTGAGGGAACATGAATTTTCTGGTGGATGATCAGATTGAACTGACAGAAGTATTTGCCAGTGGAATTCTTTGAGATGTCACAGCAAGATTCAATGAGAAACACCTAGAAAGTCCAGTTACGTGCAGCACCATATACAAGTTGGTGAGTTATTATTCTTCCTGAATTTTTGATTGTCTCTGTCATAGCGTTACTATTATTAGTATCATAATTATTATTGTCATCGTCGCTTATTGGATTTCAGAATGTTTTTTTTATTTTGTTTTTTAGTCCTCTTTTTCGACAAATTGTTATTTTAATCATAGGTCATTGCTATGTTGTTTGCACTTTATTTGTCATTGATTTCCGAGATAATAATTCTTCATTTATAATTGTAAAACTTTGTAAAAATGGCTCCCGGTTGCTGTCTTTTCCTGAAATATTTGGACTTTCTTTTCTTTTTGCAAGTAAGTGCTAAATTTTTCGGGAAAAGAATGTAAACCCTGACATCGATTAACATATAAAGCTTCTGGATATCTTTTATCTTTTGTTCGCTTGATTTTATTGAGGCATGGTTTTTCCACAGATTATCATGTGAATTATGGTCCGTTGCTTATTGCCTGCGCTTTCTTTGTCAATGTTCTGTGCGATATTATTTCTTGAATACAATGGTAAATCTTTCAAACATTGCTCCCGTTTGCTGTCTTTACCTGAAATATTTGCACTTTCTTTTCTTTTTATTAGTAAGTGCTGAATATTTTGGGCAAAGAATGTAAACCATGACATCGACCAACATGTAAGGAATGTAGGTGTTTTATCTTTAATTTTCTTGGTTTATGGATGCATCTTTTTGCACCGATTATCATGTCAATAATAGGCCTTTGCGTTTTGCTGCTCTTTCTTTGTCAATGTTTTGTATGATATTATTTATTGCATATAATGGTAAATCATTCAAACATGGCTCCCGTTTGCTGTCTTTACCTGAAATATTTTCACTTTCTTTTCTTTTTATTAGTAAGTGCTGAATATTTTGGGCAAAGAATGTAAACCATGACATCGATCAACATGTAAGGCTTGTGGTTTTTCGCTCAATTGATGAAATATATAACAGCATAATTGTCAGCTTAACGAGAGCTGCTTCATATTCGCTGGTTGTTGCAATGACAATGGATGCATTTCAGACATGTGTGTGTCAAACAACCTTTTAAACATGGCTCCCGGTTGCTGTCTTTACCTGAAATATTTGCACTTTCTTTTGTTTTTAAGAGTAAGTGCTAAATATTTTGGGCAAAGAATGTAAACCGTGACCACCATCAACATGTAAGGCTTGTGGTTATTCACTAACTTGATTAAATATTCAACAAAAGAATTGGCAGCTTCACAAACTCCTTCATCTTCACTGTTTGTTGCAATAACAATGAATACGTTTCAGACTGGTGGCTGCCAAAGAACCATTCACCTGGTTTAGGTTCCGACATCATTCAATCAATAAGTAACAGTTGTCAAATTTATTTCGGAATAGATTTTTTTCATCCTAGACATAACTTTTACTCTCTGAACAACGCGATGGGTGCAATATTTTGTGGGGATTGTTCTTCCCAGTTTTTTCCCCCAAGATTTTCAGACACATACACACACATCTGGTTTTTTCATTTCTGTTCCTCACAATTCTATCTCTCTCTTTTATTCAAGCACACAGACACACACATACACACACACACACACACACACACACACACACACACACACACACACACACACACACACTTAATTAATTTTACAGTGTCGGTTGTTCCTCAACTTAAATATAAATAATTTAAAGGATTGTTGTAAATGAGGTTAATTTCACAACATCCCATATTCAACTTTATTTGAATTGCAAATCTCAAACATAGTTTCAGCACCTAAAGCAAGAACGTTAACCCGTAAGCAATTGACTAGTTTCCCGACTGCATAGATCATCAGCTGGGCACCGTTCTTCCTCGAGGTTTCAATTCTTTCAGCCCAGGACCTCTCCAAACGGCGGATCCACAACCTCAACATCAACACACACATGCACACACATGCACGCACATGCACACACATGCACACACATACATCCACATACACACACACACACACACACACACACACACACGACCACAAATAATTGCTTATTTTATATGCAAGGTGACTCAAAATTCTAGAAACACAGGACTAATGTTACTTTTTTTTCCTATTGCAGTGAGGGAACATGAATTTTCTGGTGGATGATCAGATTGAACTGACAGAAGTATTTGTCAGTGGAATTCTTTGAGATGTCACAGCAAGATTCAATGAGAAACACCTAGAAAGTCCAGTTACGTGCAGCACCATATACAAGTTGGTGAGTTATTATTCTTCCTGAATTTTTGATTGTCTCTGTCATAGCGTTACTATTATTAGTATCATAATTATTATTGTCATCGTCACTTATTGGATTTCAGAATGTTTTTTTTATTTTGTTTTTTAGTCCTCTTTTTCGACAAATTGTTATTTTAATCATAGGTCATTGCTATGTTGTTTGCACTTTATTTGTCATTGATTTCCGAGATAATAATTCTTCATTTATAATTGTAAAACTTTGTAAAAATGGCTCCCGGTTGCTGTCTTTTCCTGAAATATTTGGACTTTCTTTTCTTTTTGCAAGTAAGTGCTAAATTTTTCGGGAAAAGAATGTAAACCCTGACATCGATTAACATATAAAGCTTCTGGATATCTTTTATCTTTTGTTCGCTTGATTTTATTGAGGCATGGTTTTTCCACAGATTATCATGTGAATAATGGTCCGTTGCTTATTGCCTGCGCTTTCTTTGTCAATGTTCTGTGCGATATTATTTCTTGAATACAATGGTAAATCTTTCAAACATTGCTCCCGTTTGCTGTCTTTACCTGAAATATTTGCACTTTCTTTTCTTTTTATTAGTAAGTGCTGAATATTTTGGGCAAAGAATGTAAACCATGACATCGATCAACATGTAAGGCATGTGGGTGTTTTATCTTTCATGTTCTTGGTTTATGGATGCATCTTTTTGCACCGATTATCATGTCAATAATAGGCCGTTGCGTTTTGCTGCTCTTTCTTTGTCAATGTTTTGTGCGATATTATTTCTTGCATATAATGGTAAATCATTCAAACATGGCTCCCATTTGCTGTCTTTACCTGAAATATTTGCACTTTCTTTTCTTTTTATTGGTAAGTGCTGAATATTTTGGGCAAAGAATGTAAACCATGACATCGATCAACATGTAAGGCATGTGGGTGTTTTATCTTTCATTTTCTTGGTTTATGGATGCATCTTTTTGCACCGATTATCATGTCAATAATAGGCCGTTGCGTTTTGCTGCTCTTTCTTTGTCAATGTTTTGTATGATATTATTTCTTGCATATAATGGTAAATCATTCAAACATGGCTCCCGTTTGCTGTCTTTACCTGAAATATTTGCACTTTCTTTTCTTTTTATTAGTAAGTGCTGAATATTTTGGGCAAAGAATGTAAACCATGACATCGACCAACATGTAAGGCTTGTGGTTTTTCACTCAATTGATGACAGATATAACAACATAATTGTCAGCTTAACGAGAACTGCTTCATATTCGCTGGTTGTTGCAATGACAATGGATGCATTTCAGACATGTGTGTGTCAAACAACCTTTTAAACATGGCTCCCGGTTGCTGTCCTTACCTGAAATATTTGCACTTTCTTTTGTTTTTAAGAGTAAGCGCTAAATATTTTGGGCAAAGAATGTAAACCATGACCACCATCAACATGTAAGGCTTGTGGTTGTTCACTAACTTGATGAAATATTCAACAAAAGAATTGTCAGCTTAACAAACTCCTTCATCTTCACTGTTTGTTGCAATAACAATGAATACATTTCAGACTGGTGGCTGCCAAAGAACCATTCACCTGGTTTAGTTTCCGACATGATTCAATCAATAAGTAACAGTTGTCAAATTTATTTCGGAATAAGTTTTTTTCATCCTAGACATAACTTTTACTCGCTGAACAACGCCATGGGTGCAAGATTTTGTGGGGATTGTCCTTGCCAGTTTTTTCCCCCAAGATTTTCACACACATACACACACATCTCGTTTTTTCATTTCTGTTCCTCACAATTCTATCTCTCTCTTTTATTCAAGCACACAGACACACACACACACACACACACACACACACACACACACACACACACACACTTAATTAATTGTACAGTATCGGTTGTTCCTCAACTTAAATATAAATAATTTAAAGGATTGTTGTAAATGATGTTAATTTCACAACATCCCATATTCAACTTTATTTGAAGAGCAAATCTCAAACATAGTTTCTCCACCTAAAGCAAGAACGTTAACCCATAAGCAATTGACGAGTTTCTCGACTGCATGGATCATCAGCTGGGCACCGTTCTTCCTCGAGGTTTCAATTCTTTCAGCCCAGGACCTCTCCCAACGGCAGATCCACAACCTCAACATCAACACACACATGCACACACATGCACACACATGCACACACATGCACACACATGCACACACATGCACACACATGCACACACACACGAACACAAATAATTGCTTATTTTATATGCAAGGTGACTCAAAATTCTAGAAACACAGGACTAATGTTACTTTTTTTTCCTATTGCAGTGAGGGAACATGAATTTTCTGGTGGATGATCGGATTGAACTGACAGAAGTATTTGCCAGTGGAATTCTTTGAGATGTCACAGCAAGATTCAATGAGAAACTCCTAGAAAGCCCAGTTACATGCAGCACCATATACAAGTTGG
Organism: Myxine glutinosa; assembly: GCF_964187855.1. Classification (NCBI taxonomy): domain Eukaryota; kingdom Metazoa; phylum Chordata; class Myxini; order Myxiniformes; family Myxinidae; genus Myxine; species Myxine glutinosa. The sequence continues at coordinate 121,472,253 of NC_136268.1, forward strand.
TGAGTTATTATTCTTCCTGAATTTTTGATTGTCTCTGTCATAGCATTACTATTATCAGTATCATAATTATTATTGTCATCGTCACTTATTGGATTTCAGAATGTTTTTTTTATTTTGTTTTTGAGTCCTCTTTTTCGACAAATTGTTATTTTAATCATAGGTCATTGCTATGTTGTTTGCACTTTATTTATCATTGATTTCCGAGATAATAATTCTTCATTTATAATTGTAAAACTTTGTAAAAATGGCTCCCGGTTGCTGTCTTTTCCTGAAATATTTGTACTTTCTTTTCTTTTTACAAGTAAGTGCTAAATTTTTCGGGGAAAGAATGTAAACCCTGACATCGATTAACATATAAGGCTTCTGGATATCTTTTATCTTTTGTTCGCTTGGTTTTATTGAGGCATGTTTTTTCACAGATTATCATGTGAATCATGGTCCGGTGCTTATTGCCTGCACTTTCTTTGTCAATGTTCTGTGCGATATTATTTCTTGAATACAATGGTAAATCTTTCAAACATTGCTCCCGTTTGCTGTCTTTACCTGAAATATTTGCACTTTCTTTTCTTTTTATTAGTAAGTCCTAAATATTTTGGGCAAAGAATGTAAACCATGACATGGATCAACATGTAAGGCTTGTGGTTTTTCGCTCAATTGATGAAATATATAACAACATAATTGTCAGCTTAACGAGAACTACTTCATATTCGCTGGTTGTTGCAATGACAATGGATGCATTTCAGACATGTGTGTGTCAAACAACCTTTTAAACATGGCTCCCGGTTGCTGTCTTTACCTGAAATATTTGCACTTTCTTTTGTTTTTAAGAGTAAGTGCTAAATATTTTGGGCAAAGAATGTAAACCATGACCACCATCAACATGTAAGGCTTGTGGTTGTTCACTAACTTGATGAAATATTCAACAAAAGAATTGTCAGCTTCACAAACTCCTGCATCTTCACTGTTTGTTGCAATAACAATGAATACGTTTCAGACTGGTGGCTGCCAAAGAACCGTTCACCTGGTTTAGGTTCCGACATCATTCAATCAATAAGTAACAGTTGTCAAATTTATTTCGGAATAGGTTTTTTTCAGCCTAGACATAACTTTTACTCGCTGAACAACGCGATGGGTGCAAGATTTTGAGGGGATTGTTCTTGCCAGTTTTTTCCCCCAAGATTTTCAGACACATACACACACATCTCGTTTTTTCATTTCTGTTCCTCACAATTCTATCTCTCTCTTTTATTCAAGCACACAGACAGACACACACACACACACACACACACACACACACACACACACACACACAATTAATTGTACAGTATCGGTTGTTCCTCAACTTAAATATAAATAATTTAAAGGATTGTTGTAAATGATGTTAATTTCACAACATCCCAAATTCAACTTTATTTGAATTGCAAATCTCAAACATAGTTTCTCCACCTAAAGCAAGAACGTTAACCCATAAGCAATTGACTAGTTTGCCCACTGCATGGATCATCAGCTGGGCACCGTTCTTCCTCGAGGTTTCAATTCTTTCAGCCCAGGACCTCTCCAAACGGCGGATCCACAACCTCAACATCAACACACACATGCACACACATGCACACACATACATCCACATACATCCACATACATGCACTTACACACACACACACACACACACACACACACACACACACACGACCACAAATAATTGCTTATTTTATATGCAAGGTGACTCAAAATTCTAGAAACACAGGACTAATGTTACTTTTTTTTCCTATTGCAGTGAGGGAACATGAATTTTCTGGTGGATGATCAGATTGAACTGACAGAAGTATTTGCCAGTGGAATTCTTTGAGATGTCACAGCAAGATTCAATGAGAAACACCTAGAAAGTCCAGTTACGTGCAGCACCATATACAAGTTGGTGAGTTATTATTCTTCCTGAATTTTTGATTGTCTCTGTCATAGCGTTACTATTATTAGTATCATAATTATTATTGTCATCGTCGCTTATTGGATTTCAGAATGTTTTTTTTATTTTGTTTTTTAGTCCTCTTTTTCGACAAATTGTTATTTTAATCATAGGTCATTGCTATGTTGTTTGCACTTTATTTGTCATTGATTTCCGAGATAATAATTCTTCATTTATAATTGTAAAACTTTGTAAAAATGGCTCCCGGTTGCTGTCTTTTCCTGAAATATTTGGACTTTCTTTTCTTTTTGCAAGTAAGTGCTAAATTTTTCGGGAAAAGAATGTAAACCCTGACATCGATTAACATATAAAGCTTCTGGATATCTTTTATCTTTTGTTCGCTTGATTTTATTGAGGCATGGTTTTTCCACAGATTATCATGTGAATAATGGTCCGTTGCTTATTGCCTGCGCTTTCTTTGTCAATGTTCTGTGCGATATTATTTCTTGAATACAATGGTAAATCTTTCAAACATTGCTCCCGTTTGCTGTCTTTACCTGAAATATTTGCACTTTCTTTTCTTTTTATTAGTAAGTGCTGAATATTTTGGGCAAAGAATGTAAACCATGACATCGACCAACATGTAAGGAATGTAGGTGTTTTATCTTTAATTTTCTTGGTTTATGGATGCATCTTTTTGCACCGATTATCATGTCAATAATAGGCCTTTGCGTTTTGCTGCTCTTTCTTTGTCAATGTTTTGTATGATATTATTTATTGCATATAATGGTAAATCATTCAAACATGGCTCCCGTTTGCTGTCTTTACCTGAAATATTTGCACTTTCTTTTCTTTTTATTAGTAAGTGCTGAACATTTTGGGCAAAGAATGTAAACCATGACATCGATCAACATGTAAGGCTTGTGGTTTTTCACTCAATTGATGACAGATATAACAACATAATTGTCAGCTTAATGAGAACTGCTTCATATTCGCTGGTTGTTGCAATGACAATGGATGCATTTCAGACATGTGTGTGTCAAACAACCTTTTAAACATGGCTCCCGGTTGCTGTCCTTACCTGAAATATTTGCACTTTCTTTTGTTTTTAAGAGTAAGTGCTAAATATTTTGGGCAAAGAATGTAAACCATGACCACCATCAACATGTAAGGCTTGTGGTTGTTCACTAACTTGATGAAATATTCAACGAATGAATTGTCAGCTTAACAAACTCCCTCATCTTCACTGTTTGTTACAATAACAATGAATACGTTTCAGACTGGTGGCTGCCAAAGAACCATTCACCTGGTTTAGTTTCCGACATGATTCAATCAATAAGTAACAGTTGTCAAATTTATTTCGGAATAGGTTTTTTTCATTCTAGACATAACTTTTACTCGCTGAACAACGCCATGGGTGCAAGATATTGTGGGGATTGTTCTTGCCAGTTTTTTCCCCCTAGATTTTCACACACAGATCTCGTTTTTTCATTTCTGTTCCTCACAATTCTATCTCTCTCTTTTATTCAAGCACACAGACAGACACACACACACACACACACACACACACACACACACACACACACGCACACACACACACACACACACAATTAATTGTACAGTATCGGTTGTTCCTCAACTTAAATATAAATAATTTAAAGGATTGTTGTAAATGATGTTAATTTCACAACATCCCAAATTCAACTTTATTTGAATTGCAAATCTCAAACATAGTTTCTCCACCTAAAGCAAGAACGTTAACCCATAAGCAATTGACTAGTTTGCCCACTGCATGGATCATCAGCTGGGCACCGTTCTTCCTCGAGGTTTCAATTCTTTCAGCCCAGGACCTCTCCAAACGGCGGATCCACAACCTCAACATCAACACACACATGCACACACATGCACACACATACATCCACATACATCCACATACATGCACTTACACACACACACACACACACACACACACACACACACACACACACACGACCACAAATAATTGCTTATTTTATATGCAAGGTGACTCTAAATTCTAGAAACACAGGACTAATGTTACTTTTTTTTCCTATTGCAGTGAGGGAACATGAATTTTCTGGTGGATGATCGGATTGAACTGACAGAAGTATTTGCCAGTGGAATTCTTTGAGATGTCACAGCAAGATTCAATGAGAAACACCTAGAAAGTCCAGTTACGTGCAGCACCATATACAAGTTGGTGAGTTATTATTCTTCCTGAATTTTTTATTGTCTCTGTCATCGCATTACTATTATTAGTATCATAATTATTATTGTCATCGTCGCTTATTGGATTTCAGAATGTTTTTTATTATTTTGTTTTTGAGTCCTCTTTTTCGACAAATTGTTATTTTAATCATAGGTCATTGCTATGTTGTTTGCACTTTATTTGTCATTGATTTCCGAGATAATAATTCTTCATTTATAATTGTAAAACTTTGTAAAAATGGCTCCCGGTTGCTGTCTTTTCCTGAAATATTTGTACTTTCTTTTCTTTTTACAAGTAAGTGCTAAATTTTTCGGGAAAAGAATGTAAACCCTGACATCGATTAACATATAAGGCTTCTGGATATCTTTTATCTTTTGTTCGCTTGGTTTTATTGAGGCATGTTTTTTCACAGATTATCATGTGAATAATGGTCCGGTGCTTATTGCCTGCGCTTTCTTTGTCAATGTTCTGTGCGATATTATTTCTTGAATACAATGGTAAATCTTTCAAACATTGCTCCTGTTTGCTGACTTTACCTGAAATATTTGCACTTTCTTTTCTTTTTATTAGTAAGTCCTAAATATTTTGGGCAAAGAATGTAAACCATGACATCGATCAACATGTAAGGCTTGTGGTTTTTCGCTCAATTGATGAAATATATAACAACATAATTGTCAGCTTAACGAGAACAACTCCATCTTCGCTGGATGTTACAATGACAATGAATGCGTTTCAGGCATGTGTGTCTTAAACAACCTTTTAAACATCGCACCCGGTTGCTGTCTTTACCTGAAATATTTGCACTTTTTTGCTTTTTCATTAGTAAGTGCTAAATATTTTGGGCAAAGAATGTAAACCATGACATCGACCAACATGTAAGGAATGTAGGTGTTTTATCTTTAATTTTCTTGGTTTATGGATGCATCTTTTTGCACCGATTATCATGTCAATAATAGGCCTTTGCGTTTTGCTGCTCTTTCTTTGTCAATGTTTTGTATGATATTATTTATTGCATATAATGGTAAATCATTCAAACATGGCTCCCGTTTGCTGTCTTTACCTGAAATATTTTCACTTTCTTTTCTTTTTATTAGTAAGTGCTGAATATTTTGGGCAAAGAATGTAAACCATGACATCGATCAACATGTAAGGCTTGTGGTTTTTCGCTCAATTGATGAAATATATAACAGCATAATTGTCAGCTTAACGAGAACTGCTTCATATTCGCTGGTTGTTGCAATGACAATGGATGCATTTCAGACATGTGTGTGTCAAACAACCTTTTAAACATGGCTCCCGGTTGCTGTCTTTACCTGAAATATTTGCACTTTCTTTTGTTTTTAAGAGTAAGTGCTAAATATTTTGGGCAAAGAATGTAAACCGTGACCACCATCAACATGTAAGGCTTGTGGTTATTCACTAACTTGATTAAATATTCAACAAAAGAATTGGCAGCTTCACAAACTCCTTCATCTTCACTGTTTGTTGCAATAACAATGAATACGTTTCAGACTGGTGGCTGCCAAAGAACCATTCACCTGGTTTAGGTTCCGACATCATTCAATCAATAAGTAACAGTTGTCAAATTTATTTCGGAATAGATTTTTTTCATCCTAGACATAACTTTTACTCTCTGAACAACGCGATGGGTGCAATATTTTGTGGGGATTGTTCTTCCCAGTTTTTTCCCCCAAGATTTTCAGACACATACACACACATCTGGTTTTTTCATTTCTGTTCCTCACAATTCTATCTCTCTCTTTTATTCAAGCACACAGACACACACATACACACACACACACACACACACACACACACACACACACACACACACACACACTTAATTAATTTTACAGTGTCGGTTGTTCCTCAACTTAAATATAAATAATTTAAAGGATTGTTGTAAATGAGGTTAATTTCACAACATCCCATATTCAACTTTATTTGAATTGCAAATCTCAAACATAGTTTCAGCACCTAAAGCAAGAACGTTAACCCGTAAGCAATTGACTAGTTTCCCGACTGCATAGATCATCAGCTGGGCACCGTTCTTCCTCGAGGTTTCAATTCTTTCAGCCCAGGACCTCTCCAAACGGCGGATCCACAACCTCAACATCAACACACACATGCACACACATGCACGCACATGCACACACATGCACACACATGCACACACATACATCCACATACACACACACACACACACACACACACGACCACAAATAATTGCTTATTTTATATGCAAGGTGACTCAAAATTCTAGAAACACAGGACTAATGTTACTTTTTTTTCCTATTGCAGTGAGGGAACATGAATTTTCTGGTGGATGATCAGATTGAACTGACAGAAGTATTTGTCAGTGGAATTCTTTGAGATGTCACAGCAAGATTCAATGAGAAACACCTAGAAAGTCCAGTTACGTGCAGCACCATATACAAGTTGGTGAGTTATTATTCTTCCTGAATTTTTGATTGTCTCTGTCATAGCGTTACTATTATTAGTATCATAATTATTATTGTCATCGTCACTTATTGGATTTCAGAATGTTTTTTTTATTTTGTTTTTTAGTCCTCTTTTTCGACAAATTGTTATTTTAATCATAGGTCATTGCTATGTTGTTTGCACTTTATTTGTCATTGATTTCCGAGATAATAATTCTTCATTTATAATTGTAAAACTTTGTAAAAATGGCTCCCGGTTGCTGTCTTTTCCTGAAATATTTGGACTTTCTTTTCTTTTTGCAAGTAAGTGCTAAATTTTTCGGGAAAAGAATGTAAACCCTGACATCGATTAACATATAAAGCTTCTGGATATCTTTTATCTTTTGTTCGCTTGATTTTATTGAGGCATGGTTTTTCCACAGATTATCATGTGAATAATGGTCCGTTGCTTATTGCCTGCGCTTTCTTTGTCAATGTTCTGTGCGATATTATTTCTTGAATACAATGGTAAATCTTTCAAACATTGCTCCCGTTTGCTGTCTTTACCTGAAATATTTGCACTTTCTTTTCTTTTTATTAGTAAGTGCTGAATATTTTGGGCAAAGAATGTAAACCATGACATCGATCAACATGTAAGGCATGTGGGTGTTTTATCTTTCATGTTCTTGGTTTATGGATGCATCTTTTTGCACCGATTATCATGTCAATAATAGGCCGTTGCGTTTTGCTGCTCTTTCTTTGTCAATGTTTTGTGCGATATTATTTCTTGCATATAATGGTAAATCATTCAAACATGGCTCCCATTTGCTGTCTTTACCTGAAATATTTGCACTTTCTTTTCTTTTTATTGGTAAGTGCTGAATATTTTGGGCAAAGAATGTAAACCATGACATCGATCAACATGTAAGGCATGTGGGTGTTTTATCTTTCATTTTCTTGGTTTATGGATGCATCTTTTTGCACCGATTATCATGTCAATAATAGGCCGTTGCGTTTTGCTGCTCTTTCTTTGTCAATGTTTTGTATGATATTATTTCTTGCATATAATGGTAAATCATTCAAACATGGCTCCCGTTTGCTGTCTTTACCTGAAATATTTGCACTTTCTTTTCTTTTTATTAGTAAGTGCTGAATATTTTGGGCAAAGAATGTAAACCATGACATCGACCAACATGTAAGGCTTGTGGTTTTTCACTCAATTGATGACAGATATAACAACATAATTGTCAGCTTAACGAGAACTGCTTCATATTCGCTGGTTGTTGCAATGACAATGGATGCATTTCAGACATGTGTGTGTCAAACAACCTTTTAAACATGGCTCCCGGTTGCTGTCCTTACCTGAAATATTTGCACTTTCTTTTGTTTTTAAGAGTAAGTGCTAAATATTTTGGGCAAAGAATGTAAACCATGACCACCATCAACATGTAAGGCTTGTGGTTGTTCACTAACTTGATGAAATATTCAACAAAAGAATTGTCAGCTTAACAAACTCCTTCATCTTCACTGTTTGTTGCAATAACAATGAATACATTTCAGACTGGTGGCTGCCAAAGAACCATTCACCTGGTTTAGTTTCCGACATGATTCAATCAATAAGTAACAGTTGTCAAATTTATTTCGGAATAAGTTTTTTTCATCCTAGACATAACTTTTACTCGCTGAACAACGCCATGGGTGCAAGATTTTGTGGGGATTGTCCTTGCCAGTTTTTTCCCCCAAGATTTTCACACACATACACACACATCTCGTTTTTTCATTTCTGTTCCTCACAATTCTATCTCTCTCTTTTATTCAAGCACACAGACACACACACACACACACACACACACACACACACACACACACACACACACACACACACACACACACACACTTAATTGTACAGTATCGGTTGTTCCTCAACTTAAATATAAATAATTTAAAGGATTGTTGTAAATGATGTTAATTTCACAACATCCCATATTCAACTTTATTTGAAGAGCAAATCTCAAACATAGTTTCTCCACCTAAAGCAAGAACGTTAACCCATAAGCAATTGACGAGTTTCTCGACTGCATGGATCATCAGCTGGGCACCGTTCTTCCTCGAGGTTTCAATTCTTTCAGCCCAGGACCTCTCCAAACGGCAGATCCACAACCTCAACATCAACACACACATGCACACACATGCACACACATGCACACACATGCACACACATGCACACACATGCACACACATGCACACACACACGAACACAAATAATTGCTTATTTTATATGCAAGGTGACTCAAAATTCTAGAAACACAGGACTAATGTTACTTTTTTTTCCTATTGCAGTGAGGGAACATGAATTTTCTGGTGGATGATCGGATTGAACTGACAGAAGTATTTGCCAGTGGAATTCTTTGAGATGTCACAGCAAGATTCAATGAGAAACTCCTAGAAAGCCCAGTTACATGCAGCACCATATACAAGTTGGTGAGTTATTATTCTTCCTGAATTTTTGATTGTCTCTGTCATAGCATTACTATTATCAGTATCATAATTATTATTGTCATCGTCACTTATTGGATTTCAGAATGTTTTTTTTATTTTGTTTTTGAGTCCTCTTTTTCGACAAATTGTTATTTTAATCATAGGTCATTGCTATGTTGTTTGCACTTTATTTATCATTGATTTCCGAGATAATAATTCTTCATTTATAATTGTAAAACTTTGTAAAAATGGCTCCCGGTTGCTGTCTTTTCCTGAAATATTTGTACTTTCTTTTCTTTTTACAAGTAAGTGCTAAATTTTTCGGGGAAAGAATGTAAACCCTGACATCGATTAACATATAAGGCTTCTGGATATCTTTTATCTTTTGTTCGCTTGGTTTTATTGAGGCATGTTTTTTCACAGATTATCATGTGAATCATGGTCCGGTGCTTATTGCCTGCACTTTCTTTGTCAATGTTCTGTGCGATATTATTTCTTGAATACAATGGTAAATCTTTCAAACATTGCTCCCGTTTGCTGTCTTTACCTGAAATATTTGCACTTTCTTTTCTTTTTATTAGTAAGTCCTAAATATTTTGGGCAAAGAATGTAAACCATGACATGGATCAACATGTAAGGCTTGTGGTTTTTCGCTCAATTGATGAAATATATAACAACATAATTGTCAGCTTAACGAGAACTACTTCATATTCGCTGGTTGTTGCAATGACAATGGATGCATTTCAGACATGTGTGTGTCAAACAACCTTTTAAACATGGCTCCCGGTTGCTGTCTTTACCTGAAATATTTGCACTTTCTTTTGTTTTTAAGAGTAAGTGCTAAATATTTTGGGCAAAGAATGTAAACCATGACCACCATCAACATGTAAGGCTTGTGGTTGTTCACTAACTTGATGAAATATTCAACAAAAGAATTGTCAGCTTCACAAACTCCTGCATCTTCACTGTTTGTTGCAATAACAATGAATACGTTTCAGACTGGTGGCTGCCAAAGAACCGTTCACCTGGTTTAGGTTCCGACATCATTCAATCAATAAGTAACAGTTGTCAAATTTATTTCGGAATAGGTTTTTTTCAGCCTAGACATAACTTTTACTCGCTGAACAACGCGATGGGTGCAAGATTTTGAGGGGATTGTTCTTGCCAGTTTTTTCCCCCAAGATTTTCAGACACATACACACACATCTCGTTTTTTCATTTCTGTTCCTCACAATTCTATCTCTCTCTTTTATTCAAGCACACAGACACACACATACACACACACACACACACACACTTAATTAATTGTACAGTATCGGTTGTTCCTCAACTTAAATATAAATAATTTAAAGGATTGTTGTAAATGATGTTAATTTCACAACATCCCATATTCAACTTTATTTGAATTGCAAATCTCAAACATAGTTTCTCCACCTAAAGCAAGAACGTTAACCCGTAAGCAATTGACTAGTTTCCCGACTGCATGGATCATCAGCTGGGCACCGTTCTTCCTCAAGGTTTCAATTCTTTCAGCCCAGGACCTCTCCAAACGGCGGATCCACAACCTCAACATCAACACGCACATGCACACACATGCACACACATGCACACACATACATCCACATACACACACACACACACACACACACACACACACACACACACACACACACACACGACCACAAATAATTGCTTATTTTATATGCAAGGTGACTCAAAATTCTATAAACACAGGACTAATGTTACTTTTTTTTCCTATTGCAGTGAGGGAACATGAATTTTCTGGTGGATGATCAGATTGAACTGACAGAAGTATTTGCCAGTGGAATTCTTTGAGATGTCACAGCAAGATTCAATGAGAAACACCTAGAAAGTCCAGTTACGTGCAGCACCATATACAAGTTGGTGAGTTATTATTCTTCCTGAATTTTTGATTGTCTCTGTCATAGCATTACTATTATTAGTATCATAATTATTATTGTCATCGTCGCTTATTGGATTTCAGAATGTTTTTTATTATTTTGTTTTTGAGTCCTCTTTTTCGACAAATTGTTATTTTAATAATAGGTCATTGCTATGTTGTTTGCACTTTATTTGTCATTGATTTCTGAGATAATAATTCTTCATTTATAATTGTAAAACTTTGTAAAAATGGCTCCCGGTTGCTGTCTTTTCCTGAAATATTTGTACTTTCTTTTCTTTTTGCAAGTAAGTGCTAAATTTTTCGGGAAAAGAATGTAAACCCTGACATCGATTAACATATAAAGCTTCTGGATATCTTTTATCTTTTGTTCGCTTGATTTTATTGAGGCATGGTTTTTCCACAGATTATCATGTGAATAATGGTCCGTTGCTTATTGCCTGCGCTTTCTTTGTCAATGTTCTGTGCGATATTATTTCTTGAATACAATGGTAAATCTTTCAAACATTGCTCCCGTTTGCTGTCTTTACCTGAAATATTTGCACTTTCTTTTCTTTTTATTAGTAAGTGCTGAATATTTTGGGCAAAGAATGTAAACCATGACATCGATCAACATGTAAGGCATGTAGGTGTTTTATCTTTCATTTTCTTGGTTTATGGATGCATCTTTTTGCACCGATTATCATGTCAATAATAGGCCTTTGCGTTTTGCTGCTCTTTCTTTGTCAATGTTTTGTATGATATTATTTCTTGCATATAATGGTAAATCATTCAAACATGGCTCCCGTTTGCTGTCTTTACCTGAAATATTTTCACTTTCTTTTCTTTTTATTAGTAAGTGCTGAATATTTTGGGCAAAGAATGTAAACCATGACATCGATCAACATGTAAGGCTTGTGGTTTTTCACTCAATTGATGACAGATATAACAATATAATTGTCAGCTTAACGAGAACTGCTTCATATTCGCTGGTTGTTGCAATGACAATGGATGCATTTCAGACATGTGTGTGTCAAACAACCTTTTAAACATGGCTCCCGGTTGCTGTCCTTACCTGAAATATTTGCACTTTCTTTTGTTTTTAAGAGTAAGTGCTAAATATTTTGGGCAAAGAATGTAAACCATGACCACCATCAACATGTAAGGCTTGTGGTTGTTCACTAACTTGATGAAATATTCAACAAAAGAATTGTCAGCTTAACAAACTCCTTCATCTTCACTGTTTGTTGCAATAACAATGAATACATTTCAGACTGGTGGCTGCCAAAGAACCATTCACCTGGTTTAGTTTCCGACATGATTCAATCAATAAGTAACAGTTGTCAAATTTATTTCGGAATAAGTTTTTTTCATCCTAGACATAACTTTTACTCGCTGAACAACGCCATGGGTGCAAGATTTTGTGGGGATTGTCCTTGCCAGTATTTTCCCCCAAGATTTTCACACACATACACACACATCTCGTTTTTTCATTTCTGTTCCTCACAATTCTATCTCTCTCTTTTATTCAAGCACACAGACACACACACACACACACACACACACACACACACACACACACACACACACACACACACACACACACACACTTAATTAATTGTACAGTATCGGTTGTTCCTCAACTTAAATATAAATAATTTAAAGGATTGTTGTAAATGATGTTAATTTCACAACATCCCATATTCAACTTTATTTGAAGAGCAAATCTCAAACATAGTTTCTCCACCTAAAGCAAGAACGTTAACCCATAAGCAATTGACTAGTTTCTCGACTGCATGGATCATCAGCTGGGCACCGTTCTTCCTCGAGGTTTCAATTCTTTCAGCCCAGGACCTCTCCAAACGGCAGATCCACAACCTCAACATCAACACACACATGCACACACATGCACACACATGCACACACATGCACACACATACATCCACATACATCCACATACATGCACTTACACACACACACACACACACACGACCACAAATAATTGCTTATTTTATATGCAAGGTGACTCTAAATTCTAGAAACACAGGACTAATGTTACTTTTTTTTCCTATTGCAGTGAGGGAACATGAATTTTCTGGTGGATGATCGGATTGAACTGACAGAAGTATTTGCCAGTGGAATTCTTTGAGATGTCACAGCAAGATTCAATGAGAAACACCTAGAAAGTCCAGTTACGTGCAGCACCATATACAAGTTGGTGAGTTATTATTCTTCCTGAATTTTTGATTGTCTCTGTCATCGCATTACTATTATTAGTATCATAATTATTATTGTCATCGTCGCTTATTGGATTTCAGAATGTTTTTTATTATTTTGTTTTTGAGTCCTCTTTTTCGACAAATTGTTATTTTAATCATAGGTCATTGCTATGTTGTTTGCACTTTATTTGTCATTGATTTCTGAGATAATAATTCTTCATTTATAATTGTAAAACTTTGTAAAAATGGCTCCCGGTTGCTGTCTTTTCCTGAAATATTTGTACTTTCTTTTCTTTTTACAAGTAAGTGCTAAATTTTTCGGGAAAAGAATGTAAACCCTGACATCGATTAACATATAAGGCTTCTGGATATCTTTTATCTTTTGTTCGCTTGATTTTATTGAGGCATGTTTTTTCACAGATTATCATGTGAATAATGGTCCGGTGCTTATTGCCTGCGCTTTCTTTGTCAATGTTCTGTGCGATATTATTTCTTGAATACAATGGTAAATCTTTCAAACATTGCTCCTGTTTGCTGCCTTTACCTGAAATATTTGTGTCAAGAAACAACTCTTGGCTCTTAAAAGAAGTTCCACCAACAGCCTGAGAATGACGATCTTTATTAAATATACCAACTTATACAGATCCGGAGGAAGCGAACTTCTATAGCACGACTTGCCCTCATGCCACGTTCAGCCCTTCCTGAGAATGCATCGATTCACAGTCCACTTAAATAGGAACACGTTTATCAGAAAATCTCCGAGAGAACAAAGGAACTGGCGAGAGTTCCTCCCACCGTTATCCCTAGCCCCCACCGTCATCCGTTCTTCCAATGGGGGAGTGCAGCACGCACCGTCAGCATTCGGACCAGATGTGGTTTCAAAGCTCCGAGGTGACAGAAAATGTAACTCACAGAAGGGAGAGTGCATGCTTGGCCCAGATAAGACCATTATCCAAAGGTTTATGTATACAATCCAAGCATTCTACATGAAGCTACACATTCCAAGCGCCTTCCATCCGCGGCTCGAGGCGCCGTCTGCGAATCAAAGAGGGATTTTACGACCGGACTTATCTAGGTGAAAGGGCACACGAAGGACGAGCCATTTGTTCAGCACGAAATGCATCGAGTACTTTCCCATTTACCTACAGCAAAGCGAAAAACCCTTTATTTACTTATGAATAACATTATTTTTTAACAACATTTAAATCATCATATTATTCGACCGACGTCTTATACAGAACTTTAAGCAATAACAAATCTACGACTTGACATTCCTTCCTCTTGTCTCGTCGAGACAAAGTATCTCAAGAGACAACGTGCCACATCGGGCTTTATTGAAAAAATAATTGTGTAATGCGGGTATCTCCCAAGGGCATACCGTGCGCCCATAGCGCCTCGCCCGTGCATTTGGCGAACGTGTCGTGTGGTGCGTGCTTGGAGCCTGAGGGCTCAGAACATGAAAGTCCATTAACGTTTCGGATCCACAACGAAGGCGTCTGGTCCAGATGAGGTTCTGCCCCGCCAGAGGGCCCGTGACCTCCCCTGCGGAACTTGCTCCCCCCACCCTTTGCAGACGCGGTCCTTGCAGATCTTCGAAGTTAATCAACGATCATGCCCATGAGATCCCTCACGTGCTGCTGTTCTGGGGAATACATAATGTTGTCAGTATCTTGTGTCTCATTTTCCTGGTCAGGGTACAGAGCGTAAAAATCCGATTCACTTGAAGCATTGGAACTTAATACATATGAAGCAAAGAGAGGAACTTCCTTTATGTCAAAGTCTCCCTTGGGCGCCTGGTCGGCTTGCGGGTCTAGGATATCCACGTCGGGTCCTTCGACCGCCAGACCCAGCGTCGCAATCAGATCCATAGTTGGGTCGGAAGGGGGCGTACAGCTGTCAGCTTGTAATACATAAGCAGCGTTAGCCAGTACACGCAAGGGGTTTATAGCACAAGTATCACAGTCATCATAGACACCGTTACAGGCAGCAGCCAGTTCCCACATGGGATCCACACAAGTATCACAGTCATCACAAAATTCAATACAATTTTCTGGAGCGCTGGTCGCAACTGCCTTGTTGAAGGGCCCATTCAGGTCGACGGCCTTTGTGGTCAGAGCCATAGTCGTTGTCGGCGGCTTCTTCAATTTCCATCCTGTAAAATACTTTCTCATACAGAGGAGGACTAGAGGTTGCATTAGTGCCCCCCAAATTACTACCCCAAGTATCACAGCCAGTGCGGTCAATAACCACTTCACTATGGTGCCCGTCCATCCCCGGAACCAGTCAGTGAGCCAGCTAAATTTATAAGAATTCTCGCGCGCGATCCGATCGATCGTCAGGGCGTGGCTAGTTTCCCTTAGTCTCACTATTGCGGCTGACACTCCTTCAGACGGATCAGGTATGTAAGTGCAACATTTTCCCTCTATTATTCCGCATACCCCTCCTTTCTCTGCCAAGAGCATGTCCAAAGCCACCCGATTCTGCATCACCATTGTACGCATGTGAATCACCGTATCCAATAGTATGTCATGAGCCGTAGCGGTGTCGTTTGCCACCTTTTCTAGGGCCAAAGCCAATTTATCTATCCGGAAACTATCCATGACTGTGCCCGCTCCTGGGAAGAAGAAACCAAACACCTTTTCCCATAGGCTCCCGTGTAGTTTAGTGGTTCCATCTTCGTTCATGACTGACCTCTTATAACGCCTGTCCAAGGACTTTGGGTCTAGCTCATCCAGTATCTCAACGTCAGGAAGGACTGAACCCAGATAACATGTGCCCCCCCAATTATTTGGTAAATAGGGGTAAGCCTTGTCGCCGCATATAAACATTGTCCCATGGGGTGGGACCAGGTGGGTGGATAAGCACCGGAGTCCCTTTACCACCCCATTAATCCTACTAACCCCCCTAGAGAATGTTATAGCCGTTATGTTGTGGTTGTGTTTATCTTGCAGTACTATTCGTAATGTAATCCCCGAGCTCCCTTGTCCCAGCTTCCCGGGGAGAGTGTAGGCGCATTCTGATTCTCCCATACGCAAGTGGCCGGAACCCTGGAGGCAGACCCTCCCTTTCTGTGGTTTGACCCAGACGGGGGCAGGCCTCTCGGCCACATGGGCAATCATTGACGGGCGATAATTAAATTGTCGATTGCAACTCTTGCCGTTGTCAACCCCTTCTCTTTCCAGCGTGGTGACTAAACATGGGGAATCGATAGGTTGTGAGCAGAGGTCATTGAGGGACAGAGGTAGCACTATCATGTGTATTCCTGTGGTGCCTGCTTGGGGAAAGTGCATGCACGACCAGCAGTGTGTCCTATTTTGAATTGTTGCCACCTCCCTGGCCACTTTCCAATATGTGTTTTCCCCCCTCTTTGGGGCCTTATCCTGGGGGTGTGGCGTGAGTATGTATTCGATGCATGGTGTGTGTTTAGTTTCGCTACTGGCCGCTCCTGGGGTCCAGACGCTGCACCGGACCTGCATAGTCATGCCTTTCTCTAGGCGCGTGCGTGTTTGTAGCTTAAAATCAGGGGTTCCCCATTTGTATCCTGGTTGGGCCAAGGTCTCAATGCTAGCTTGCCCGTTTTCCCGGAACTCTCGTTGCTTTTGTAGTACAATGCCAACGCGTCCAGGCCCTGCCAACAGTGCTAGCCATTTTACGCTTACCCAATTTGTGTGCAGGGCTTTCTGTTCGAAACATGGTAGTGATACTCTTTGTCCCCATGTTATGGTGAGGTGTCGGGTTTCGTTTTCGCATCTATTGGAATCGGAGCTTCCCCTAGCTGCTGTCGCTATCAATAGTATCGTACCTATGATTAGGCCCATCCTTACTGTGGTTGCTGTGGTGTAGTGTCTGGTGCTTGTATGGCCAACTTACAGTGCGTGGCGTGGATCCACGAGGTCTTGCCCTCGCAAAAGACTGCCGTTGGTGTAGTCAGCAACACCTGGACTGGTCCCTTCCACCTTGGTTCCAAGGCGTTCTTGCAGGTGAAGTGCTCCACGAACACCTGGTCTTTTTCCTCTGGTGGAACACCTGGTCCACAAGCGCCCTGGGAACACCTGGTCTACAGGTCTCCAATTCATCTATCTATAATTCCAGTAATCTCTGTGTGTTTGTTTGTACGTTTGTACGTTTGTACGTTTGTACGTTTGTTTGTCTGTGACCGCTGTTTCTCGACAACCACGGGTCCGATATACTTTAAACTTGCCAGGTATATTGCTGGGGACCCGAGGATGTGCCTTTTCAAGGTTTCATATTAATCGGACAATTACTTACCGAGCTATGTCCAAAAAACGATTCAACCAATCAGAGAGCAGCGAGCTATCGCGTGTACCGAACGTGGCAGACACACTCTGCCTCGGATGGCACATTTGAGAGCGTATTCATTTATTTCACGTTTGCAAACTATGTTGGCGCTATGTTGGCGTTAAACTATGTTTTAAAACTAATAAAAACCATTTCATGTAAATAGAGGGGGGGGGGGATTGTCACTGTACTCGCACGAGCAGATGGCGGAAGTGCCTGACCGCCAAGTGAAGTCCGAGCAACTCGCGGTCGAAGGTACTGTAACGGCGTTCGGGCGGGCGAAGCTGCCGGCTAAAGAACGCCAGCAGTTGCCAAGCTCCGTTTTAAAACTAATTAAAACCCCGGGGGGATTGTCACTGTACTCGCAAGCCGTTCGCCGTTCGCTTTGGCGTTGCGAATGGACCAAAACATTTCATGGACCAAACCATTTCATGTAAAGCGTTCGCCGTTCGCTTTGGCGTTGCGAATGGACCAAAACATTTCATGGACCAAACCATTTCATGTAAATAGAGGAGGGGATATAATTTTAGATATAGATATAGTACGGGCATGCCCTAGTAGATTCAATTCATTCAATTCATAGTTTCATAGAACACCTGGTCTCCAATTTCCTAATCCACTTTTTCCAAGTGGATCCAATTTTATCCAATATTCAATTTTAAATTCAATCCCATTTAATCCAGTCCAATTCAAATTAAATTCAATCCTTCTCTCAGCATCCCATTACCTGTTTCCAACATCAATAATAAATAAAAATAAAAATAAACGAAAATTACTTCAGCTAGAGTTTCAACTAGAATTAACACAAACAAACCACCGTTAACCTCCATTAACACAAACAAACCACCATTAACCTCCATTAACACAAACAAACCACCATTAACCTCCATGAACCTCCCCCTATTATTTATTTATTTTCACGAATAAACAAATAATAGAAATAACCTGGTCTAATTCCAATTCCAATTATGGTCCGTTCTGGTGTCTGGTCACACACAATGTTTTTCTCACCCACTGTGATTCGCTCAAAATAGATTCTCACTGTTGTTATGTCTGAAATGCGTCTCATGAAAACCCATTCAAGAATCCGGTGTAACAGACAGACAAACACATAGACACGCCGAAGACCCCAGGGTACCCATCAAACTAGCTTGTCCCCAGATCCACAACACAGCGAAACATGTAACTTTACTAAAATAATCACTTACTCATAACTAATACTCATAATAACTCATAATTACTTATTTAATTACTCATGCCAATACTTACTCAAAATAATGTAATATCCCAATCTTCACCCCCTATGCAAATCGAAGCACCCCGGACAATCCACAACCAATATCAACCACTGTAGCCGCCTTCCCGACTCCAGGCAGCCACACGCAGCCACATACATCTCCACCCACGTCACACAAGACAACAGCCAACGAGTGTGTCCACCACACAGAAACCTTTGGCAATGCAACAACCGAACTCCCAGACAACCAACAACAAAACCCAATCCATCTCCATGGCTCATCAAGCAGTTCCAACTTAATCCAGCTTCACATACCGATTTCCCCAAAAAACTCGTGAAACTTCACCCCCATTCTGGAAAAACCCTGGACTAAACCCTGACACCCTAAATAACTTCAGACCCATCTCCAACCTACCCTTTCTGTCAAAAGTTTTGGAACGTGCTGTGGCCACTCAACTCAAACATCACCACTCTGCCAATAACCTGTATGAAACATCCCAATCCGGATTCTGCTCCAGCCACAGTACTGAAACTGCTCTCCTCAAAATCACCAGCGACCTTCTCTCTCCTCTGACGCCGGCAACCTCAACATTCTCATCCTCCTCACCTCAGCGCCACCTTTGACATCATCAATCACACCATCCTCCTCACCCTGCTTAGACCAGCTTGTGCCTATTAAACCCAAATCCGTTCACTCCCAAGCCTACAAGGACCACCTACAGCACTGCAAAGATGCCCTCTACTCCGCCTACTACTCTCAAATTATCCACTCTGGCTCCGGAATCCCAAAAGCATTCTTCTCTACAATAAACAAACTAAATAAACAAATAAATAAACAAACTTTACAACGTGAACAAACTCCTCAGCACCCTGGATACCACCACCTGTCATTCAGAGTAGACAACAGCATCTCCTTCCTTTCATTCATCCAAAGCAAAGTTGACAGCATCTACAACAGCTTAATCACCACAATTCGCTCTATCCTGACAAACTGCATCACTGACATAAAATCCTGGCTTCAAATCAACCACAACCGACAACGACCTCAACCACCCATAACTCTGCCCTCAACATAGATGGTTTTCCAGTATCCACCTTCCCTCACCTCCGGAATCTTGGCATCCTCATTGACCAAACCCTCTCCTTTGACAACTACACTAAACAGATCATAAAGACAGCCTTCTTTCACCTTAAAACATCGCCCGTCTCTGTCCATCCCTTTCCTCACCTTATGTATCTAAATTTACTTTCAAATTTGATCTCGTTTGGTCCAGTCAAAAGTAGACTTTTATCAACGCATTCACCATGCCGGGTGACATCATGAAATCCCAGTAGGTTGTTCTTCAATCCCAACCATCATGTGATTGTCGACGTCTCCATTTATTTCGTTCCTCATGGGGTTGGTGTTTTATGGCCTTTACCTCCTACCCAATCGCACTGCACATCATCACTTCAACTCCATGAATTTTACATGTTTCGTGAACAGAACAAAACACTCTGTAATCATCAGATTGAAACTGCCCCAAACCCGTCCATATAAACTCCATTGTTGTCCTGTCCATCTCTCTGTGTTACATCTACCTTTCCCTGATTCATTGACCTTATATCCCATCCCAGGTCCAAATTTTGTGACTATTTGAGAAGCCCAGAGTTCGATTTTCAGTTCTGGCAACCTCAGCGACTGAATTTCTCTCTGTGGGTTTGATCCATTCCCATGGGTACCTGGGCCCAACTCGGCCCAAGGTACACAGTACCTGCCTCCATGGAACAATGACGCCTGAGCACTCAATTAGCCCTCCCAGTACCAAAGACTTACAATCAGACCGACAGACAGATGAAAAATCGGTCAGAGACCGAGGACTTGCCGGAATGTACTTTTTTATCCGCCATTTAGGACAAATATGGCGGCCGAACCACGTGACCGATGACGTCATCATTAACATATTTTATTCCCCATGGAGAGTTCTTTACAATGAGCCATGCCTCAATTTTTTCTATTCAGGACTTTTGGAGATGTGGAGGTGCAGAGTTTTTCGGTTTTTCCAAGATGGCGGCCGAACCACGTGACTGATGACGTCATCATTAACATATTTTATTCCACATGGAGAGTTCTTTACAATGAGCCATGTCTCAATTTTTTCTGTTCAGCACTTTTGGAGGTATAGTGGTGCAAAGTTTTGCCGTTTTTCCAAGATGGCGGCCGACCACGTGACATATGACATCATCATTAACATATTTTATTCCCCATGGAGAGTTCTTTACAATGAGCCATGTCTCAATTTTTTCTGTTCAGCACTTTTGGAGATTTCGTGGTGCAAAGTTTTGCCGTTTTTCCAAGATGGCGGCCGACCACGTGACTGATGACGTCATCATTAACATATTTTATTCCCCACGGAGAGTTCTTTACAATGAGCCATGTCTCAATTTTTTCTGTTCAGCACTTTTGGAGATAGAGGTGCAACGTTTTTCGGATTTTCCAAGATGGCGGCCGAACCACGTGACCGATGACGACATCATTAGCATATTTTATTCCCCCTGGAGAGTTCTTTCCAATGAGCCATGTCTCAATTTTTTCTGTTCAGCACTTTTGGAGATAGAGGTGCAACGTTTTTCGGATTTTCCAAGATGGCGGCCGAACCACGTGACCGATGACGTCATCATTAACTTATTTTATTCCCCCTGGAGAGTTCTTTCCAATGAGCCATGTCTCAATTTTTTCTATTCAGCACTTTCGGAGATATGGAGGTGAATTTTTTTCCCGTTTTTCCAAGATGGCGGCCGCACCACGTGACCGATGACGTCATCATTAACATATTTTATTCCACATGGAGAGTTCTTGACAATGAGCCATGTCTCAATTTTTTCTATTCAGCACTTTCGGAGATATGGAGGTGCTAGGTTTTTCGGTTTTTCCAAGATGGCGGCCGACCACGCGACTGATGACGTCATCATTAACATATTTTATTCCCCATGGAGAGTTCTTTACAATGAGCCATGTCTCAATTTTTTCTGTTCAACACTTTTGGAGATATAGTGGTGCAAAGTTTTGCCGTTTTTCCAAGATGGCGGCCGACCACGTGACATATGACGTCATCATTAACATATTTTATTCCCCATGGAGAGTTCTTTACAATGAGCCATGTCTCAATTTTTTCTGTTCAGCACTTTTGGAGATATAGTGGCGCAACGTTTTGCCGTTTTTCCAAGATGGCGACCGAACCACGTGACTGATGACGTCATCATTTACATATTTTATTCCCCATGGAGAGTTCTTTACAATGAGCCATGTCTCAATTTTTTCTGTTCAGTACTTTCGGAGATATAGAGGTGCAAGGTTTTTCAGTTTTTCCAAGATGGCGGCCGAACCACGTCACCGATGACGTCATCAATTGGGCACAGTCTATTCCAGGGCAAGACCAATATGTGTGCAAAGTTTGGCGATTCGCCGTGCAACGGTGTAGACGCAGTGCTGCAAACAGACAGACAGACAGACAGACAGACAGACAGACAGACAAACAGACAGATGAAAAATCGGTCAGAGACCGAGGACTTGCCGGAATGTACTTTTTTATCCGCCATTTAGGACAAATATGGCGGCCGAACCACGTGACCGATGACGTCATCATTAACATATTTTATTCCCCATGGAGAGTTCTTTACAATGAGCCATGCCTCAATTTTTTCTATTCAGGACTTTTGGAGATGTGGAGGTGCAGAGTTTTTCGGTTTTTCCAAGATGGCGGCCGAACCACGTGACTGATGACGTCATCATTAACATATTTTATTCCACATGGAGAGTTCTTTACAATGAGCCATGTCTCAATTTTTTCTGTTCAGCACTTTTGGAGGTATAGTGGTGCAAAGTTTTGCCGTTTTTCCAAGATGGCGGCCGACCACGTGACATATGACATCATCATTAACATATTTTATTCCCCATGGAGAGTTCTTTACAATGAGCCATGTCTCAATTTTTTCTGTTCAGCACTTTTGGAGATTTCGTGGTGCAAAGTTTTGCCGTTTTTCCAAGATGGCGGCCGACCACGTGACTGATGACGTCATCATTAACATATTTTATTCCCCACGGAGAGTTCTTTACAATGAGCCATGTCTCAATTTTTTCTGTTCAGCACTTTTGGAGATAGAGGTGCAACGTTTTTCGGATTTTCCAAGATGGCGGCCGAACCACGTGACCGATGACGACATCATTAACATATTTTATTCCCCCTGGAGAGTTCTTTCCAATGAGCCATGTCTCAATTTTTTCTGTTCAGCACTTTTGGAGATAGAGGTGCAACGTTTTTCGGATTTTCCAAGATGGCGGCCGAACCACGTGACCGATGACGTCATCATTAACTTATTTTATTCCCCCTGGAGAGTTCTTTCCAATGAGCCATGTCTCAATTTTTTCTATTCAGCACTTTCGGAGATATGGAGGTGAATTTTTTTCCCGTTTTTCCAAGATGGCGGCCGCACCACGTGACCGATGACGTCATCATTAACATATTTTATTCCACATGGAGAGTTCTTGACAATGAGCCATGTCTCAATTTTTTCTATTCAGCACTTTCGGAGATATGGAGGTGCTAGGTTTTTCGGTTTTTCCAAGATGGCGGCCGACCACGCGACTGATGACGTCATCATTAACATATTTTATTCCCCATGGAGAGTTCTTTACAATGAGCCATGTCTCAATTTTTTCTGTTCAACACTTTTGGAGATATAGTGGTGCAAAGTTTTGCCGTTTTTCCAAGATGGCGGCCGACCACGTGACATATGACGTCATCATTAACATATTTTATTCCCCATGGAGAGTTCTTTACAATGAGCCATGTCTCAATTTTTTCTGTTCAGCACTTTTGGAGATATAGTGGCGCAACGTTTTGCCGTTTTTCCAAGATGGCGACCGAACCACGTGACTGATGACGTCATCATTTACATATTTTATTCCCCATGGAGAGTTCTTTACAATGAGCCATGTCTCAATTTTTTCTGTTCAGTACTTTCGGAGATATAGAGGTGCAAGGTTTTTCAGTTTTTCCAAGATGGCGGCCGAACCACGTCACCGATGACGTCATCAATTGGGCACAGTCTATTCCAGGGCAAGACCAATATGTGTGCAAAGTTTGGCGATTCGCCGTGCAACGGTGTAGACGCAGTGCTGCAAACAGACAGACAGACAGACAAACAAACAGACAGCCAGACAGACAAACAGACAAATGAAAAATCGGTCAGAGACCGAGGACTTGCCGGAATGTACTTTTTTATCGGCCATTTAGGACAAATATGGCGGCTGAACCACGTGACCGATGACGTCATCATTAACATATTTTATTCCCCATGGAGAGTTCTTTACAATGAGCCATGTCTCAATTTTTTCTGTTCAGCACTTTTGGAAATATAGTGGTGCAAAGTTTTGCCGTTTTTCCAAGATGGCGGCCGACCACGTGACTGATGACGTCATCATTAACATATTTTATTCCCCATGGAGAGTTATTTGCAATGAGCCATGTCTCAATTTTTTCTGTTCAGCACTTTTGGAGATATAGTGGTGCAAAGTTTTGCCGTTTTTCCAAGATGGCGGCCGACCACGTGACTGATGACGTCATCATTAACATATTTTATTCCCCATGGAGAGTTATTTGCAATGAGCCATGTCTCAATTTTTTCTGTTCAGCACTTTTGGAGATATAGTGGTGCAAAGCTTTGCTGTTTTTCCAAGATGGTGGCCGACCACGTGACTGATGACGTCATCATTAACATATTTTATTCCCCATGGAGAGTTCTTTACAATGAGCCATGTCTCAATCTTTTCTGTTCAGCACTTTTGGAAATATAGTGGTGCAAAGTTTTGCCGTTTTTCCAAGATGGCGGCCGACCACGTGACTGATGACGTCAGCATTAACATATTTTATTCCCCATGGAGAGTTCTTTGCAATGAGCCATGTCTCAATTTTTTCTGTTCAGCACTTTTGGAGATATAGTGGTGCAAAGTTTTGCTGTTTTTCCAAGATGGTGGCCGACCACGTGACTGATGACGTCATCATTAACATATTTTATTCGCCATGGAGAGTTCTTTACAATGAGCCATGTCTCAATTTTTTCTGTTCAGTACTTTCGGAGATATAGAGGTGCAAAGTTTTTCGGTTTTTCCAAGATGGCGGCCGAACCACGTCACCGATGACGTCATCAATTGGGCACAGTCTATTCCAGGGAAAGACCAATATGTGTGCAAAGTTTGGCGATTCTACGTGCAACGGTGTAGACGCAGTGCTGCAAACAGACAGACAGACAGACAAACAGACAAACAGACAAACAGATGAAAAATCGGTCAGAGACCGAGGACTTGCCGGAATGTACTTTTTTATCGGCCATTTAGGACAAATATGGCGGCTGAACCACGTGACCGATGACGTCATCATTAACATATTTTATTCCCCATGGAGAGTTCTTTACAATGAACCATGTCTCAATTTTTTCTGTTCAGCACTTTTGGAAATATAGTGGTGCAAAGTTTTGCCGTTTTTCCAAGATGGCGGCCGACCACGTGACTGATGACGTCATCATTAACATATTTTATTCCCCATGGAGAGTTATTTGCAATGAGCCATGTCTCAATTTTTTCTGTTCAGCACTTTTGGAGATATAGTGGTGCAAAGCTTTGCTGTTTTTCCAAGATGGTGGCCGACCACGTGACTGATGACGTCATCATTAACATATTTTATTCCCCATGGAGAGTTCTTTACAATGAGCCATGTCTCAATTTTTTCTGTTCAGCACTTTTGGAAATATAGTGGTGCAAAGTTTTGCCGTTTTTCCAAGATGGCGGCCGACCACGTGACTGATGACGTCATCATTAACATATTTTATTCCCCATGGAGAGTTCTTTACAATGAGCCATGTCTCAATTTTTTCTGTTCAGCACTTTTGGAAATATAGTGGTGCAAAGTTTTGCCGTTTTTCCAAGATGGCGGCCGACCACGTGACATATGACATCATCATTAACATATTTTATTCCCCATGGAGAGTTCTTTACAATGAGCCACGTCTCAATTTTTTCTGTTCAGCACTTTTGGAGATATAGTGGTGCAAAGTTTTGCTGTTTTTCCAAGATGGCGGCCGACCACGTGACTGATGACGTCATCATTAACATATTTTATTCCCCATGGAGAGTTCTTTACAATGAGCCATGTCTCAATTTTTTCTCTACAGTACTTTCGGAGATATAGAGGTGCAAAGTTTTTCGGTTTTTCCAAGATGGCGGCCGAACCACGTCACCGATGACGTCATCAATTGGGCACAGTCTATTCCAGGGCAAGACCAATATGTGTGCAAAGTTTGGCGATTCTACGTGCAACGGTGTAGACGCAGTGCTGCAAACAGACAGACAGACAGACAAACAGATGAAAAATCGGTCAGAGACCGAGGACTTGCCGGAATTTACTTTTTTATCGGCCATTTAGGACAAATATGGTGGCTGAACCACGTGACCGATGACGTCATCATTAACATATTTTATTCCCCGTGGAGAGTTCTTCACAATGAGCCATGTCTCAATTTTTTCTGTTCAGCACTTTCGGAGATATCGAGGTGCAAAGTTTTTCCAAGATGGCGGCCGAACCACGTGACCGATGACGTCATCATTAACATATTTTATTCCCCATGGAGAGTTCTTTACAATGAGCCATGTCTCAATTTTTTCTATTCAGGACTTTTGGAGATGTGGAGGTGCAGAATTTTTCGGTTTTTCCAAGATGGCGGCCGAACCACGTGACCGATGACATCATCATTAACATATTTTATTCCCCATGGAGAGTTCTTTACAATGAGCCATGTCTCAATTTTTTCTATTCAGCACTTTCGGAGATATGGAGGTGCTAAGTTTTTCGGTTTTTCCAAGATGGCGGCCGACCACGTGACTGATGACGTCATCATTAACATATTTTATTCCCCATGGAGAGTTCTTTACAATGAGCCATGTCTCAATTTTTTCTGTTCACCACTTTTGGAGATATAGTGGTGCAAATTTTTGCCTTTTTTCCAAGATGGCGGCCGACCACGTGACATATGACGTCATCATTAACATATTTTATTCCCCATGGAGAGTTCTTTACAATGAGCCATGTCTCAATTTTTTCAGTACAGTACTTTCGGAGATATAGAGGTGCAAATTTTTTCGGTTTTTCCAAGATGGCGGCCGAACCACGTCACCGATGACGTCATCAATTGGGCACAGTCTATTCCAGGGCAAGACCAATATGTGTGCAAAGTTTGGCGATTCTCCGTGCAACGGTGTAGACGCAGTGCTGCAAACAGACAGACAAACAGACAGACAAACAGACAAACAGACAAACAAACGAACAGATCAACATACTTGCCGGAAAATTTTTCCGGCAAGTAACAAACGAACAGATCAACATACTTGCCGGAATCTTTTCCGGCAAGTAATGAAAAATCGGTCAGAGACCGAGGACTTGCCGGAATGTACTTTTTTATTGGCCATTTAGGACAAATATGGCGGCCGAACCACGTGTCTGATGACGTCATCATTTACATATTTTATTCCCCATGGAGAGTTCTTTACAATGAGCCATGTCTCAATTTTTTCTGTTCAGTACTTTCGGAGATATAGAGGTGTAAATTTTTTCGGTTTTTCCAAGATGGCGGCCGAACCACGTCACCGATGACGTCATCAATTGGGCACAATCTATTCCAGGGCAAGACCAATATGTGTGCAAAGTTTGGCGATTCTACGTGCAACGGTGTAGACGCAGTGCTGCAAACAGACAAACAGACAGACAAACAGACAGACAAACAAACGAACAGATCAACATACTTGCCGGAAAATTTTTTCCGGCAAGTAATGAAAAATCGGTCAGAGACCGAGGACTTGCCGGAATGTACTTTTTATTTGCCATTTAGAACAAATATGGCGGCCGAACCACGTGACTGATGACGTCATCATTAACATATTTTATTCCCCATGGAGAGTTCTTTACAATGATCCATGTCTCTATTTTTTCTGTTCAGCACTTTTGGAGATATAGTGGTGCAAAATTTTTCGGTTTTTCCAAGATGGCGGCCGAACCACCTGACATATGACGTCATCATTAACATATTTTATTCCGCATGGAGAGTTCTTGACAATGAGCCATGTCTCAATTTTTTCCATTCTGCACTTTTGGAGATATAGTGGTGCAAAGTTTTTGCCGTTTTTCCAAGATGGCGGCCGACCACGTGACCGATGGCATCATCATTAACATATTTTATTCCCCATGGAGAGTTCTTTACAATGAGCCATATCCCAATTTTTTCTATTCAGCACATTCAGAGATATGGAGGTGCAAAATTTTTCGGTTTTTCAAAGATGGCGGCCGAACCACGTGACATATGACATCATCATTAACAAATTTTATTACCCATGGAGAGTTCTTTACAATGAGCCATGTCTCAATTTTTTCTGTTCAGCACTTTCAGAGATATGGAGGTGCAAAGGTTTTCGTTTTTTCCAAGATGGCGACCGAACCACGTGACTGATGACATCATCATTAACATATTTTATTCCCCATGGAGAGTTCTTTCCAATGAGCCATGTCTCAATTTTTTCTATTCAGCACTTCCGGAGATGTTTTTCGGTTTTTCCAAGATGGCGGCCGAACCACGTGACCGATGACGTCATAAATTGGGCACAGTCTATTCCAGGGCAAGACCAATATGTGTGCAAAGTTTGGCAATTCTACGTGCAACGGTGTAGACGCAGTGCTGCAAACAGACAGACAGACAGACAAACAAACGAACAGATCAACATACTTGCCGGAATCTTTTCCGGCAAGTAACAAACAGACAAACAGACAAACAAACGAACAGATCAACATACTTGCCGGAAATTTTTCCGGCAAGTAACAAACAAACGAACAGATCAACATACTTGCCGGAAATTTTTCCGGCAAGTAACGAACAGATCAACATACTTGCCGGAAAAAATTTTCCGGCAAGTAACAAACGAACAGATCAACATACTTGCCGGAAAAAATTTTCCGGCAAGTAACAAATAACAGAGGCATGTCGCCAGCCCCAGCACAGGACATCACCTCTCCAGGCAGGCACAGTATAATCCACAGTATCGAAATGCCAACTTCTATCCGGAGCCTCGCAAAGCCAAAAATCGGGCATGTTCACTGCATTTCACTGCATTTCAACCTCCAACCACACGGGGTGTTCCACCCTGCGCATGCACCACCATGCAGCCCGATCTGTACTTGGTGCGCCCGGCGCCCCCTATAATCAGCGAGTTATAATAACCACAATATACCTACTTGATGTACCAATGATGTACCAATGTACCAATATACCAATATACAGCACCCACCTCTTGATACCACAACTTAATCCATGTTACTTGCATCTCTTTGCATCTTCCCAATTGTCCTCCATTTAACATGACTATCCCCATTGCTGGATCACGCACGTCACTGTGCTCGGCCCGGTTAAATTAAATTCAAGCGTACTGTACCTGACGCTTCCGGTCGGCACCGGAAATCTGTTTATTTCT
Source organism: Myxine glutinosa (assembly GCF_964187855.1). Classification (NCBI taxonomy): domain Eukaryota; kingdom Metazoa; phylum Chordata; class Myxini; order Myxiniformes; family Myxinidae; genus Myxine; species Myxine glutinosa. The sequence continues at coordinate 121,501,485 of NC_136268.1, forward strand.
TGAGTCCCCTGAATCGAGACATCAACGACAACCACAACAACAAACAGAACTCGATATTCTCTGTTCACTAATTACGTACATGATTTCAGTTTTACCCACAATATAATGTCCCGATATTCTCTGTTCACTAATTACGTACATGATTTCAGTTTTAACCCACAATATAATGTCCCGATATTCTCCAGATTTAAGTCCTATATATCCTGCCGTTAAAGCAACACCCAGTAGACTGACAGCCTGTCGTTCTTCCAAGGTTAGTGAATTATCTCCGACCTCTTTCCCTTACAAATCTCGAACAAAGGTCAAATGAACTTTAAAAGGTCAAACTTCAAACGGAGAAAGGTGGTACAAACGTCGAATTGGGGTAACCAGCGTTTTCATTCCACAACTAATACAAGTCCGGCGACATTCCCCTTCCTTGCAAGAACTCCACATCCGGACAGACAAACGACCACTATCGTGGCTCCACATCGCAAAATGCCAGCTTCTACGAATCCAACAACCGTCACGATCCGCCCAGGGACGTCCGTGGGAGACGTGCTTTACAATGCAACCCTCCTACACCTGGTGTACATCTTTCGCACATCCCTCCTTGTTCGCACACTTCATCAACCTCCTCGCGCCCACACAACTGCGCTCTCCTGTGCGCACACACAACTGCAGTCCCAGTGCGCACCCAGAGTGCCCAATCCGCGATCCACAATTTTCTCAGGGCACACACCTCCTCCTTAAAATCCATGCCTCATTCTGAAATATAATCCTGAAATATCCTGAAATATCCTGAATATCCTGGAAAAATATATATATATCCTGAAATATAACTCCACAGACAGACAAACACAACCACATCCTCCTCGCGCCCACACCTTGGCACAAGCCACACCACATACCGACAGTTGAAACCTCGACCGTCCTCCTTCCTCGGATAAGCGTTCTGTTGAAAACGTGACATTTCTGCTCGAATTATTGAATTTCCAATACTCTCCCTGCAGCGCCCGTGAGGCAGCTTGTCTCACATTATCTGCCCCCAGAACCATATGCATTTTAATAACAACCTTACCAGCATCGCTCGCCAGCCTGTTGGCACCGGAAATTAATTACTCTGTCTTGAAATCCTTCATTCGACTACGATAATCACCTCAGTTTATATACTTCGCGTACTATCACCGCTTGTTTAGTATTCCCCTTATATAAATCCATCTTAAATAACATATTCCTCCTGTGACATTGCATGGCATGTATGTCGCAGGCGCCCACTATTCTGACATGGCTCATGACTCATGTCTGATTCTGACATGAACGTCTGACATGAACGTCCGACATCCAGCAAAGTCGAAATGACCCACAATGCATTTGGGCACACATCCTCCGAGCAACCTCATACAGCACACAGCGAACCAGGAATGCAATCACAACCTCCGCTCTCCCTTCAGATCAAAGGGTGTGTATTTCTTTGTCTGACCGCAGTTCACACCATGACCTATTTTTACACCAGCAATCTGTAATCTTTCTCATTACACGACCCATTGACTCACAAGGTCACATCGGCCACAGGGATATACTCATACTCATACATACTCATATCCACAAAAGTCACCAATACACAATATAATCGTTAATCGCATAATTCCTGCCATTAAATTCAAGAAACCCTTTGCCAACCATTCACGGACCTCCCACCATGCAGGGCACCTCCCTTGTGAGAGTGGGCGAGTTATCGCCGGCACTCTGAGCAAATCTCATGCTCCGACCCCAATTCAACAAACTCAACACCCCTGCTCTTATTTCCCATCCTGACAACAACTACAACGACAACTGCCCAAAACCGAGAGCCCCCCATACAGCGCACACGTGACTCGCGGCTCGCTCGGCTCCTGCCCGAACGCACAATAACTCTACCCAAACTTCCACGGATTTCCACCCACGGATTTCACAACACACACGACAAAAATCCGATTTAAATTCAGAGATCGCCGATCGACCTGGCACAACCATCTCAACGCGGCGACGCCATGCCGCCCTCCGTCCCGGCGCGCACCCTCGTGCCTCCACACGAATCCCAACACTCCCGCCTCGCGGTTTCCTGCGAGGCCCGTAGCCGTGGCAACCAAACTGCGCGCCGCTCTACTCGCGTTTTACGGCGGGGTTTACCTTTCGAATGAGTTTGGCACCTGTCAGCCAGTCGGCCGTCATAACATTGAGCCGTCATAACAGTGAGCTGTCAGAACAGTGAGCTGTCAGAACATTGAGCTGTCAGAACTCATCCCTAGCTCGTAAACATCGCAAAAAAACAGGATCTCTGACGCTTGACCTCTCTGACCCAAAATGCACTACATGACATCATCATCCTAAAGGTGAGCTGCCTCAGGGATATATCCCACACATACAATCCACAATATCTGCCATTGAATGAACTCTTCGATTCAAGTCAAACACACATTTCGATTCAAATTCTGAATTTTTAGTTCCACAAATTCCAAATTTCTGCCCGACTGCCGCTCGAAAGACAAAAGCAGCCCATCTTGTAACCATCTCCAAGAAACCGCTTCATATCAACAGTAGGTCGACAAGGGCACTCCGAGTGCTCTCCTGACCCGATTTATATCAATTCGCTTCCCAAACACTCCCAAACAACTGAAAATCCGGACTCAGTTCAGGACCTCACCTGGTCCCTCGGATAGGCGCTAAAATGGACATTCCCGGCCTGAATTTCCCGCACGTCAAGCAGACCACTTACAAAGCTTCACACCGAAACCCTCTGCTTTGCATATGTCATACAGACAAATACATTGGCCAGATACACACGTCAATTAATATCCCAATATACATTCATTCCTCATTCATATACCAGTGAGTCTCCCAGACTTCGCGCGAAAATCAGATCGACTCAAATCATGCCTTTCTCCAGCCACTCCCATGTACAATCTTTGCTCATTCATGTTACGTCTCTCATTCAAGGAAAAGGATTTTTTTTCTTGGGACGGGTTGGACGGGGTGGGTTGAGGTAAAAAAAAGGGAAGGCAGGGCGGGGGGTGTTGGGGGTGTTGCCTAGAGCCCCGGGACTGAGCTCAGGTCTTGGGGGGGTGGGGGGTGTTGGGGTGTTGCCTAGAGCCCCGGGACTGAGCTCAGGTCTTGGGGGGGTGGGGGGTCTTGGTCTGGCATCTGGTCCAGCGGCATCAACCGCTGATTTACTTGCTTAACTGCTTACTTAATTGTCCTCTGTCCTTGTAGCTTCAATAACCATAGCTGCAATGCTTAAAATTTCAATATTTCAAAAAACACTCCTGTCCTTCTTACCTGTGGTTACCTGGCCCCTTTTCCTGTGAGCCTATTTATTTTCTCTTGTTCACCAGGTCCTGGCCTGTTTCTATCTGGACCTCTGTTGCTTGCTTCCTCTGTCAGGCCTACCTGGTACCTGCGCGTTATCCTTTTACTGGCCATGTTCCTATGGCCCTCTAAGTTAGCCACAGCCCTTCGTTCCCTGGCATGCAATGGCATACCCCATCTTGTCTCTGGGCTGTTCCTTCCTGGAAAGATCTTGGCCACCTGGCTTCAACCTATATGGCTGTCCGACCTCACTTTTCCCCTCCTGGTGCTAACTGTAACGTTAAGCTTACTGTTAAATCCTTACTGATATCCTGCGCAAAATCTATCCTTAGCTTTACTCTTAATGTTATCTTGGCTTTAACAAAGACACGTCATTCTGAGGCCTGAAAATTAGCCTTTTTACTTACAATTTCTGTTCGGAGTGCAGGCAATACAGAAGACAGGGGAGACGAACTGTGCCTGTTCGAGGAGGGGGGTACGAATTTGGATTGCCCTCTGATAAAAAAAAACAATTCTCACCTTAAACAAATCAGCGTACCGGCGTCCCGGCCTCAGGCAGCCCCCCTCGGGTCGTTCAGGATTCGCCTCGACTGTCACTGTCTTGCTGCACCCCACTCCTGGTACCAAAATGTCAAGAAACAACTCTTGGCTCTTAAAAGAAGTTCCACCAACAGCCTGAGAATGACGATCTTTATTAAATATACCAACTTATACAGATCCGGAGGAAGCGAACTTCTATAGCACGACTTGCCCTCATGCCACGTTCAGCCCTTCCTGAGAATGCATCGATTCACAGTCCACTTAAATAGGAACACGTTTATCAGAAAATCTCCGAGAGAACAAAGGAACTGGCGAGAGTTCCTCCCACCGTTATCCCTAGCCCCCACCGTCATCCGTTCTTCCAATGGGGGAGTGCAGCACGCACCGTCAGCATTCGGACCAGATGTGGTTTCAAAGCTCCGAGGTGACAGAAAATGTAACTCACAGAAGGGAGAGTGCATGCTTGGCCCAGATAAGACCATTATCCAAAGGTTTATGTATACAATCCAAGCATTCTACATGAAGCTACACATTCCAAGCGCCTTCCATCCGCGGCTCGAGGCGCCGTCTGCGAATCAAAGAGGGATTTTACGACCGGACTTATCTAGGTGAAAGGGCACACGAAGGACGAGCCATTTGTTCAGCACGAAATGCATCGAGTACTTTCCCATTTACCTACAGCAAAGCGAAAAACCCTTTATTTACTTATGAATAACATTATTTTTTAACAACATTTAAATCATCATATTATTCGACCGACGTCTTATACAGAACTTTAAGCAATAACAAATCTACGACTTGACATTCCTTCCTCTTGTCTCGTCGAGACAAAGTATCTCAAGAGACAACGTGCCACATCGGGCTTTATTGAAAAAATAATTGTGTAATGCGGGTATCTCCCAAGGGCATACCGTGCGCCCATAGCGCCTCGCCCGTGCATTTGGCGAACGTGTCGTGTGGTGCGTGCTTGGAGCCTGAGGGCTCAGAACATGAAAGTCCATTAACGTTTCGGATCCACAACGAAGGCGTCTGGTCCAGATGAGGTTCTGCCCCGCCAGAGGGCCCGTGACCTCCCCTGCGGAACTTGCTCCCCCCACCCTTTGCAGACGCGGTCCTTGCAGATCTTCGAAGTTAATCAACGATCATGCCCATGAGATCCCTCACGTGCTGCTGTTCTGGGGAATACATAATGTTGTCAGTATCTTGTGTCTCATTTTCCTGGTCAGGGTACAGAGCGTAAAAATCCGATTCACTTGAAGCATTGGAACTTAATACATATGAAGCAAAGAGAGGAACTTCCTTTATGTCAAAGTCTCCCTTGGGCGCCTGGTCGGCTTGCGGGTCTAGGATATCCACGTCGGGTCCTTCGACCGCCAGACCCAGCGTCGCAATCAGATCCATAGTTGGGTCGGAAGGGGGCGTACAGCTGTCAGCTTGTAATACATAAGCAGCGTTAGCCAGTACACGCAAGGGGTTTATAGCACAAGTATCACAGTCATCATAGACACCGTTACAGGCAGCAGCCAGTTCCCACATGGGATCCACACAAGTATCACAGTCATCACAAAATTCAATACAATTTTCTGGAGCGCTGGTCGCAACTGCCTTGTTGAAGGGCCCATTCAGGTCGACGGCCTTTGTGGTCAGAGCCATAGTCGTTGTCGGCGGCTTCTTCAATTTCTATCCTGTAAAATACTTTCTCATACAGAGGAGGACTAGAGATTGCATTAGTGCCCCCCAAATTACTACCCCAAGTATCACAGCCAGTGCGGTCAATAACCACTTCACTATGGTGCCCGTCCATCCCCGGAACCAGTCAGTGAGCCAGCTAAATTTATAAGAATTCTCGCGCGCGATCCGATCGATCGTCAGGGCGTGGCTAGTTTCCCTTAGTCTCACTATTGCGGCTGACACTCCTTCAGACGGATCAGGTATGTAAGTGCAACATTTTCCCTCTATTATTCCGCATACCCCTCCTTTCTCTGCCAAGAGCATGTCCAAAGCCACCCGATTCTGCATCACCATTGTACGCATGTGAATCACCGTATCCAATAGTATGTCATGAGCCGTAGCGGTGTCGTTTGCCACCTTTTCTAGGGCCAAAGCCAATTTATCTATCCGGAAACTATCCATGACTGTGCCCGCTCCTGGGAAGAAGAAACCAAACACCTTTTCCCATAGGCTCCCGTGTAGTTTAGTGGTTCCATCTTCGTTCATGACTGACCTCTTATAACGCCTGTCCAAGGACTTTGGGTCTAGCTCATCCAGTATCTCAACGTCAGGAAGGACTGAACCCAGATAACATGTGCCCCCCCAATTATTTGGTAAATAGGGGTAAGCCTTGTCGCCGCATATAAACATTGTCCCATGGGGTGGGACCAGGTGGGTGGATAAGCACCGGAGTCCCTTTACCACCCCATTAATCCTACTAACCCCCCTAGAGAATGTTATAGCCGTTATGTTGTGGTTGTGTTTATCTTGCAGTACTATTCGTAATGTAATCCCCGAGCTCCCTTGTCCCAGCTTCCCGGGGAGAGTGTAGGCGCATTCTGATTCTCCCATACGCAAGTGGCCGGAACCCTGGAGGCAGACCCTCCCTTTCTGTGGTTTGACCCAGACGGGGGCAGGCCTCTCGGCCACATGGGCAATCATTGACGGGCGATAATTAAATTGTCGATTGCAACTCTTGCCGTTGTCAACCCCTTCTCTTTCCAGCGTGGTGACTAAACATGGGGAATCGATAGGTTGTGAGCAGAGGTCATTGAGGGACAGAGGTAGCACTATCATGTGTATTCCTGTGGTGCCTGCTTGGGGAAAGTGCATGCACGACCAGCAGTGTGTCCTATTTTGAATTGTTGCCACCTCCCTGGCCACTTTCCAATATGTGTTTTCCCCCCTCTTTGGGGCCTTATCCTGGGGGTGTGGCGTGAGTATGTATTCGATGCATGGTGTGTGTTTAGTTTCGCCACTGGCCGCTCCTGGGGTCCAGACGCTGCACCGGACCTGCATAGTCATGCCTTTCTCTAGGCGCGTGCGTGTTTGTAGCTTAAAATCAGGGGTTCCCCATTTGTATCCTGGTTGGGCCAAGGTCTCAATGCTAGCTTGCCCGTTTTCCCGGAACTCTCGTTGCTTTTGTAGTACAATGCCAACGCGTCCAGGCCCTGCCAACAGTGCTAGCCATTTTACGCTTACCCAATTTGTGTGCAGGGCTTCCTGTTCGAAACATGGTAGTGATACTCTTTGTCCCCATGTTATGGTGAGGTGTCGGGTTTCGTTTTCGCATCTATTGGAATCGGAGCTTCCCCTAGCTGCTGTCGCTATCAATAGTATCGTACCTATGATTAGGCCCATCCTTACTGTGGTTGCTGTGGTGTAGTGTCTGGTGCTTGTATGGCCAACTTACAGTGCGTGGCGTGGATCCACGAGGTCTTGCCCTCGCAAAAGACTGCCGTTGGTGTAGTCAGCAACACCTGGACTGGTCCCTTCCACCTTGGTTCCAAGGCGTTCTTGCAGGTGAAGTGCTCCACGAACACCTGGTCTTTTTCCTCTGGTGGAACACCTGGTCCACAAGCGCCCTGGGAACACCTGGTCTACAGGTCTCCAATTCATCTATCTATAATTCCAGTAATCTCTGTGTGTTTGTTTGTACGTTTGTACGTTTGTACGTTTGTACGTTTGTACGTTTGTTTGTCTGTGACCGCTGTTTCTCGACAACCACGGGTCCGATATACTTTAAACTTGCCAGGTATATTGCTGGGGACCCGAGGATGTGCCTTTTCAAGGTTTCATATTAATCGGACAATTACTTACCGAGCTATGTCCAAAAAACGATTCAACCAATCAGAGAGCAGCGAGCTATCGCGTGTACCGAACGTGGCGGACACACTCTGCCTCGGATGGCACATTTGAGAGCGTATTCATTTATTTCACGTTTGCAAACTATGTTGGCGCTATGTTGGCGTTAAACTATGTTTTAAAACTAATAAAAACCATTTCATGTAAATAGAGGGGGGGGGGATTGTCACTGTACTCGCACGAGCAGATGGCGGAAGTGCCTGACCGCCAAGTGAAGTCCGAGCAACTCGCGGTCGAAGGTACTGTAACGGCGTTCGGGCGGGCGAAGCTGCCGGCTAAAGAACGCCAGCGGTTGCCAAGCTCCGTTTTAAAACTAATTAAAACCCCGGGGGGATTGTCACTGTACTCGCAAGCCGTTCGCCGTTCGCTTTGGCGTTGCGAATGGACCAAAACATTTCATGGACCAAACCATTTCATGTAAAGCGTTCGCCGTTCGCTTTGGCGTTGCGAATGGACCAAAACATTTCATGGACCAAACCATTTCATGTAAATAGAGGAGGGGATATAATTTTAGATATAGATATAGTACGGGCATGCCCTAGTAGATTCAATTCATTCAATTCATAGTTTCATAGAACACCTGGTCTCCAATTTCCTAATCCACTTTTTCCAAGTGGATCCAATTTTATCCAATATTCAATTTTAAATTCAATCCCATTTAATCCAGTCCAATTCAAATTAAATTCAATCCTTCTCTCAGCATCCCATTACCTGTTTCCAACATCAATAATAAATAAAAATAAAAATAAACGAAAATTACTTCAGCTAGAGTTTCAACTAGAATTAACACAAACAAACCACCGTTAACCTCCATTAACACAAACAAACCACCATTAACCTCCATTAACACAAACAAACCACCATTAACCTCCATGAACCTCCCCCTATTATTTATTTATTTTCACGAATAAACAAATAATAGAAATAACCTGGTCTAATTCCAATTCCAATTATGGTCCGTTCTGGTGTCTGGTCACACACAATGTTTTTCTCACCCACTGTGATTCGCTCAAAATAGATTCTCACTGTTGTTATGTCTGAAATGCGTCTCATGAAAACCCATTCAAGAATCCGGTGTAACAGACAGACAAACACATAGACACGCCGAAGACCCCAGGGTACCCATCAAACTAGCTTGTCCCCAGATCCACAACACAGCGAAACATGTAACTTTACTAAAATAATCACTTACTCATAACTAATACTCATAATAACTCATAATTACTTATGTAATTACTCATGCCAATACTTACTCAAAATAATGTAATATCCCAATCTTCACCCCCTATGCAAATCGAAGCACCCCGGACAATCCACAACCAATATCAACCACTGTAGCCGCCTTCCCGACTCCAGGCAGCCACACGCAGCCACATACATCTCCACCCACGTCACACAAGACAACAGCCAACGAGTGTGTCCACCACACAGAAACCTTTGGCAATGCAACAACCGAACTCCCAGACAACCAACAACAAAACCCAATCCATCTCCATGGCTCATCAAGCAGTTCCAACTTAATCCAGCTTCACATACCGATTTCCCCAAAAAACTCGTGAAACTTCACCCCCATTCTGGAAAAACCCTGGACTAAACCCTGACACCCTAAATAACTTCAGACCCATCTCCAACCTACCCTTTCTGTCAAAAGTTTTGGAACGTGCTGTGGCCACTCAACTCAAACATCACCACTCTGCCAATAACCTGTATGAAACATCCCAATCCGGATTCTGCTCCAGCCACAGTACTGAAACTGCTCTCCTCAAAATCACCAGCGACCTTCTCTCTCCTCTGACGCCGGCAACCTCAACATTCTCATCCTCCTCACCTCAGCGCCACCTTTGACATCATCAATCACACCATCCAGCTAAATATTTTGGGCAAAGAATGTAAACCATGACATCGATCAACATGTAAGGCTTGTGGTTTTTCGCTCAATTGATGAAATATATAACAACATAATTGTCAGCTTAACGAGAACAGCTCCATCTTCGCTGGATGTTACAATGACAATGAATGCGTTTCAGGCATGTGTGTCTTAAACAACCTTTTAAACATCGCACCCGGTTGCTGTCTTTACCTGAAATATTTGCACTTTTTTTCTTTTTCATTAGTAAGTGCTAAATATTTTGGGCAAAGAATGTAAACCATGACCACCATCAACATGTAAGGCTTGTGGTTTTTCACTCAATTGATGACAGATATAACAACATAATTGTCAGCTTAACGAGAACTACTTCATATTCGCTGGTTGTTGCAATGACAATGGATGCATTTCAGACATGTGTGTGTCAAACAACCTTTTAAACATGGCTCCCGGTTGCTGTCTTTACCTGAAATATTTGCACTTTCTTTTGTTTTTAAGAGTAAGTGCTAAATATTTTGGGCAAAGAATGTAAACCATGACCACCATCAACATGTAAGGCTTGTGGTTGTTCACTAACTTGATGAAATATTCAACAAAAGAATTGTCAGCTTCACAAACTCCTTCATCTTCACTGTTTGTTGCAATAACAATGAATACGTTTCAGACTGGTGGCTGCCAAAGAACCGTTCACCTGGTTTAGGTTCCGACATCATTCAATCAATAAGTAACAGTTGTCAAATTTATTTCGGAATAGGTTTTTTTCATCCTAGACATAACTTTTACTCGCTGAACAACGCGATGGGTGCAAGATTTTGAGGGGATTGGTCTTGCCAGTTTTTTCCCCCAAGATTTTCAGACACATACACACACATCTCGTTTTTTCATTTCTGTTCCTCACAATTCTATCTCTCTCTTTTATTCAAGCACACAGACACACACATACACACACACACACACACACACACACTTAATTAATTGTACAGTATCGGTTGTTCCTCAACTTAAATATAAATAATTTAAAGGATTGTTGTAAATGATGTTAATTTCACAACATCCCATATTCAACTTTATTTGAATTGCAAATCTCAAACATAGTTTCTCCACCTAAAGCAAGAACGTTAACCCGTAAGCAATTGACTAGTTTCCCGACTGCATGGATCATCAGCTGGGCACCGTTCTTCCTCAAGGTTTCAATTATTTCAGCCCAGGACCTCTCCAAACGGCGGATCCACAACCTCAACATCAACACGCACATGCACACACATGCACACACATGCACACACATGCACACACATACATCCACATACACACACACACACACACACACACACACGACCACAAATAATTGCTTATTTTATATGCAAGGTGACTCAAAATTCTAGAAACACAGGACTAATGTTACTTTTTTTTCCTATTGCAGTGAGGGAACATGAATTTTCTGGTGGATGATCAGATTGAACTGACAGAAGTATTTGCCAGTGGAATTCTTTGAGATGTCACAGCAAGATTCAATGAGAAACACCTAGAAAGTCCAGTTACGTGCAGCACCATATACAAGTTGGTGAGTTATTATTCTTCCTGAATTTTTGATTGTCTCTGTCATAGCGTTACTATTATTAGTATCATAATTATTATTGTCATCGTCGCTTATTGGATTTCAGAATGTTTTTTTTATTTTGTTTTTTAGTCCTCTTTTTCGACAAATTGTTATTTTAATCATAGGTCATTGCTATGTTGTTTGCACTTTATTTGTCATTGATTTCCGAGATAATAATTCTTCATTTATAATTGTAAAACTTTGTAAAAATGGCTCCCGGTTGCTGTCTTTTCCTGAAATATTTGGACTTTCTTTTCTTTTTGCAAGTAAGTGCTAAATTTTTCGGGAAAAGAATGTAAACCCTGACATCGATTAACATATAAAGCTTCTGGATATCTTTTATCTTTTGTTCGCTTGATTTTATTGAGGCATGGTTTTTCCACAGATTATCATGTGAATAATGGTCCATTGCTTATTGCCTGCGCTTTCTTTGTCAATGTTCTGTGCGATATTATTTCTTGAATACAATGGTAAATCTTTCAAACATTGCTCCCGTTTGCTGTCTTTACCTGAAATATTTGCACTTTCTTTTCTTTTTATTAGTAAGTGCTGAATATTTTGGGCAAAGAATGTAAACCATGACATCGATCAACATGTAAGGCATGTGGGTGTTTTATCTTTCATGTTCTTGGTTTATGGATGCATCTTTTTGCACCGATTATCATGTCAATAATAGGCCGTTGCGTTTTGCTGCGCTTTCTTTGTCAATGTTTTGTGCGATATTATTTCTTGCATATAATGGTAAATCATTCAAACATGGCTCCCATTTGCTGTCTTTACCTGAAATATTTGCACTTTCTTTTCTTTTTATTAGTAAGTGCTGAATATTTTGGGCAAAGAATGTAAACCATGACATCGATCAACATGTAAGGCATGTGGGTGTTTTATCTTTCATTTTCTTGGTTTATGGATGCATCTTTTTGCACCGATTATCATGTCAATAATAGGCCGTTGCGTTTTGCTGCTCTTTCTTTGTCAATGTTTTGTATGATATTATTTCTTGCATATAATGGTAAATCATTCAAACATGGCTCCCGTTTGCTGTCTTTACCTGAAATATTTGCACTTTCTTTTCTTTTTATTAGTAAGTGCTGAATATTTTGGGCAAAGAATGTAAACCATGACATCGATCAACATGTAAGGCTTGTGGTTTTTCACTCAATTGATGACAGATATAACAACATAATTGTCAGCTTAACGAGAACTGCTTCATATTCGCTGGTTGTTGCAATGACAATGGATGCATTTCAGACATGTGTGTGTCAAACAACCTTTTAAACATGGCTCCCGGTTGCTGTCCTTACCTGAAATATTTGCACTTTCTTTTGTTTTTAAGAGTAAGTGCTAAATATTTTGGGCAAAGAATGTAAACCATGACCACCATCAACATGTAAGGCTTGTGGTTGTTCACTAACTTGATGAAATATTCAACAAAAGAATTGTCAGCTTAACAAACTCCTTCATCTTCACTGTTTGTTGCAATAACAATGAATACATTTCAGACTGGTGGCTGCCAAAGAACCATTCACCTGGTTTAGTTTCCGACATGATTCAATCAATAAGTAACAGTTGTCAAATTTATTTCGGAATAAGTTTTTTTCATCCTAGACATAACTTTTACTCGCTGAACAACGCCATGGGTGCAAGATTTTGTGGGGATTGTCCTTGCCAGTTTTTTCCCCCAAGATTTTCACACACATACACACACATCTCGTTTTTTCATTTCTGTTCCTCACAATTCTATCTCTCTCTTTTATTCAAGCACACAGACACACACACACACACACACACACACACACACACACACACACACACACACACACACACACACACACACACACTTAATTAATTGTACAGTATCGGTTGTTCCTCAACTTAAATATAAATAATTTAAAGGATTGTTGTAAATGATGTTAATTTCACAACATCCCATATTCAACTTTATTTGAAGAGCAAATCTCAAACATAGTTTCTCCACCTAAAGCAAGAACGTTAACCCATAAGCAATTGACTAGTTTCTCGACTGCATGGATCATCAGCTGGTCACCGTTCTTCCTCGAGGTTTCAATTCTTTCAGCCCAGGACCTCTCCAAACGGCAGATCCACAACCTCAACCTCAACATCAACACACACATGCACACACATGCACACACATGCACACACATGCACACACATGCACACACATGCACACACATACATCCACATACATCCACATACATCCACATACACACACACACACACACACACACACACACACACACACACACACGAACACAAATAATTGCTTATTTTATATGCAAGGTGACTCAAAATTCTAGAAACACAGGACTAATGTTACTTTTTTTTTCCTATTGCAGTGAGGGAACATGAATTTTCTGGTGGATGATCGGATTGAACTGACAGAAGTATTTGCCAGTGGAATTCTTTGAGATGTCACAGCAAGATTCAATGAGAAACTCCTAGAAAGTCCAGTTACGTGCAGCACCATATACAAGTTGGTGAGTTATTATTTTTCCTGAATTTTTGATTGTCTCTGTCATAGCATTACTATTATCAGTATCATAATTATTATTGTCATCGTCACTTATTGGATTTCAGAATGTTTTTTTTATTTTGTTTTTGAGTCCTCTTTTTCGACAAATTGTTATTTTAATCATAGGTCATTGCTATGTTGTTTGCACTTTATTTATCATTGATTTCCGAGATAATAATTCTTCATTTATAATTGTAAAACTTTGTAAAAATGGCTCCCGGTTGCTGTCTTTTCCTGAAATATTTGTACTTTCTTTTCTTTTTACAAGTAAGTGCTAAATTTTTCGGGAAAAGAATGTAAACCCTGACATCGATTAACATATAAGGCTTCTGGATATCTTTTATCTTTTGTTCGCTTGGTTTTATTGAGGCATGTTTTTTCACAGATTATCATGTGAATCATGGTCCGGTGCTTATTGCCTGCACTTTCTTTGTCAATGTTCTGTGCGATATTATTTCTTGAATACAATGGTAAATCTTTCAAACATTGCTCCCGTTTGCTGTCTTTACCTGAAATATTTGCACTTTCATTTCTTTTTATTAGTAAGTGCTAAATATTTTGGGCAAAGAATGTAAACCATGACATGGATCAACATGTAAGGCTTGTGGTTTTTCGCTCAATTGATGAAATATATAACAACATAATTGTCAGCTTAACGAGAACTGCTTCATATTCGCTGGTTGTTGCAATGACAATGGATGCATTTCAGACATGTGTGTGTCAAACAACCTTTTAAACATGGCTCCCGGTTGCTGTCTTTACCTGAAATATTTGCACTTTCTTTTGTTTTTAAGAGTAAGTGCTAAATATTTTGGGCAAAGAATGTAAACCGTGACCACCATCAACATGTAAGGCTTGTGGTTATTCACTAACTTGATTAAATATTCAACAAAAGAATTGGCAGCTTCACAAACTCCTTCATCTTCACTGTTTGTTGCAATAACAATGAATACGTTTCAGACTGGTGGCTGCCAAAGAACCATTCACCTGGTTTAGGTTCCGACATCATTCAATCAATAAGTAACAGTTGTCAAATTTATTTCGGAATAGATTTTTTTCATCCTAGACATAACTTTTACTCGCTGAACAACGCGATGGGTGCAATATTTTGTGGGGATTGTTCTTCCCAGTTTTTTCCCCCAAGATTTTCAGACACATACACACACATCTGTTTTTTTCATTTCTGTTCCTCACAATTCTATCTCTCTCTTTTATTCAAGCACACAGACACACACATACACACACACACACACACACACACACACACACACTTAATTAATTTTACAGTATCGGTTGTTCCTCAACTTAAATATAAATAATTTAAAGGATTGTTGTAAATGAGGTTAATTTCACAACATCCCAAATTCAACTTTATTTGAATTGCAAATCTCAAACATAGTTTCAGCACCTAAAGCAAGAACGTTAACCCGTAAGCAATTGACTAGTTTCCCGACTGCATAGATCATCAGCTGGGCACCGTTCTTCCTCGAGGTTTCAATTCTTTCAGCCCAGGACCTCTCCAAACAGCGGATCCACAACCTCAACATCAACACACACATGCACACACATGCACACACATGCACACACATACATCCACATACATCCACATTCATGCACTTACACACACACACACACACACACACACACACACACACACACACACACACACACGCACACACAACCACAAATAATTGCTTATTTTATATGCAAGGTGACTCAAAATTCTAGAAACACAGGACTAATGTTACTTTTTTTTCCTATTGCAGTGAGGGAACATGAATTTTCTGGTGGATGATCGGATTGAACTGACAGAAGTATTTGCCAGTGGAATTCTTTGAGATGTCACAGCAAGATTCAATGAGAAACACCTAGAAAGTCCAGTTACGTGCAGCACCATATACAAGTTGGTGAGTTATTATTCTTCCTGAATTTTTGATTGTCTCTGTCATAGCGTTACTATTATTAGTATCATAATTATTATTGTCATCGTCGCTAATTGGATTTCAGAATGTTTTTTTTATTTTGTTTTTTAGTCCTCTTTTTCGACAAATTGTTATTTTAATCATAGGTCATTGCTATGTTGTTTGCACTTTATTTGTCATTGATTTCCGAGATAATAATTCTTCATTTATAATTGTAAAACTTTATAAAAATGGCTCCCGGTTGCTGTCTTTTCCTGAAATATTTGGACTTTCTTTTCTTTTTACAAGTAAGTGCTAAATTTTTCGGGAAAAGAATGTAAACCCTGACATCGATTAACATATAAGGCTTCTGGATATCTTTTATCTTTTGTTTGCTTGGTTTTATTGAGGCATGTTTTTTCACAGATTATCATGTGAATAATGGTCCGTTGCTTATTGCCTGCGCTTTCTTTGTCAATGTTCTGTGCGATATTATTTCTTGAATACAATGGTAAATCTTTCAAACATTGCTCCCGTTTGCTGTCTTTACCTGAAATATTTGCACTTTCTTTTCTTTTTATTAGTAAGTGCTAAATATTTTGGGCAAAGAATGTAAAGCATGACATCGATCAACATGTAAGGCGTCTGGATGTCTTTTATCTTTTGTTCTCCTGGTTTTATTGAGGCATGTTTTTGCACAGATTTTCATGTGAATAATGGTCCGTTGCTTATTGCCTGGGCTTTATTTGTCAATAATATGTGCGATATTATTTCTTGAATATAATTGTAAAACTTTGTAAACATGGCACGTGGTTGCTGTCTTTGCCTGAAATATTTGCACTTTCTTTTCTTTTTATTAGGAAGTGCTAAATATTTTGGGCAAATATTGTAAAGCTTGACATCTATCAACATGTAAGGCTTGTGTGTGCTTTATCTTTCATTTTCTTGGTTTATGGATGCATCTTTTTGCACAGATTATCATGTCAATAATAGGCCATTGCGTTTTGCCTGCTCTTTATTTGTCAATGATGTGTGCGATACCATTTCTTGGATATAATGGTAAATCTTACAAACATGGCTCCTGTTTGCTCCATTTACCTGAAATATTTGCACTTTCGTTTCTTTTTATTCGTAAGTGCTAAATATTTTGGGCAAAGAATGTAAACCATGACATCGATCAACATGTAAGGGTTGTGGTTTTTCACTCAATTGATGATAGATATAACAACATAATTGTCAGCTTAACGAGAACTGCTTCATATTCGCTGGTTGTTGCAATGACAATGGATGCATTTCAGACATGTGTGTGTCAAACAACCTTTTAAACATGGCTCCCGGTTGCTGTCCTTACCTGAAATATTTGCACTTTCTTTTGTTTTTAAGAGTAAGTGCTAAATATTTTGGGCAAAGAATGTAAACCATGACCACCATCAACAAGTAAGGCTTGTGGTTGTTCACTAACTTCATGAAATATTCAACAAAAGAATTGTCAGCTTAACAAACTCCTTCATCTTCACTGTTTGTTGCAATAACAATGAATACGTTTCAGACTGGTGGCTGCGAAAGAACCATTCACCTGGTTTAGGTTCCGACGTGATTCAATCAATAAGTAACAGTTGTAAAATTTATTTCGGAATAGGTTTTTTTCATCCGAGACATAATAATAATAATAATTCATTTATTTTGTATAGCGCTTTTCCAGAAGCCCAAAGGCGCTTTGACAGAGTGGCAAACATAATGCATAACAATACATGAAAACAACAATTTCAAAAAAGACAAGAATCAATAGGGAAATATTTAAAGCAAAAGGAGGGAGAAGGAGAAGAGATAGTCAGGGGTTAAATGCTGTGGGTTGAATGTTGAATGCAGTGTTGAACAGGTGGGTCTTTAGTGATGTTTTGAATGTGGTGAGTGAGGAGGAGTCTCTGATGGTGTGAGGTAGTGAGTTCCAGAGGGTGGGCGCAGCGATGGAGAAGGCCCTGTCCCCCCAGGATCTGAATTTGGTCCGGATGGAAGGGGTCAGGAGGTTTGTACCAGCAGAGCGGAGGTTGCGGGTGGGAGTGTGTCTGGAGAGGAGGTCAGCCAGGTAGGATGGGGCCAGGTTATGGAGGGCTTTGTATGTCAAGAGGAGGATTTTGTACTGGATTCTCTGGGGGATGGGGAGCCAGTGAAGCTTGTAAAGGATGGGGGTGATGTGGTCACGGGTCCGGGAATGGGTGAGTAGACGGGCAGCGGAGTTCTGAATGTATTGGAGTTTATTGGTGATTTTTGAGGGTGAACCATAGAGGAGGCTATTGCAGTAGTCCAGACGGGAGGTGATGAAGGCATGGATGAGGGTTTCTGCAGCCATGGAGGAGAGGGATGAGCAGAGACGGGCAATGTTTTTCAGGTGAAAGAAGGCTGACTTTGTGATCTGTTTAGTGTATTTGTCAAAGGAAAGGGTTTGGTCAAAGATGACGCCAAGATTCCGGATGTGAGGGGAGGTGGATACTGGGATACCGTCGATGTTGAGGGCAAAGTTATGGGTGGATTTTGTGAGCGTTTTTGGGCCAATGATGATTATTTCAGATTTATCACAGTTAAGCTTGAGGAAGTTGATTTGAAGCCAGGATTTTATTTCAGTGATGCAGTTTGTCAGGATAGAGTGGGTGTCGGTGGAGACGAACTTGGTGGAGATGAAAAGCTGGATGTCATCGGCGAAGCAGTGGAATTGGAGACCATGACGGCGGATTAAGTGACCGAGCGGGGACAGGTAAAGGATGAAGAGGAGGGGGCCAAGAACTGAACCTTGGGGGACACCTTGGGGGAGGGGAGCAGTGGGGGATTTGCAGTTATTGATGGAGATGAACTGGCATCTGTCATAGAGGTATGATTTAATCCAAGAGAGGGCAGTGCCGGTAACGTTAAAGGTGGATTCAAGTCGGGCGAGGAGGATAGTGTGATCGATGGTGTCAAAGGCAGCGCTGAGGTCGAGGAGGACGAGAATGTTGAGGTTGCCAGCGTTAGAGGAGAGGAGAAGGTCGTTGGTGATTTTGAGGAGAGCAGTTTCAGTACTGTGGTTGGACCGGAATCCGGATTGGAATGTTTCATACAGGTTATTGGCAGAGAGATGATGTTTGAGTTGAGTGGCTACAGCGCGTTCCAAAACTTTTGACAGAAAGGGTAGGTTGGAGATGGGTCTGAAGTTGTTTAGGGTGTCAGGGTTTAGACCAGGTTTTTTTAGAATGGGGGTAACAGCAGCAATTTTGAGGGAAGGTGGGACGATGCCTGTAGACAGGGAGGAGTTTATTGTTGCAATGATAAGTGGAGAGAGAGCAGGGAGGGAGGCTTTGACAAAGCTGGAGGGGATGGGGTCAAGAGTGCAGGTGGCAGTTTTCATTCCTATGAGGAGTTCAGAGAGGTCAGTAGGGGAGATTGGGGAGAACCGAGACAGGGGATGGCAGGACAAGGGGGGGCAGGTGGTTGGAGGGGGAGCGGGTGCGGCGGTGGTCAAGCTGTTGTAGATGTTGTCAATTTTGCGTTGGAAGAAAGAGAGGAAGGAGATGCAGTTGTCTACTGTGAATGACTGGGTGGTGGTGTTCAGGGGGCGGAGGAGTTTGTTTATTGTCGAGAAGAGTGCTTTTGGGTTTCCGGAGCCAGAGTGGATAATTTGAGAGTAGTAGGCAGAGCGGGCGCGGGAGAGGGCATCTTTGTAGTGTTGTAGGTGGTCCTTGTAGGCTTGGGAGTGAACTGTGAGACCCGTTTTATTGCGGAGTCTTTCAAGTTGGCGAGCACGAGTTTTCATCAGGTGGAGTTCAGGGGTAAACCAGGGAGCAGAATGGGTGAAAGAAACTGTTTTGGTTTTTACAGGCGCAAGCTGGTCAAGGCAGGAGGAGAGAGTGTGGTTGTAGTAGTCAGTGAGGTCAGAAGGGGTGTGGAGGTCAATGAAGGGAGAAGTGGACATTTTTTCAGAGAGGGTGGATGAGAATGAGGTAGGTGAAAGAGCGTTTAGCTTACGGAAGTTGATTGTGCGATAATGCCTTGGTGTTGGGGCGGGGATGTTGATGGTCAGAGTGATGGCTAAGTGGTCAGAGAGGGTGAGGTCAGAGCCATAGAGATGGTGCAAATTTAATCCAGTGGAGCAGACAAGGTCCAAAATGTGACCACGGATATGGGTAGGAAAGTCGACATGTTGAGTGAGGTTAAAGCAGGTGAGTAAATCAGTGAAGTCAGTGGTTATTGTGGAGTCAGTGGAGTCCATGTGGATATTGAAATCACCAAGGAGGAGGATTGAGGGGGAGAGGGAACATAGCTGGGTCAGAAAGTAGGAGAAGTCAGACAGGAATGATGGGTGTGGTTTGGGAGGGCGGTAGACGACAGCCATGACTGACTGCGTGCGACCAGAGAGTTTTAAAGCCAGGTGTTCAAATGATGGAGCAGATGAGATGGAGATGAGGTTGGTCTTGATGTCTTGACGGTGGATAACGGCAATTCCACCACCTCGGCCCTCCGAGCGTGGTTTATTGACGTAGGAATATCCATTGGGTGTGGTGAGGTTAAGTGTGTAGTAGTCCAGAGGTTGTTGCCAGGTTTCGGTGAGACAGAGAAAGTCCAGTTTGTTATCCAGGATGTATTCGTTCAGGATGAGGCATTTGTTGTTGAGGGACCGGGTGTTGAACAGGGTGAGCTTGATGTTGTTTTGAACAGCAGGGATGAATTCAGGTGATTTAGCCAGGGTTCGTAGGCAGGAGGTGCGATCGTGTGCGTTGCTGTGACCAGGTGCGCTGGGACGAAGAGTGAGAGTGCGCTGAGCCGACCAGAGGACGGGGATGGAGTGACCTGATTGCAAATAAACAAACTTACGACCGGAGCCACGGTGAATATACCTGGGTCGTCGGAGGAGTCCATTTGATTTGATGGCAGAGATGCATGATGGGGTGGAGCGGGTATTGAGCAGAAGAAGCCTTGCGGCGGAGTACCTCAGAGCCATGCCAGGCAGGAGCGAAGGGACGAGTACGAGGCCAAGGTCGAGGAGGCAAAGCGGCAAACGCAGCGGCAAACGACTGCAGCCGCTAATCAAGACCACAGCGGCAAACAGCCACCGCCGCAAACAACGGGAGCGGGCCTGAGGAAACAGTGGAGGAGCCGGGCAGGCGAAGCCAGGAGCAGAGCCGGGACCGAGCAGAGGGCAGACCCAACGGTCAAAAATCCGCCACGACCACCAGAAAAGCAAACTATGTACAATGGCCCAGTCGGAGAAGCGGCGAACAAGTAACGCCAGCGTCCTCTCCAGACCGGACCGGAAGCGGAGCGGACATAACTTTTACTCGCTGAACAAAGCCATGGGTGCACGATTTTGTGGGGATTGTTCTTGCCAGTTTTTCCCCCCAAGATTTTCACACACATACACACACATCTCGTTTTTTCATTTCTGTTCCTCACAATTCTATCTCTCTCTTTTATTCACACACACACACACACACACACACACACACACACACACACACACACACACACACACACACACACTTAATTAATTGTACAGTATCGGTTGTTCCTAAACTTAAATATATATAATTTAAAGGATTGTTGTAATTGATGTTAATTTCACAACATCCCATATTCAACTTTATTTAAATTGCAAATCTCAAACATAGTTTCTCCACCTAAAGCAAGAACGTTAACCCATAAGCAATTGACTAGTTTCCCGACTGCATGGATCATCAGCTGGGCACCATTCTTCCTCGAGGTTTCGATCCTTTCAGCCCAGGACCTCTCCAAGCGTCGGATCCACAACCTCAACATCAATACACACATGCACACACATACATCCACATACATCCACATACATGCACTTACACGCACACACACACACACACACACACACACACACACACACACACACACACACACACACACTCACACACTCTCACACTCCTCACACGACCACAATAATTGCTTATTTTATATGCAATGTGACTCAAAATTCTAGAATCACAGGACTAATGTTACTTTTTTCCCGATTGCAGTGAGGCAACATGAATTTGCCGGTGAATGATCAGATTGAACTGACAGAAATATTTGCCAGCGGAATTCTCTGAGATGTCATAGCAAAATTCAATGACAAACACCTAGAAAGTCTAGTTACGTGCAGCACCATATATAAGGTGGTGAGTTATTATTCTTCCTGAATTTTTGATTGTCTCTGTCGTAGCGTTACTATTATTAGTATCATAATTATTATTGTCATCATCGCTTATTGGATTTCAGAATGTTTTTTTTATTTTGTTTTTGAGTCCTCCTTTTCGACAAATTGTTATTTTAATCATAGGTCATTGCTATGTTGTTTGCAGTTTATTTGTCATTGATTTCCGAGATAATAATTCTTCATTCATAATTGTAAACTTTGTAAAAATGGCTCCCGTTTGTTCTCTTTTCCTGAAATATTTGCACTTTCTTTTCTTTTTAGAAGTAACTGCTAAATTTTTCAGGAAAAGAATGTAAACAATGACATCGATCAACATGTAAGGCTTGTGGTTTTTCACTCATTTGATGACAGATATAACAACATAATTGTCAGCTTAACGAGAACTGCTTCATATTCGCTGGTTGTTGCAATGACAATGAATGCATTTCAGACATGTGTGTGTCAAACAACCTTTTAAACATGGCTCCCGGTTGCTGTCCTCACCTGAAATATTTGCACTTTCTTTTGTTTTTAAGAGTAAGTGCAAAATATTTTGGGCAAAGAATGTAAACCATGACTACCATCAACATGTAAGGCTTGTGGTTGTTCACTAACTTGATGAAATATTCAACAAAAGAATTGTCAGCTTAACAAACTCCTTCATCTTCACTGTTTGTTGCAATAACAAGGCTTGTGTGTGTTCTCTTTCATTTTCTTGGGATATGGATGCATCTTTTTTCATCGATTATCATGTCAATAATAGGCCATTGCGTTTTGCTGCTCTTTCTTTGTCAATGTTCTGTGCGATAATATTTCTTGAATATAATGGTAAATCTTTCAAACATGGCTCCCGTTTGCTGTCTTTACCTGAAATATTTGCACTTTCTTTTCTTTATATTAGTAAGTGCTAAATATTTTGGGCAAAGAATGTAAACCATGACATCGATCAACATGCAAGGCTTGTGGTTTTTTGCTCAATTGATGAAATATATAACAACATTATTGTCAGCTTAACGAGAACAGCTCCATCTTCGCTGGTCGTTTCAATGACAATGAATGCGTTTCAGACAGGTGTGTCTTGAACAACCTTTTAAACATCGCACCCGGTTGCTGTCTTTACCTAAAATATTTGCACTTTTTTTCTTTTGCATGAGTAAGTGCTAAATATTTTGGGAAAAGAATGTAAACGTTGACATCGATCAACATGTAAGGCTTGTGGTTATGTTTTATCTTTCATTTTCTTGGTTTATGGATGCTTTTTTTTTGCACCGATTATCATGTCAATAATAGGCCATTGCCTTTTGCTGCTCTTTCTTTGTCAATGTTCTGTGCGATAATATTTCTTGAATATAATGGTAGATCATTCAAACATGGCTCCCGTTT
Organism: Myxine glutinosa; assembly: GCF_964187855.1. Taxonomy (NCBI): domain Eukaryota; kingdom Metazoa; phylum Chordata; class Myxini; order Myxiniformes; family Myxinidae; genus Myxine; species Myxine glutinosa. The sequence continues at coordinate 121,524,654 of NC_136268.1, forward strand.
AATGTCTTTACCTGAAATATTTGCACTTTCTTTTCTTTTTACAAGTAAGTGCTAAATTTTTCGGGAAAAGAATGTAAACCCTGACATCGATTAACATATATGGCTTCTGGATATCTTTTATCTTTTGTTCTCTTGGTTTTATTGAGGCATGTTTTTGCACAGATTATCATGTGAATAATGGTCCGTTGCTTATTGCCTGCGCTTTATTTGTCAATAATATGTGCGATATTATTCCTTGAATATCATTGTAAAACTTTGTAAACATTTCATGCGGTTCCTGTCTTTGCCTGAAATATTTGCACTTTCTTTTCTTTTTATTAGTAAGTGCTGAATATTTTGGGCAAAGAATGTAAACCATGACATCGATCAACATGTAAGGCTTCTGGATATCTTTTATCTTTTGTTCTCTTGGTTTTATTGAGGCATATTTTTGCACAGATTATCATGTGAATAATGGTCCGTTGCTCATTGCCTGAGCTTTATTTGTCAATAATATCTGCGATATTATTTCTTGAATGTAATTGTAAAACTTTGTAAACATGGCACGCTGTTGCTGTCTTTGCCTGAAATATTTGCACTTTCTTTTCTTTTTATTAGTAAGTTCTAAATATTTTGGGCAAAGATTGTAAAGCTTGATATCGATCAACATGTAAGGCTTGTGGGTGCTTTATCTTTCATTTTCTTGGCTTATGGATGCATCTTTTTTGCACCGATTAACGTGTCAATAACAGGCCATTGGCTTTTGCTGCTCTTTCTTTGTCAATGTTCTGTGCGATATTATTTCTTGAATATAATGGTAAATCATTCAAACATGGCTCCCGTTTGCTGTCTTTACCTGAAATATTTGCAATTTCTTTTCTTTTTATTAGTAAGTGCTAAATATTTTGGGCAAAGAATGTAAACCATGACATCGATCAACATGTAAGGCTTGTGGTTTTTCACTCAATTGATGACAGATATAACAACATAATTGTCAGCTTAACGAGAACTGCTTCATATTCGCTGGTTGTTGCAATGACAATGAATGCATTTCAGACATGTGTGTGTCAAACAACCATTTAAACATGGCTCCCGTTTGCTCTCTTTACCTGAAATATTTGCACTTTCTTTTCTTTTTATGAGTAAGTGCTAAATATTTTGGGCAAAGAATGTAAACCTTGACATCGATCAACATGTAAAGCTTGTGTGCGTTTTCTCTTTCATTTTATTGGTTTATGGATGCATCTTTTTGCACCGATTATCATGTCAATAATAGGCCATTGCGTTTTGCTGCTCTTTCTTTGTCAATGTTTTGTGCGATATTATTTCTTGCATGTAATGGTAAATCATTCAAACATGGCTCCCGTTTGCTGTCTTTACCTGAAATATTTGCACTTTCTTTTCTTTTTATTAGTAAGTGCTGAATATTTTGGGCAAAGAATGTAAACCATGACATCGATCAACATGTAAGGCTTGTGGTTTTTCACTCAATTGATGACAGATATAACAACATAATTGTCAGCTTAACGAGAACTGCTTCATATTCGCTGGTTGTTGCAATGACAATGGATGCATTTCAGACATGTGTGTGTCAAACAACCTTTTAAACATGGCTCCCGGTTGCTGTCCTTACCTGAAATATTTGCACTTTCTTTTGTTTTTAAGAGTAAGTGCTAAATATTTTGGGCAAAGAATGTAAACCATGACCACCATCAACATGTAGCGGGGGATGGTGAGGCCAACAACTTGATTGAAATCAAGAATGCTGTGTTTTTCCACACTCATTAATAAGCATAGAATTAGGACCAACAACATTTTTCAACATAATTAATACACAATCAACCACACCGAAGAACCTGCCAATATCACTAACTTATTGTGAGTAGTGTAAGCTGCCTGCAAAGTGCAGCTTACTTGTACCAAAATCTTCTAGCTTTCATGATGTTAAATGACATTGTCATGAAATTGTTTTACAACAGACATTTTGACATGGAGCGGATCAAGCAGAAGTTCCATCATGATCAGGCAGTGAGAGAACGGCCACCTTTAGGTCAGGGTCAGCAGGTCCGCATGGAACTTGTCATGTATGAAGCTGCAAATATTCACCATTGTATCCCTGCGCCCCACCTCGGATGGCGCTGCAGTTAATCGGGCCTGTATCGGCAGAGTCAATAAACGTGTGCTACAATCAATCGTAGTTTGTCGAGATACCTTACATGGCACCGAGGATAAACATCTCGACCATGACTTGTTTCAGCCATATCGATGAATTCGACCCTCATGAGGGGGTTTTGATACTTATTCTGAGCGGTTGTCCTTTTACTTCGAGGCGAACAATATCGCGACCGAAGCCTGGATGAAGGCCGCCTTCTTGTCCGTTTGAGGAGGTGAGACGTTCACACTCGTTAAAAACCTGATTCATCCTCGGACAATCCAGGAGCTCACGTCTGTAGAGCTCATGGCCGCTTTGAAGGAACATTGTAATCCATCTCCTTCAGTCATCCTGTGTCGGTTTAATTTTTACACGTGCAGACAGCAGCAAGGTCAGTCGATCGCAGACTTCATTGCACACCTCAAAAAACTGTCACATCTGTGTGAGTTTGGGGACACGATTGATGACATGCTCCGTGATTTGCTGGTGGTTGGCATGTCCGATGACCGCACTCGTAGACGCCTGCTTGCGGAGAGAAGACTGACGTTCCAAAATGCCAGAGACACCGCCATTTCCATGGAAAGTGCTGAACGCAATGCTACTAGCATCGGTGCCACTCGCTCGTCTGGTAGCAGCCCTGCTGTGAATCGGTTGGATCATGATCAGCCAAATCGTTGGAACAAGTCTCCTCGTCAGAAGTCAGTGCAGTCTCGAACACACAACAAATGTTTTCGGTGCAACGGAAAGCACCCTCCGGAGTCGCGTTGGTTCAAAGATGCAACCTGCCATTTCTGTTCGAAAACTGGTCATATTGCTCCAGCTTGCATCACTCGCAAATCGGGAAAAGGGAAAGCTGGTGACAAGGAGATTCAACCGGTCGGGATTGTGAAGATGACGTCACTCGCTAGAAACTATGTGTGGTGGCCGAATCTTGATGCTGATATCGAACATCATATTCGACATTGTTACCCCTGCCAGAGCACCCGGAATACACCTGCGAAAGCGCCACTGCATCCCTGGGAATGGCCCAGCGAACCGTGGCATCGCCTACATCTCAATTATGCCGGGCCTATTAAAGGCAGCATGATTCTAATAATTACAGACGCGCACACAAAATGGAAGGATGCCTATGTGACGCGTGGTACTACGTCAGCCATTGTCTTCGAAAAACTCAGACGCTGTTTCGCCACTGATGGTCTGCCCAGGATGATCGTGAGTGATAACGGTTCGTGTTTTTCCAGTTCCGAGTTTGCCGAGTTCACACGTCCGAACGGCATCAAACATAATTTTTTCAGCCCACATCACCAGGCTTCAAATGGCTTGGCCGAACGATCCATGGGAATCATCAAATCCGGATTGCAGAAACTTCAGGAGGGAACCCTGGAAACAAGGCTGTCTCGTCTCCTGCTCAAATACCGCATCATGCCACAATCAACAACCGGTGCAGCTCCGTCTGAGTTATTGATGAAACGACACTTGAGATCGACACTTGACAATCTCAAACCAGACATATCATCAAACGTTTATCAGAGCCAGCTTAATCAAAAGTTGGTGCACGATAAGACATCCAACAGTCGATGTATCAATATTGGAGATCCAGTGTTTGCCCGAAATTTTGGTGCATGTGCGACGTGGCTACCGGGGGACATCATCGAGAAGCCAGGTCCACTGTCCTGTGTGATTCGCCTGCAGGACGGCCGCGAAATTCGTCAACATCAGGACCACATAACCTACCGTCACTGTGAGTCGATAGAGCCTGCAGCATCGTCACAGTCAGAACAACAGTTCGACCCACCACTGCCGGAGATCGTCGTGGCCGTTCCAGCCGGCACGGATGCCCCGAAAACCTCTGCGAACGCTACACCCTTCGTGGAGACCAAAGGAATCACCTCGGACTCTGTATCCACTGGTACACCGCGACCCAAAGGGATCACCTCGGACTCTGTATCCACTGGTACACGGCCACCCAAAGGAATCACCTCGGACTCTGTATCCACTGGTACACCGCCACCCAAAGGGATCACCTCGGACTCTGTATCCACTGGTACACCACCACCCAAAGGAATCACCTCGGACTCTGTATCCACTGGTACACCGCCACCCAAATGAATCACCTCGGACTCTGTATCCACTGGTACACCACCACCCAAATAAATCACCTCGGACTCTCTATCCACTGGTACACCGCCACCCAAAGGGATCACCTCAGACTCTGTATCAACTGGTACACCGCGACGCTCAATGCGTGAGAGAAAAGCACCCGACCGGTTGAATCTTTGAAGATGTCTATTTTCACGTTGACACATGTTCTATTTTCACGTTGACACATGTTCTATTTTCACGTTGACACATGTTCTATTTTCACGTTGACACATGTTCTATTTTCACGTTGACACATGTTCTATTTTCACATTGACACATGTTCTATTTTCACGTTGACACATGTTCTATTTTCACGTTGACACATGTTCTATTTTCACGTTGACACATGTTCTATTTTCACGTTGACACATGTTCTATTTTCCGTTGACACATGTTCTATTTTCACATTGACACATGTTCTATTTTCACATTGACACATGTTCTATTTTCACGTTGACACATGTTCTATTTTCACGTTGACACGTTCTATTTTCACGTTGACACATGTTCTATTTTCACGTTGACACATGTTCTATTTTCACGTTGACACATGTTCTATTTTCACGTTGACACATGTTCTATTTTCACGTTGACACATGTTCTATTTTCACGTTGACACATGTTCTATTTTCACGTTGACACATGTTCTATTTTCACGTTGACACGTGCACAACGATGCTTCCAACCCCTTCTCCGCCCACCATTGATGATCACAATAATGTTTCTTCATTGCCCCCCACTGTTGTGTTTTATGAACAACTCCACGAGCCTGTTGCGTATTGCCTTGTACTACTCGCTCAGGCCTTGTTGTAAAACCTCCAGACTTAATAAAACAAACTTAATCTTTGATTTGATTTTCACTCCGAAGTAGAGATATAATGTGATGCCATGTTCCTGATCCAGTGATCCCTGTTTGTGTTTGGTTCCGTGTTTTATGAATTTCCATATCCCCTTCCGACTCGAACGGGATCGTGTGAGATTATTAAAGTAAGGTAAGTTATGAAGCAAATCAATGGAGAGAAAGGGAACAGGTAGACGCACAACCTTCGCATATACCTTGGAGGTACGACTTCCCTGAGTGTCGTCGGTGACCGAGAGACCCCTGTCAAGCACCCAAGGCCATATACGGCCTCATGGGCAAAGCAAAATGGCTGTCTGTTACAAAAAATGCCTAATAATGACAATTATTCACAGGAAACGAGTGAAGGGGCGCATACCCCTCGTCGGCGGAGGCCTAAGTCTGTGCGGCCACTCCGAGCAACCAGAATGTATGCTGAAAAGGTTAATGACTACACCTTCTCCAGTGAGTGAGGATTCCTGCCTCATGATGGGACAGAGCTCAACACCAAAGCTAAAAGATGAAAAGGTGTCGCCTGTTCTCCAACCAACTACGAGGTTCCATAAACCCGCAAATGGAGATGACAATTGACAACCAATGAGAGTTAAGGACTAGGATGAGGGGGGGGGGGGGAGGGTGGGGCAGAGTAGGGTTGAGTGGGCAATTTTTTCCCCCATGACCTGTCCCTGGATACGATGAGTATGCATGCACAATTTGTTGTAGATTGGCCAGGTTGATTTCACTTAGATAATGAACATACATACATACATACATACATGCATACATACATACATACAAACATACATACACTTACATATATACTCACACACATACACACATACATACATACATACATACATACATATACATACATATATACACACACACACACACATACATACTTACATACATACATACATACATATACATACATATATACACACACACACCAACACATACATACATACATACATACATACACATACACATACACATACACATACACACACACACACACACACACACACACACACACACACATACATACATATATACATCCATACATCCATCCATCCATACATACATGCATACATACACACACACATACATACATACATACATACATACATACATACATACACACACACACATACATACATACATACATACATGCATACATACACACATACACACATACATACATACATACATACATACGCACACATACATACATACATACATACATACATACATACATACATACATACATACACAGGCATGTATTTAATATTGGTAAAAATCCGTAAATACCGATGTGTACATGGCTCGTGTTCGCTGAACTTGTCACCAATAAATACATTTTCCTTTCAAATCGCCGTGACGCACAGTAACTGTGCACAGCATACAGGTAATGGTAATATGCAGGTAAATGTGCCCCTTGTCCAATCGCGCTACAATGATCAAATTGAGGAAAATATTGGGAGGGAAACTTCTCCACAACCAGGACTACCCCAAGTACTCACCATCCCCTCTACCCTAACCTCTCACCATCCGCCCCCCCTTCTACCTCTAATTCCCCCAACCTCTCACCATCCTCCCCCCCCCCCCCCTTCTACCTCTAATTCCCCTAACTCCTCACCATCACCCCTCTACCCATAACTCCCACAACCCCTCACCATTCCCCCTCTACTGCTAACTCACACAACCTCCTCATCATCCCTCCTCCACCCCTAACTCCCACAACCCCTCACCATCCTCCCCTCTACCCCTAACTCCCACAAAGCCCTCCCCGTCCCCTGTACCCTAACTCCCACAATCCCTCACCATCCCCCCTCTGCTCCTAACTTCTACAACCCCTCACCATCACTCCTCCACCCCTAACTCCCACAACCCCTCACTGTCCCCCCTCTACTCCTAACTCCCACAACCCCTCACCGTCCCTCCTCCACCCATAACCCCCACAACCCCTCACCGTCCCCCCTCTACTCCTAACTCCCACAACCCCTCACCATCCTCCCCTCTACTCCTAACTCCCACAACCCCTCACCGTCCCTCCTCCACCCAAACTCCCACAACCCCTCACCGTCCCCCGTCTAATTCCCACAAACCCCTCCCCGTCCCCTGTACCCCTAACTCCCACAACCTCCTCACCATCTCCTCCTCTACTCCGAACTCCCACAACCCCTCACCATTCCTCCTCTACTCCAAACTCCCACAACTCCTCACCATCCCCCCGCTACTCCAAACTCCCACAACTCCTCACCATCCCCCCTCTATCCCTAACTCCTACAAACCCCTCCCCGTCCCCTGTACTGGTAACTCCCACAACCTCCTCACCATCCCCTCCTCTACTCCAACTCCCACAACTCCTCACCATCCCCCCTCTCCTCCTAACTCCCACAACTCCTCACCATCCCTCCTCTACTCCTAACTCCCACAACTCCTCACCATGCCCCCTCTATCCCTAACTCCCACAACCTCCGCACCATCCCCTCCTCTACTCCGAACTCCCACAACTCCTCACCATCCCCCCTCTACTCCTAACTCCCACAACTCCTCACCACCCCCCCTCTACTCCTAACTCCCACAACTCCTCACCATCCCATCCTCTACCCCGAACTCCCACAACGCCTCACCATCCCCCCTCTATCCCTAACTCCCACAACCCCCTCCCCTTCCCCTGTACCCCTAACTCCCACAACCTCCTCACCATCTCCTCCTCTACTCCGAACTCCCACAACCGCTCACCATTCCTCCTCTACTCCAAACTCCCACAACTCCTCACCATCCCCCCGCTACTCCAAACTCCCACAACTCCTCACCATCCCCCCTCTATCCCTAACTCCTACAAACCCCTCCCCGTCCCCTGTACCGGTAACTCCCACAACCTCCTCACCATCCCCTCCTCTACTTCAACTCCCACAACTCCTCACCATCCCCCCTCTACTCCTAACTCCCACAACTCCTCACCATGCCCCCTCTATCCCTAACTCCCACAACCTCCGCACCATCCCCTCCTCTACTCCGAACTCCCACAACTCCTCACCATCCCCCCTCTACCCCTAACTCCCACAACTCCTCACCATCCCCCCTCTACTCCTAACTCCCACAACTCCTCACCATCCCATCCTCTACCCCGAAATTCCCACAACGCCTCACCATCCCCCCTCTATCCCTAACTCCCACAACCCCCTCCCCTTCCCCTGTACCCGTAACTCCCACAACCTCCTCACCATCCCCTCCTCTACCCCGAACTCCCACAACGCCTCACCATCCCCCCTCTACTCCTAACTCCCACAACTCCTCACCATCCCCCCTGTACCCCTAACTCCCACAACCCCCTCACCATCCCCCTCTACTCCTAACTCCTCACACACGACGTGCGCTCCGCGCTGCTCCGACATGGACGACACGCGGATGTTGCAGCGTTTAAATTGATTATATCAGTTGTTCGGCGCTTGCATGGAGTTCCTCGTTTTACGGATAAACTCTCAAGGGTGAAATGAAGTGGAGAAAAGTTTGGTAGGAGTTGGGAATGTTGAGAAGAATTCCCTTATTGCAAACGGGTTCAGGTTTTGATATTTCGACCTTGTAGTTCACACGATAAAAGATATGATGATGATTTTATGAAGCTCTTCAGTGTTGTTAAGGGTGTTTTATTTATTATTGTGCAAGATCGAGGCTCATGTAAGAGCTAACATTAATGACAAAAAAGCAAACTAACACATAAAACATATGATAAAGGGAGCAGGAGACAAGATGGGAAGAGAGAGAGAAGCACACAAGTACAACAGCAGAGAACAGGGACATCGGGAGATCTGTGGGAGGGAGAGGGCTTGGGGGGAGGCGGCATGGGAAGGGGAGGGGTGGGAGGGGTAAAAACCAAATGGACACTGTTAGGACTTCCAGGAAAGAAGTCGGTATTTCAGGAAAGTGGATTTGGGGTGAATTAACGGGGGTAGAAAAGATCAAGGGTTTGGATGGGGGAAGATGGTGGTGAACAGCTGTTTTGAAGACCTGGAGGGAGGAGTGGGATTGAAGAGAGTGAGGGAGTTTGTTCCAGAGGCAGGAGAAAAGAGGAATGAAGGAGTGAAGGTGAGCAGAAAGTCTTGATTTTGGCAGTTTCACCATAAGAGGGTTGCAGGCAGATCTTGTGCGACCTGTAGGAATATTGGGGGGACAGAGCACAGAGAGAGCTGGGGGAGCAAGGCCGGAGAGGAGTCGGTAGAAGACGGAAAGACCACCAACCTGCCTGCGGTGATTAAGTGAAAGGCCCTCGGAGATAGCGTCATCGCGGGAGATTCCAATGATTCTGAACGCTTTGGTTTCAACAGCGTGAAGACGAGCCAGCTGTGAGGCAGGAGCACCAGCCCAGAGGGGAGAGCAGTTCCATTGAGCTGTGGATGAAAGCCTTGTATGTGGTGAGGAGCTCAGGTGTGCCGAGGAAGGACTTCGCACGACGGAGGATGCCCAGTCGGCGACTGGCTTTGGAGGCCAGCTTGGAAATGTGGTTTTCCCAGGAAAGATCATGGCAGATAGTGAGACCCAAAAGCTTGAGTGACAGAAATTATTTGGAGAGGATTGTTCAGAAAGTGGATGGGAGGGTTGTCCAGTCGGTCTCTTCGGAGAGACATCGTAAGTGTGTGAGATTTGTCAGGATTGAAAGACATGTTCCACTTGTTTGACCAGTCTGTGATTTTGTCCAGGTCTGCAGAGAGTGAGGAGGCTGCAGTCTGCCGATCTTAAGGTTGAGGTATGGATTAGGTATGGATATTGAACAAGTTAACCCTGTCCATTAATTACGTACCGAGAGGATGGGGAATATAACAATGACACGAAATGAAGTTACAAAATATTCCCTGTAAGTTGAGTTTGCGGAAATATTTATATATAATGGAAGAGGAATGTTTATGAATGAAACAGCCGGTGTCGGCCTATGTGGTTCATGATGAGGAACTTGAAGAGGAAGATTCTTGTTTATGTTGAACTATTGGAATGTTCACAGCTCTCTCTCTCTCTCTCACTCTGTCTCTCTCACTCTCACTCTCACTCTCCCTCTCTCCCTCACTCTCTCTCACTCTCCCTCTCTTTCTCACTCTCTCTCACTCTCTTTCTCTCCCTCACTCTCTCTCACTCTCCCTCACTCTCTCTCACTCTTTCTCACTCTCTCTCACTCTTTCTCACTCTCTCTCACTCTCCCTCACTCTCCCTCACTCTCTCTCACTCTCCCTCACTCTCTCTCACCCTCCCTCACTCTCTCTCTCTCACTCTCTCTCACTCTCCCTCTCTCTCTCACTCTCCCTCACTCTCTCTCACTCTCCCTCACTCTCTCTCACTCTCTCTCACTCTCCCTCACTCTCTCTCTCTCTCTCCCTCTCTCCCTCACTCTCTCTCACTCTCTCTCACTCTCTCTCCCTCTCTCTCCCTCACTCTCTCTCACTCTCTCTCACTCTCTCTCACTCTCTCTCTCTCTCCCTCTCTCCCTCACTCTCTCACTCTCTCTCACTCTCTCTCTCACTCTCCCTCACTCTCTCTCACTCTCCCTCACTCTCTCTCGCTCTCTCTCTCTCTCACTTTCTTATACTCTCTCCCCCCTCTCTCCATTTCTCTCCCTCTCTCCATTTCTCTCTCTCTCTCTCTCTCTCTCTCTCTCTCGCCCCCTGCTGGTCGTTTGCATGCTGGTTGTACTGTCATGGCGTCTGCTTGTGGAGGCCTGTGAGGGCTCTGTGTTGTTGCTCCATTCCCCCCCCCCCCCCCCGTTTTCCCCCCTCTGTGTCCTTGTACCTGTTCGTGGAGTCTTCCTGGTGATTCCCATATACGTTGAGACGGGAGAGAGAGCCGGAGAGCACAGGGTGATCGCTGGTAAGGGTTCGCCGTTTTTGGGTGTCGCCCGATCGGTGTTTGCTCCTTCATCTTAAACCTCTATTTCCTTTTTTTCCTTTCGTTTATCCTTCCTTCAGTTTGTTTTGTTGCCTCCCTTTTCCGAAGTTAGGGAAATCGGAGAGGTCTGATTGCTTCCCATTCCCGGAGTTCGGGTAGGGAAGATTGTATTATATATTCACCCTCCCCGAGTTGGGGAGGGGTTGTAAGTGCAGCTGTTCCAGCATGGCAGCTGCACTATCTCGATTTACGGCCTTTCAGAGCCTGACCCGTAAGCACGGGTTCTTTTGTGTACCTCCGGAACGTGAGGTTAGTGTCGAGGACGTTGTCCTCGCAACCGGTCGTGTTGTCGGGATCGACAAGGTTGTTGCCGCTTCGCGGATGAACAAGCGGATCGTTATTTTTTTGTCCGACGTGGATTGTGTCCCACAAATTGTCGAACAGGGTTTGACAATCGATCCAGATTTATTTGTAATGATTTCCCCACTAGATAGCCCAGCGATAAAAGTCGTGATATCAAATTGCCCCCCATTTGTATCCGACGATGTACTAATTAAAGAGTTGTCCCGATACGGTACCATCGTGTCTCGTATCTCCATGATTCCCTTCGGGTCACGAAACAACGATTTAAGGCACGTGGTTTCATTCCGGCGGCAAGTGTTTATGATTTTAAAAAATTCCCAGAAGGATTTAAACCTTATAATAAAATTAAAACATCAACAGAACGAATATACAGTGTACGTGTCCACCAACGTTCTAAAATGTTTTGGCTGCGGACAATTTGGGCATGTTAAGCATGACTGCCCCCGAAAAGAGAATTCTCCACAAGTACAACCTCCCCTCCGAACCGGGAATAAGCAACCCCCCCACCTTCCCACCACCAGTCCAATCCCTTCCACCACTGACCCAAGCCCTCCCACCACCGACCCAAGCCTTCCCACCACCGAACCAAACCTTCCCACCACCGAACCAAGCCCTCCCGTCGCCGAACCAAGCCCTCCCACCACCGACCCGAACCTTCCCACCATCGACCCAAGCCTTACCACCACTGATCCCAATCTGTCCACCACCGACCCAAGCCCTCTTACCACCAATCCAAACCCCCCCCGCCATACCCCCTCCCCTCCCCTTGAAACAGGGGCCCCTCCCTCTACTGAAGGATCTAATTGCAGCCATCTCCTGTTAACTATAGATCTCACCCCTCAGGCGACATCGTCCAATCACAGCTTGTTGCCTGCTACAACTGATCCTACCTCTCCCGCCGTGGTAGCCGATGGGATCCCCCTCCCGATGATCACGTCCTCCCTCCCCCCCCTCCCCCCAAACCCTTGCAATCTCTTCCCACTAACCAGGACGAGTTTCAATTAGTCTGCCCAAAAGGAAAAAGACATCTGCAAACAACAGATGAAAACGGTCATCTCTTTAAAAAACCTACAACTGAAAACCGACAGCCCCTCCTCTCTGGCCTAGATTTGTCCCTCGTCACAGAAAATCGTTTCTCGGTATTGGAGGACATAGATGTGGATGAATCCTCGCCCTTGTCTACTGACCTAGAAACTGATATGGTTGAACCACAAAAATTAGTACCCCCCCCCCTCCCCCCCCCTCCCCTGAAGATGGCTCATTTCTCTCCCTCCCCGTCCCCCCCCCCTCTATGGACTATGCCCCATCCGATAACGTGGAGGGATGTGATGACGGTGAGGAGATAAATGATGAAAACCAGTGTGACACACCATCTGAGCCATCTGATATAGATGACTCTGTTAGTGAATGTGGTAGCCTTAAGGAAGAAGAAATCCCTCCAATCCCTCCCTCCGAGATAAAAAGGTTTCTTAAGGACACATTCCGAAAAAGGAATGTTGTAATAGAAACCTTTTTTCCGGAGCTACCTGATTTTATACATTCCGCTAAACTGATGGTAAAACGGCCCCACGTTTTTAATTTCAATTCCTCCCAACGTCACCGTTTAAAGAAGTGGTTGCAAAAAGCTAAGAATGAACTGCTATCAAAAAATTGAGTGGTGGTCACTCCTCCTTATAGCTGTAATGAGTTTTTCCATTTGTAGCCTGAATATTAACGGAGGATGTAGCTCTGTCCATAAAGTTCAAGTAAGGGATTTTTTATTACAGAAGAAAGTTGACATTGCCCTCTTACAAGAGACCCATGCCAACGACTGCTGTGTCGCAGAGTGGTGTAGGCTCTTCCCCGGCCTGTCCTTCTTTAGTAACGGTGACTCCCGCAAAGGCGGTGTCGCAATAATTCTTAGCCCCTCCTTTTCGCCTTCATCGCTTAAATTCGACGAAATACACAAGGGATCCCTAGCATCCCTAGAATTCCACTACTATGGAAAATTCTATACTATTTTTAATATCTATGCCCCAAGTACGCCTGTAGCTCGGCGAGTTTTTTTAATGACCTTGGGACACACCTAACGTCCCTCGACAGTCAAAACGCCCTAAAAACCCAAGACAATCATGTTTGTATTGGTGGAGATTTTAACTGCACCCTCCAACCCCAACTAGACAGGAACAGTGCAGAACCCCATCCTGCCTCCACAATCCCTCTCACCAAATTTTTAAAACAAATGAATTTGACAGATATATGGCGGGTACAGCACCCATCAATCAGGCAATACACATGGTGTTGATGCATTCAGGGTAATATTGTACTTGCTCGCTTGGACAAGTTTTATATTAATCCTCCACTTGAACGCCTCGTTCTGTCATCCAAAATTTGCCCATCAGGATTCTCGGACCACAGCGCAACATTTCTCAAAATTTCTGCCCCCTGCCCGAAACACAAGAGTGCTTTTTGGAAATTTAATAACAACTTACTTGATGATAGTACCTTTAAGGACATTTTTCCGGAAATTTGGAATATTCTGGTTGCCTCCCAAGGGAATTTCTCAAACCTCAGACAATGGTGGGATAATGCCAAAACGCACATCAGACTGTTCTGCCAACAATATCGTGCGTATGGTGTTTAAGAGGAAAGAAAAACCACAACCTTACTTGAAGATGAAATCCTGGAATTACAGGAACAGCTTCAGGGAACCGCAAGTGTGAGCTACCAGGGAATGAGGCAACAAATCCATGGAAAAACGGCCTTACTGAATTCCATATCCGAAAGGCGAGCACAAAATGCTTTATTGCGCCTGAAGATGAGGTACATACACGACCTTGATGCTCCAACCAAATTCTTATTCAGCCTTAAAAGGGGGGCCTCTTCGTCAATGATTACACGCTTGCTCCATGATGGGGAACTCCTTTATGAAGATGGCAGAATCAGGGAATGTGCCCGGAAACATTTTAAACAACGGTTTATGCGGCATGACATTAACCAGGATGCAATATCGGAACTTGTTTCTAACCTTCCAACATTGGCGGAGGATCAGAAGCAGCAGTTGGAGGATCCTCTTAGGTTACCTGAGCTCACCGCTGCCTTGAAGGCCTTGGAACCTGATAAAGCCCCTGGACTGGATGGGCTGACAAGTGAATTTTTCCAGTTTTTTTGGGACACCATTGGACCTCACCTACTGCGGGTATTGAATGAATGTTTAGAGGATGGACAACTGCCGTGGAGTTGCCGGAGAGCAGTCACCACCTTAATTCCTAAGAAAGCGGACACTCAACTTATAGAGAACTGGTGTCCTATTTCTGTTTTATGTACGGATTATAAAATTTTAGCCAAAGCCTTGTCTAATCGAATGAAACCTTTTATGAATGTACTAATAGGAGAACATCAATCCTTTTGTATTCCTGGACGTACTATTTTTAATAATATCTTTCTTATCCGTGATACCATTCGGTTTTGTAACAATTTTAATATGAATGTTGGTCTGTTTTTTATTGACCAAGGAAAAGCCTTTGACTGTATTGACCACATGTACCTTTTTAGCGTTTTAGAGAATTTTGGGTTTGGACCTATTTTTATCTCGTACGTTAAACTTTTGTATTGTAATATATCCAGTGTTCTTAAAATTAATCAAGTATTGTGTAGCCCCATTTCTGTACAACGGGGAGTACGGCAAGGTTGCCCGCTATCTGGACTTTTATACTCTCTTGCCATCGAACCTCTTCTGCTCCAGTTACGTACGCACATTTCTGGCTTCACTGGATCAATTCTTACCACACCGCTAAAAGTCTCTGCCTATGCAGATGATGTCTGTATTTATATAAAAAATAGTGCTGACGTCACTGCGGTGGCTCAGGCACTAAAAACATATCGTCAGGCTTGTTCAGGCCAGGTAAACTGGAAGAAGAGTGAAGCCCTTTGGATAGGACCTGGGGATTGCCCGCCAATTGTCCTACCAGGAGGAGTGAACTGGCAGAAAAGTGGCATTAAATACCTCGGTATTTTCCTCGGAAACAACACCTTTGAGCAGCAGAACTGGGTGGGATTACCAGACAAGGTAATGGCAAAACTGGCCCGCTGGAAAGGACTTCTTTTTCAACTTTCGTACCGCGGAAGAACTCTCGTCATTAACAATCTTGTCGCCTCTATGCTATGGCATAAGATGATATGCCTACAACCGCCCGGGAGCCTTCTTATTACACTGCAAAAGAGCATTGTCGACTTTTTCTGGAGCGGGAAACACTGGCTCCAACCCCCCGTGGCATACTTACCACTCACTGAAGGTGGCCAAGGTCTTATTGATATCCGCAGCCGGATTATGGTCTTCCGGCTTCATATCGTGCGCCAACTTGTATATGGAGATGAAGCCCTACTCTGGAGGCCTCTGGCTAACTGCATATTACAGCTTACATGCAAACTGGGTTACGACCGAGAACTTTTCTTGATGAACCCTCATCAAATCGATTCATCCTTGCTGCCCACCTTTTACCAAGGGGTGATGAACGCCTGGCAAGCCCTGTCCTTTTCTCGTGAAATGGCAACATACAACATGGAAATGTTGTTGAATGAGCCCCTATGCTACAACCCCTTCCTGGAAAACAGCTTGAATAATAGGGGACTCGTTCAACGCTTTATTGATGCCAAGCTGCTACGAGTGAAAGACCTCATGACAGAGTCTGGGAGCTGCCGGCTGAGTGCTGCCGCTGTGGCACAAAAAACCGGAATAAAATCTGTCAGGATCATCTCTCGGTTCCTTCAAGGGATATCCACAACGTATCGTAATACCTGCGAGGAACTTGGCCCTTCCCCCGAGGAAACAGCGGGTGACTTCCCCAAACTCCTAGTCTTCAGCCCGCCACTTAATCTGTCCCCTGGCCTGAACAGCCCTGATGATACTGCATTATCCCTTCCCGCCTTCCCAAAGAAAACTTTGTACAACGCGTACGTTAAAATTTTATACGCAAAAACATTTTCTGAGCACCCGAGGCTTCGATGGCGGGATGTTTTACCCCCAATACCCCCCAATTGCCCCAATTGGCGAAGTTTTTATCTCTTGCCTACTCCAAAGTATGTTGGAGATATTCAATGGAAACTTGTACACTGGATTTTACCTTATAATGTTTTACTGAACCGGTTTTCTACTGCTAACTCTAATCTATGCCCTTTCTGTGCATCCATTGAAACCCTACCGCATATATACCTTGAGTGTGAACGATTGCAACCTCTTTTTACATTCCTTCAGGAACGTTTTGTGAAGCTTGGTTCCCTCTTCAATCACAATGTTTTTATTTATGGTGTTTTAGGACCGTCTTCCCTTAGAAATGTGGTTTTAATGAATTTTTTAATTGGTCAAGCCAAGTTTGCAATTTATAAATCCAGGAAGAAAAAAATGGGAAACGCTTCTGACTCGTCATATAATTTACTGCTCACCTTTAAGGCTCTTGTAAATGCAAGACTAAAGCTAGAGTACCGGTTTTTTAAAAATGAACAAGAATTTAACATGTTTTAAAGAAAAGTGGGTTTTTAATGATGTCATATGCACACTTGATGATGATGATTTGATAATAATTTTTCCTTGAGACCATTTTTATTGTGTTTTGTTTCTTTATGACTGAACATTACTGATTTTTTGTACTCTTGTAATAAAAGGAAGAAACAGTCAGTCTCTCTCTCTCTCTCTCGCGCCCCCTGCTGGTCGTTGGTGAGTCGTGCGTGGGTGTGGCAATCATGGCTGCTGTGTGTGAGGAGCTGTGAGTACTGTGTTGTGTTGTTGCCTTTCCCATCCCCCTTTTCACTCCCTCTGTGTCCTTGTACGTGTTTGTGAAGTTTTCCCCGTGTTTTTCCTTCTTTGTTGAGACAAGAGAGAGAAAGAGAGCGCATGGTGAGTTTGGTGCGAGTCCTAAAGAACCTTGTGTTCTTCGGGCCTGTGCTCTGCTTGCCGTGTTCTTCATTATCGTCGTTTATCGGCTCCCTTATTCTATTTCTTTTCATTTTACCTTCGCCTGCAGGCTTTGCTTGCGATAGGTTCTATTTTGTTTTGTTTTTTCAAATATTTCCTTAGTTTTGGTTCATTTATCGCTATGGCAAACAGTCGTTTGCAGAACAGCATTTACGAGTCACTTACTCGTAAAAATGGGGTAATAGTTAGCCCACCCGACGGGGTTCGGGTCGATGACGTCGTGATGGGCTTGGGTGAACTCGTTGGTTTTGAAAATGTGTTAGCAGCTTCAAAGATGAACCAACGAGTTGTTGTTTTTCTTTCCGAGGAGCGCTATGTCGCTCAGGCGGTTGAAACTGGTTTGTCCTTACCGCCAGATATTTTCGTTAACGTTAGTATGTTGGACTCACCGGCGGTGAAAATCGCTTTATCTAATTTACCGCCTTTTGTTAAAAACGAACAGATTTTGTCCGTTTTAACACAGTTTGGCACCGTGGTGTCAAAAATCTCCATGATTCCCTTCCGTTTGCGTTTGGATTCTACAGTCCGCCATATCATGTCCTTCCGGCGGCACTGTTACATGGTGTTAAAAAACAATGCTCAATCGCTCAATGCTTCAGCTACGTTGGTCGTTGAAAATCGAAATTATCGAATGTACATCGCAACAGAGACAATGACGTGTTTCACGTGTGGTGCCTTCGGACATTTAAAAGGTGCTTGTCCGAAGTGTGTATCCGGTGGCACATCTAGACAGTCAGGAGCAAATGCCGATCCTAGTGGCACATCTAGATGGACAGAACCAAATGTCGATCTTCGCAATGACAATGGCGCGTCTGGGACGGCAGATCAGCCTACACATTCGAGCGCGGAAATCGATAATTCACCGGCTGATGACGCGGGTTTTACTACCGTGTCCTCCAGGAGGAGTTATAAAAGAGGTAGCGGTAATGAGGACATACAGGCGAGCGTTTCGAAAAAGATAGCGCCGTCGAACGAACGTAATGTTTCTTTTTTAGAAACAGAAGCCCCTGCAGCTGATCTTCTGCTGCAGAATAGGTTCAGTGTGTTTGCTGAAATGGAAGAAGACGTTTCCGTTCATTCCTCTCATGAACAAGGACCAAGCGCAATGCCCCAAGATGTTGTGGTAACCCCCCCCCCCCCCCCCCCCCCGGTTACTGAAACTAAAGTCAAGAACCACAAACCTGCTCTTGTCCTGCGCCCTGCTGACGATGAAGTGTCTGAAGTAATGGAGGCAGAAGAAGTAGCAGCTCCAGAAGGAGAGTGCAAAGCCTCTGATATAAAAACGTTAATCCCTGTTACGGTTTTTAAAACTCCCGCTGTGGAAACAGCTGCACCTTTAGTAGAAGACGATATTCCCGTTATGAGAGCATCGGTTTCGGTGTGTGGGGAAAAAAATGAAGACCTTTCGGATTACGACTCAGATGGGGCCTCGTCGCTCGCCTCTAGTGCTAGTAGCGAGGTCTGGAATGACCCAGCAATAGCCAAGGAACTGGAGGGTGATGATGATTTATCACCCATGGAAATTCTAAAGTTTCTTCAGGACACCTTTCGAAAGAAAAAGGTTAAAATTACAACCTTCTTCCCGAACCTGTCTGGCTTTATAAACTCCTCAAGACGTCTCCTCCTTAAGGCTGAACAACTTGGTGTGACTGAGTCACAAGTATTTCGCCTGAGAAAGTGTGTATTGAAAGCTCGGAAAGAGCTACAAGCACACCCTAACTTCCCTGTACATGATAAATCTTCCCTACCTACACCATGACCTTCTCTGTTGTAACTTTAAATATAAATGGGGGACGTTCACCCCTGCGTAAAGCTCAGGTAAAGCTGCTTGTCGAGCAAAAACATTTCGATGTTGTTCTTTTGCAAGAGACAAGATGTAGCTCTTCGTGCATGAGCGAATGGACCCGCATCATGAAAGGACAGTGGTTCTTTAGTAGCTTGACCTGTCCTAGTGCTGGAGTGGCTATTTATTTAAATCCTTCTTTCTGTCCTGAAAATGTCACTTTTAAGGAGATTACTAAAGGGCATTTAGTCTCAGTTAATTTCTTTTATAATGGTTACAAACACACTTTAATAAATGTATATTCACCCAGCACGAGCACAGAAAGATTAGTTTTTTTCACACAGTTAGAAATGTCCCTCACACACCTTGATTTTGATGGTCTTGTTTGTCTGTGTGGGGACTTTAATTGCACACTGTATCCCACCCTTGATCGTAATGGAGAAGAGCCCCACCCATCAAGTACAACACCCTTAAAGAGAGCATTGTCCAAATTCTCCCTTATGGATGTATGGAGACTCCAGAACCCATCTGCACGGCAATACACGTGGTGCCGATGTGCAAATGGCCGGCTATCTCTTGCAAGGCTAGACAGATTTTACATCAATAATGACTCTCTAAACGTCATAGACCATGTTGACGCCACCCCAAGTGGTTTTTCGGACCATCACATGGTTGTTCTTCATATACTCTCCCCGGCTCGAAATCGTGGCACTGCCCATTGGACCTTCAATGTGAGTCTTCTGCAAGATGACGCTTTTCCTGTCGCCTTCCGAGCCTTTTGGGAAGCTTTACTACTACGGAAGCCTTCCTACTCCTGCCTCATACAATGGTGGGACAATGCGAAAACCCATATTAGAACCTTTTGCCAGCAATATAGCTCCTTTTGTACAAAGAACGAATCTGCGCTGCAATCTCTAATTGCCAAAGAAATATTGTCTCTCCAGTCAAGCCTCCCAGCTCCCAGTGCCGAAAGGACTAGTTCTTTAATAGCAACGAAGAAAGCACTCCTTGCTCAACTCTGTGCAAAACAAGCCAGAGGGGCTCTAATGAGGCTACGAATGGAGAACTACAGCTGTATTGATACTCCTTCCAAGTTTTTCTTTGCTTTGGAAGCACGAAAAAAGAGAAACCAGCAAATAACTTCGCTGCAGGCACCAGGAGGCCGAACAACACACGATCCAAAAGACATTAGAAGCTTGACAAAACAATACTTCTCTGACTTGTATTGCGCCAGAAACACTAAAGAAGACATGATTCGTTCCTTAACCACTTCTTTGCCCACCTTGTCCGAACCTGCATGTCAACAACTTGACAAGGAAGTGACTCTTGACGAACTCTTTACTGCGTTGCAAACTTTGCCCACAGGTAAAGCTTCTGGACTTGATGGAATCCCTGCAGAGTTCTACAAAACCTTCTGGGATTTGTTGGGACCTGAGTTGCTTGACCTCTTAGTTGATAGCCTACGAACAGGCTTGTTACCAATCAGCTGTCGCAGGGCTATACTTGCTCTCATACCTAAGAAAGGAGACCTCCAGCAGCTTAAAAATTGGCGTCCCATTTCGCTCCTCTGCACGGACTACAATATTTTTTCAAAAGTTCTTGCCAACCGCCTCAAACCTCTGATTGGGGAGATTGTACACCCCGATCAATCCTATTGCATCCCTAAAAGGACAATACACGATAGCATTTTTATTGTACGTGACATGATTGACATTTGTATTGCTGAACATAGAAATGTTGGTCTGGTGTTTTTAGACCAAGAAAAAGCTTTCGACACGATTCATCACTCTTATCTCTTTGCTGTTTTACGGGGGTTTGGTTTTAAGGAAAATTTTATTTGTTATATCAAAATATTGTATAATAATATTTTTAGCTTGCTCAAAGTTAATAACATCTTAAGTCAGCCTTTCCCTGTTACCAGGGGTATTCGTCAAGGGTGCCCCCTGTCTGACCTTCTATACTCCCTATCAATTGAACCTTTACTACATCGTTTACGCACACGGCTACAAGGGTTTTATCCTCTGCCGTTAGAAAATCCCGCAAAGACCATTGCTTATGCGGATGACCTCTGTGCAATTGTGTACTCCGATGACGATGTTCGCACTCTGGTTGAGTCTGTCGAGGAATTTAGCCTGGCAAGCTCGACTAAAGTTAATTGGGAAAAGAGCAAAGCTTTTTACTTAGGTCCACGGAATGAAACTCCCCCTCCAACCCTACCAGGGCACCTTGTATGGACCAATGAAGGAATACACTACCTCGGTGTCTTTCTTGGAACTCAAGATTTTATTTCAAAAAACTGGGAGTCGCTGATTACCAAAACTGAGCAGCGGTTGATAAAATGGAGGGGACTATTGAGGCAGCTTTCCTTCCGGGGTCGTACTCTGGTCATTAATAATCTCGCGGCATCAATGCTCTGGCATGTTTTTAAAGCACTGCAGGCCCCAGGTTTTATCCTTAAAAAACTTCAAAGCTCTTTTGTAGATTTTTTCTGGGGGGGAAAGCACTGGCTCCGGCCAGGAATACTAAGCCTGCCGACTGCAGAAGGTGGACAGGGGCTAATAGATGTGACGAGCAAAGTGATGGCTTTTCGCCTCCTTTCAGTACGAAGGCTTCTATACTCCGACGTCCCATGGAAAGCCTTTGCCCATTGTTTGCTTAGGCAAGCTGGGAAACTTGGCTATGGTGATGAGCTTTTTCTTCTCGACGCGAAGCACGTGGATATGACATCGGTCCCGTTGTTCTACCGAAGCATGCTGGAAGCGTGGCAGGCTGTTTCTTTTCGCCGCGACACCAGTGCTTACTCCCTTCAGATGTTTTTAAATGAACCAATATTTTTAAATTCTTTTTTTGATGGGGTCTGTAGTGACAGATCTTTCATGCAAAAGTTTATTGATGTCGGCGTTACCAGAGTAAAACACCTCAGGAACCCCCTTGTACATAGATGGAAGCCAGCTGCCGACATTGCCGTGGCCACCAGTGTGAGGTCCATCAGAGTCATTGGCAGAATTTTCTCTGTGATTTTACGGACCTTTAAGCAAACCGGGTTAAAATGGGACCCAGACATAGAAGATGCCCTCCATCGATCCCAATGTCCTTTCCCAAATCTTCTAATTTTATTTCAAAGTTTTAGGCTCTTTAACCAGATGGAGAAATCCTCAGTGTACAATCTATGTGTTCTCACTCTTTTTCCTGGCAAACCTGCAGAGCCACAAGCTCATTGGCGAGCACTGCTTCAAGCTAACCGTTTCACAACAATAAACTGGCAGGTGATGTACAAATAACCTACTGTCAAGCGCTCGGGTGATCTACAATGGCGGTTAGCGCACCATATCCTGCCTTGCAACATCCTGTCCCACTGTATATGCCCTGAAAACTCGGAATTGTGCCCCTTTTGCGACACCCCAGAGACCATTTTTCACATTTTCATTGAATGTTCAAGGTTGGCCTCGTTTTTTAAAATCCTGTCACGTGTGATCCGGGGGCTCGGTTTGACTTTTACACATTGTGTTTTCATATTTGGTTTTAATGTTTTGTATCAATGTAAAAATGAATGTCTTTTAGCAAACTTTCTGTGTTCTGAGGCAAAACTTGCCATTTATTTATCGAGGAAACTAAAACTGCAGAACACTGACGTTTTAGCTGATGACGTTTTAACTGTTTTTAAAGCATTGGTTACATCGCGCGTTCTTTTTGAGTTTGAAACTCAAGATCCTGTTTTATTTAAAAACCGGTGGTGTGCGAAACAATCCTTATGTGGTATGGTTGGTGGTGTTCTAACAATCAATTTATAAATCTAAAATATTGCTTCTCTGTTACCCCTTCCTTTCCTGGTTATTTCTTTTGATGCCTGTACAAACATCCTTCACCATGTAAAACTTGTTTTCCTTGTAATAAAGGGGAAGAAAAGTCTCACTCTCACTCTCTCCCTCACTCTCTCTCACTCTCCCTCACTCTCTCTCACTCTCTCTCACTCTCCCTCACTCTCCCTCACTCTCTCTCACTCTCTCTCACTCTCCCTCACTCTCCCTCACTCTCTCTCACTCTCTCTCACTCTCCCTCACTCTCTCTCACTCTCCCTCACTCTCCCTCACTCTCAGTCTCACTCTCTCTCACTCTCCGTCACTCTCACTCTCTCTCACTCTCTCTCTCCCTCACTCTCCGTCACTCTCACTCTCTCTCACTCTCCCTCACTCTCACTCTCTCTCTCTCACTCTCTGTCACTCTCTCTCTCCGTCACTCTGACTCTCTCTCACTCTCCCTCACTCTCTGTCACTCTGACTCTCTCTCACTCTCCCTCACTCTCTCTCTCTCCCTCACTCTCTCTCTCCCTCACTCTCTCTCACTCTCCCTCACTCTCCCTCACTCTCTCTCACTCTCAGTCTCACTCCCTCTCACTCTCCGTCACTCTCACTCTCTCTCTCTCTCCCTCACTCTCCGTCACTCTCACTCTCTCTCACTCTCTCTCACTCTCCCTCACTCTCACTCTCTCTCTCTCTCTCTCACTCTCACTCTCTCTCTCCCTCACTCTCACTCTCTCTCTCACACTCTCACTCTCTCTCTCCCTCACTCTCACTCTCTCACTCTCTGTCACTCTCTCTCTCTCACTCTCACTCACTCTCCCTCACTCTCTCTCACTCTCTCTTACTCTCTCTCACTCTCCCTCTCTCCCTCACTCTCAGTCTCACTCTCTCTCACTCTCCCTCACTCTCTCTCACTCTCCCTCTCTCTCACTCTCTCTCTCTCTCCCTCACTCTCTCTCACTCTCCCTCACTCTCTCTCACGCTCCCTCACTCTCTCTCACTCTCTCTCACTATCACTCTCGCTCTCTCTCTCTCTCTCCCTCACTCTCTCACTCTCCCTCACTCTCTCTCACTCTCCCTCACTCTCTCTCACTCTCCCTCACTCTCTCTCACTCTCTCTCACTCTCCCTCACTCTCTCTCACTCTCCCTCACTCTCTCTCACTCTCCCTCACTTAGTCGGTCCGTGAGACTCGGAATTATTCAATGTTTCATAATGAATGTCACGTCATCTCCAGGTACAGGTAATATAAAAGTTCTGGTTCTCCTGAAATGAACGAACGAAACTTTCTCTTCGATGTTTCCCTCCATCGATTTATATATATATTTTTCTACGTGGTTTGAAAACAGCGTCAAAAACATTGATCTGAACAATTCAAACCAAAAAACTTGTTTTTTTTTTACATTTTAATCTTTGACGAAACTTTCAAATGTTCATCACCACCTCCCCCATCACGTGATGCGTCATCCATCACGTGCCTTTGCTCCTGGCTTTAATGAGGCAATTAAATATTTATATAATGTAATCTGAACTCATACTAAAGTTTCTTTGAAGATAATGTTTCATATAAAAAGGTGTTAAAATCGATTATTGTTTTCTTTACATTTCAATAAGAACACTTAATCACGTGTTGATTACTCAATAGTTAGTGTAGTTGTACTTGATTGTAATCGCGATTAAGGACTCTGCTACAAAACCGAGGACCATGCGGGTCTCATTCTCCTGTGCTCATCGGGACCGACCGGTCATCCTCAGGATCGATCGTCGTGGGGGTTCCGTTGCCTCCGCTTGCTGTCATGGTAAACACTCGCTACTACATGTAAAGCTTCTAGTCTAGTAGGAAGACTAGGTCCCCCTGCACCCCCCGGAGATATACTTCTAATCAGTGTTTCTAGATTGGAGAAAATGTGTAGAAAATGACTAGCTATGGCCCCAAGCTGAAAAAATGTCCCACATACCATTTTTATGCAAATTACTGCTGCAAATTTTATGCAAAATTATGCAAATTTTATGCAAATTTTTGATGAGGAGTAGAGTTGAGGGGTCTTTGAGGGCTTCATCGAGGTGCTCTCGGTTGCAAGACTGGGTCATTCTGAGAAGCACAGCAGGGTCAGAGATCATGATGTTCTCCTCCTCAGTGAATCTCTCCATCAACAGCCTCTCCATTGCCTCACACACTGTTTTGAGGCAAAAGAGGGACTTTGCGTAGGCCTTTCCACTGAGAACACCTTTGAGAGATCCACTTGTTACTAGTTGTGCCTCAAAGAGAATCTCTGCATATCCAGAACCACGCATCTTGTGTCCAGTGAGCATCCCGATGTAGTTCATGGATGTGTGGAAGGGTCCAATCGTTACTACATGACTAGCAAATTCATTTGGCCAGCGCCAGATGATGGGAAGGGCTTTCATGCAGACACCCAGATCAAATGTATTCAGGACCCATCTCTGACCCACCTCAGCAGTTGCTGCCTCGGAACGCTCATCATTCACACCGCCAGCAGAGAATGACACAGTCTATGCCACTACGATGCAAGAGTACTACATCTGGCTCTTCATCAGATACATCGGAAGCTGTGGCCTGCAGCCTGTGCCTGGGCTAGGGGGTTTCACCTCTGCAACTGGTTCTCCCCCACCCAGCAAATCAACAGTCGACTACTGCACGCCTATCCACCAACCGATCACAGACAACGCAGTTGTTCGTGAGCTACTGAAGCGTTCCGAGGCAGCAACTGCTGAGGTGGGTCAGAGATGGGTCCTGAATACATTTGATCTGGGTGTCTGCATGAAAGCCCTTCCCATCATCTGGCGCTGGCCAAATGAATTTGCTAGTCATGTAGTAACGATTGGACCCTTCCACACATCCATGAACTACATCGGGATGCTCACTGGACACAAGATGCGTGGTTCTGGATATGCAGAGATTCTCTTTGAGGCACAACTAGTAACAAGTGGATCTCTCAAAGGTGTTCTCAGTGGAAAGGCCTACGCAAAGTCCCTCTTTTGCCTCAAAACAGTGTGTGAGGCAATGGAGAGGCTGTTGATGGAGAGATTCACTGAGGAGGAGAACATCATGATCTCTGACCCTGCTGTGCTTCTCAGAATGACCCAGTCTTGCAACCGAGAGCACCTCGATGAAGCCCTCAAAGACCCCTCAACTCTACTCCTCATCAAAAATTTGCATAAAATTTGCATAATTTTGCATAAAATTTGCAGCAGTAATTTGCATAAAAATGGTATGTGGGACATTTTTTCGGCTTGGGGCCATAGCTAGTCATTTTCTACACATTTTTTCCAATCTAGAAACACTGATTAGAAGTATATCTCCGGGGGGTGCAGGGGGACCTAGTCTTCCTACTAGACTATTCGGTTAACAGTCGATGAGAACCAATAATGACAAAATATCGCGGGAGCCGTAGAGTTTGTTGAGAAATCTTACTTTTTCCGTTTATTACCTGCGCCACCAAAGGTGCGTGGAGGTTGTGTTTTTACCTTTGTCTGTTTGTTGTTTGTGAACAAAATATCTCGACACGTTGTAGACGGATTCGGACGAAATTTAGCAGAGATGTAGCGTACGTGACAACGACGAAATGATTAGATTTTGGTGAAGATCCGGATTCGGATCCGGCTACTCGATGTTTTAAATTGATTCTTCACTATTGGGAGAGAGGACCAAAACCGACACATTGCGCAATATCTCAAAAAGTTATAGATGGATTTGGACGAAACTTGTTGGATATATTGTGTGTGTGACAAGGAAGAATCGATTCAATTTTGGTGAAGATCCGGATTCGGATCCGGCTACTAGATGTTTTAAATTGATTCTTCACTATTGGGGAGAGAGGACCAAAACCGACACATTGCGCAATATCTCAAAAAGTTAAGGACGGATTTGGACGAAACTTGTTGGATATATTGTGTGTGTGACAAGGAAGAATCGATTCAATTTTGGTGAAGATCCGGATTCGGATCCGGCTACTAGATGTTTTAAATTGATTCTTCACTATTGGGAGAGAGGACCAAAAACGATACATTGCGGAATATCTCAAAAAGTTATGGATGGATTTGGACGAAACTTGTTGGACAGGTTGTGTGTGTGACAAGGACAAACAGATTCGATTTTGGTGAAGATCCGGATCCGGATCCAGCTAGGAGAATTTTTAAAGTGATTTTTCACCATTGAGTGAGTGCCGTTCTGGTTTCTTTAGCGACGGAGCGCACCGGCTAACTTTTGAAAACGTTTTGACTTTATTTTCATCGCCGACGATTCGCACAATAAGTTAGAGTTTTATCTTCAAATAATTGACGAGTTCGAATTCGTTTTGTGCTGTAAATTGCATCTTTACCGCAATCGTTTACGACTGACATTGAGTCATTCAAGGAAAAGTTTACGGCTGTTTTAATAAGTAAACATCGTGTAAAGTAACAAAAGTTGTGCAGGTTCAGTCCGTTCATCCATTGTCATTCGACGTGCGTTCACAGCTCTTAGGTCTTAGTGTTCCAAACCAAACTCTCAACCACGTGGTGGAATGTATACCTACTAGTGATGAACAGGACTTGTTTCACACTCAGGGTGATTCACCAATGTATGCGACGTCCCTCCGATGTACGTCCATTGCGTTTTGCCTGCTTTCTTTGTCAATGATTTGCGACATCATTTCTTGAATATAATGGTAAATATTTGAAACATGGCTCCCGTTTGCTGTCTTTACCTGAAATATTTGCACTTTCTTTTCTTGTTATTGGTAAGTGCTAAATATTTTGGGCAAAGAATGTAAACCATGACATCGGTCAACATGTAAGGCTTGTGGTTTTTCGCTCAATTGATGAAATATATAACAACATAATTGTCAGCTTAACGAGAACTGCTCCATCTTCGCTGGTTGGTGCAATGACAATGAATACTGTTGCGGTTCTGAAAGTGTAAATATTGATTAATAAAGGTTAAAGGTTTGCCCCCATAGTTAGTCCATATGCAACATGTATGCCACCTTAGAACATTAGTTATGTCATAGTATGTGTAAGAGTAGGCCATTTCCATTAGTGATACCTGCGTTGTGTAAAATAAATAAGAGTAGGTCCCATTCATTTTGCGGCCCACCCTCCAAATCTACCTCGTTGGGCAGCATCCAGTCTGCGCCCCATTGTTGCTATTGCCCTCGCATTGGGATGCTCAAACCAGCCAAATGCCACGAGGTAGGCCTGAAAAGGGGGAGGAGCATGAGGTCGGGGTGTGGCCACGTCAAGCAGACGTCAAGGGCGGAGCCGGTAAGAGCCAACAAACCAACCAGGGTTCGGGTGGAATGGCGTGAGGGGCGTGGCCAAGGCGTGGCTGGCAAGTTCCAGAGCGTTCGCTGGGTGGCGCTATATAAACGTGCATGTAAAGCCCTTCCACAGGACTGAAGGATACGGGCTTGGGAAGAGGACAGAGGACTGGAGGATATACGCGCTTTTCAACAGGACTGGCATGATTCGCGCATTACAAATGACTATTGGGAAAGGCACTTTTGTCAAAAGGACTCGTTGAGGATTGCCTGTGCAAATAACTCGCTGGGGGAACTCTGAATGTGAAAGGTCTCGTTGAGAATTGGCTTTGAAAGGCTATTGGAAGCGGCGCATTGCCGAGGACTTGTGGGAGAGGCGCTTTGGCATTGAACTGCATTGGGAGCGCAAATAGCGCCGGTACTTCTATTACGTATGCGGCTGAGCCGCGAAGTGACTGCCTAGCCCAGCTTACTGTTTCCCCCCGTAATTGTCCGGTCCGCGGCAACGGCACGTGAGGAACTCCACCGTTTGCTCAACCCTCTTCGTCCAACCATCTTCTCTGCGGGGCGAGTTGGGGACCGGAGCGAGCTGTGGACGCCATTCCTTGGACAATCGCCCTGACAATCTACATCCCCATGTGAGTGTCTGAGAGTGTGACTGAGTGTGAAATGGGCCCGTGTCCAGGGATAAGTAAGACTGTACTAAGGCTGCACTGTGTGTTCTTCTTCTTTACTGTACATAGTGTAATAAACCAATCTGTTCTTCCTTTCTTCTTAATCTGACCGTATTAGTGATTTTTTCCATTGGGTAAGCATGGCACGATTCGGCACCGCTCAAATCGGGTTAGTTCCTGTTAACAGCTCGGATCACAGCTCGCTGTCGCTCGGCGTTTCCTCCTAAAACCGTGGTTCGGGCGGGGTTATTTCCTTGATTCCTGGGAGGCGCTGGTAATTAGGTAATAGGAATAATTCGGCCTACCACCCTATTCAGCGCTGACCGGAAAGAACGTAACAGCTCCGGATCCTGTCAGCTAGTCAAAAACAAGGGGACTAACCCCCTCTTGGTAAAAGGGGAAAGGCCGACGAGGAGATCCGCAACAATATGTTTCAGACGGGTGTGTCAAACAACCTTTTAAACGTGGCACCCGGTTGCTGTCTTTACATATAATATTTGCACTTTCTTTTTTTTTCATTAGTAAGTGCGAAATATTTTGGGCAAAGAATGTAAACTATGACCACCATCAACATGTAAGGCTTGCGGTTGTTCACTAACTTCATGAAATATTCAACAAAAGAATTGTCAGCTTAACAAACTGCTTCATCTTCACTTTTTGTTGCAATAACAATGAATACGTTTCAGACTGGTGGCTGCGAAAGCACCATTCACCTGGTTTATGTTTTGACGTGATTCAATCAATAAGTAACAGTTGTAAAATTTATTTCGGAATAGGTTTTTTTCATCCGAGACATAACTTTTACTCGCTGAACAAAGCCATGGGTGCAAGATTTTGTGGGGATTGTTCTTGCCAGTTTTTCCCCCCAAGATTTTCACACACATCTCGTTTTTTCATTTCTGTTCCTCACAATTCTATCTCTCTTTTATTCACGCACACACACACACACACACACACACACACAGACACACACACACACACACACACACACACACACACACACTTAATTAATTGTACAGTATCGGTTGTTCCTCAACTTAAATATAAATAATTTAAAGGATTGTTGTAAATGATGTTAATTTCACAACATCCCATATTCAACTTTATTTGAATTGCAAATCTCAAACATAGTTTCTCCACCTAAAGCAAGAACGTTAACCCGTAAGCAATTGACTAGTTTCCCGACTGCATGGATCATCAGCTGGGCACCGTTCTTCCTCGAGGTTTCAATTCTTTCAGCCCAGGACCTCTCCAAACGGCAGATCCACAACCTCAACATCAACACACACATGCACACACATGCACACACATGCACACACATGCACACACATGCACACACATGCACACACATGCACACACATACATCCACATACATCCACATACATCCACATACATCCACATACATCCACATACATCCACATACATCCACATACACACACACACACACACACACACACACGACCACAAATAATTGCTTATTTTATATGCAAGGTGACTCAAAATTCTAGAAACACAGGACTAATGTTACTTTTTTTTCCTATTGCAGTGAGGGAACATGAATTTTCTGGTGGATGATCGGATTGAACTGACAGAAGTATTTGCCAGTGGAATTCTTTGAGATGTCACAGCAAGATTCAATGAGAAACACCTAGAAAGTCCAGTTACGTGCAGCACCATATACAAGTTGGTGAGTTATTATTCTTCCTGAATTTTTGATTGTCTCTGTCATAGCGTTACTATTATCAGTATCATAATTATTATTGTCATCGTCACTTATTGGATTTCAGAATGTTTTTTTTATTTTGTTTTTGAGTCCTCTTTTTCGGCAAATTATTATTTTAATCATAGGTCATTGCTATGTTGTTTGCACTTTATTTGTCATTAATTTCCGAGATAATAATTCTTCATTTATAATTGTAAAACTTTGTAAAAATGGCTCCCGGTTGCTGTCTTTTCCTGAAATATTTGGACTTTCTTTTCTTTTTACAAGTAAGTGCTAAATTTTTCAGGAAAAGAATGTAAACCCTGACATCGATTAACATATAAGGCTTCTGGATATCTTTTATCTTTTGTTTGCTTGGTTTTATTGAGGCATGTTTTTTCACATATTATCATGTGAATAATGGTCCGGTGCTTATTGCCTGCGCTTTCTTTGTCAATGTTCTGTGCGATATTATTTCTTGAATACAATGGTAAATCTTTCAAACATTGCTCCCGTTTGCTGTCTTTACCTGAAATATTTGCACTTTCTTTTCTTTTTATTAGTAAGTCCTAAATATTTTGGGCAAAGAATGTAAACCATGACATCGATCAACATGTAAGGCTTGTGGTTTTTCGCTCAATTGATGAAATATATAACAACATAATTGTCAGCTTAACGAGAACAGCTCCATCTTCGCTGGTTGTTACAATGACAATGAATGCGTTTCAGACATGTGTGTCTTAAACAACCTTTTAAACATTGCACCCGGTTGCTGTCTTTACCTGAAATATTTGCACTTTTTTTCTTTTTCATTAGTAAGTGCTAAATATTTTGGGCAAAGAATGTAAACCATGACCACCATCAACATGTAAGGCTTGTGGTTGTTCACTAACTTGATGAAATATTCAACAAAAGAATTGTCAGCTTAACAAACTCCTTCATCTTCACTGTTTGTTGCAATGACAATGGATGCATTTCAGACATGTGTGTGTCAAACAACCTTTTAAACATGGCTCCCGGTTGCTGTCCTTACCTGAAATATTTGCACTTTCTTTTGTTTTTAAGAGTAAGTGCTGAATATTTTGGGCAAAGAATGTAAACCATGACCACCATCAACATGTAAGGCTTGTGGTTGTTCACTAACTTGATGAAATATTCAACAAAATAATTGTCAGCTTCACAAACTCCTTCATCTTCACTGTTTGTTGCAATAACAATGAATACGTTTCAGACTGGTGGCTGCCAAAGAACCATTAACCTGGTTTAGGTTCCGACATCATTCAATCAATAAGTAACAGTTGTCAAATTTATTTCGGAATAGGTTTTTTTCATCCTAGACATAACTTTTACTCGCTGAACAACACCATGGGTGCAAGTTTTTTGTGGGGATTGTTCTTGTTAGTTTTTTTCCCCCAAGATTTTCACACACATACACACACATCTCGTTTTTTCATTTCTGTTCCTCACAATTCTATCTCTCTCTTTTATTCAAGCACACAGACACACACACACACACACACACACACACACACACACACACACACACACACACACACACACACTTAATTAATTGTACAGTATCGGTTGTTCCTCAACTTAAATATAAATAATTTAAAGGATTGTTGTAAATGATGTTAATTTCACAACATCCCATATTCAACTTTATTTGAATTGCAAATCTCAAACATAGTTTCTCCACCTAAAGCAAGAACGTTAACCCGTAAGCAATTGACTAGTTTCCCGACTGCATGGATCATCAGCTGGGCACCGTTCTTCCTCAAGGTTTCAATTCTTTCAGCCCAGGACCTCTCCAAACGGGGGATCCACAACCTCAACATCAACACACACATGCACACACATGCACACACATGCACACACATGCACACACACACACACACACACACACACACACACACACACACACACACACACACACACACACACACAAACACACACACACAAACACACACACACACACACACACACACACGACCACAAATAATTGCTTATTTTATATGCAAGGTGACTCAAAATTCTAGAAACACAGGACTAATGTTACTTTTTTTTCTCATTGCAGTGAGGGAACATGAATTTTCTGGTGGATGATCGGATTGAACTGACAGAAGTATTTGCCAGTAGAATTCTTTGAGATGTCAGAGCAAGATTCAATGAGAAACACCTAGAAAGTCCAGTTACGTGCAGCACCATATACAAGTTGGTGAGTTATTATTCTTCCTGAATTTTTGATCGTCTCTGTCATAGCGTTACTATTATTAGTATCATAATTATTATTGTCATCGTCACTTATTGGATTTCAGAATGTTTTTTTTATTTTGTTTTTTAGTCCTCTTTTTCGACAAATTGTTATTTTAATCATAGGTCATTGCTTTGTTGTTTGCACTTTATTTGTCATTGATTTCCGAGATAATAATTCTTCATTTATAATTGTAAAACTTTGTAAAAATGGCTCCCGTTTGCTCTCTTTACCTGAAATATTTGCACTTTCTTTTCTTTTAATTAGTAAGTGCTAAATATTTTGGGCAAAGAATTTTAACCTTGACATCGATCTGCATGTAAGGCATGTGTGTGTTCTCTTTCATTTTCTTGGTATATGGATGCATCTTTTTGCACCGATTATCATGTCAATAAAAGGCCATTGTGTTTTGTTGCTCTTTCTTTGTCAATGTTCTGTGCTATATTGTTTCTTGAATATAATGGTAAATCATTCAAACATGGCTCCCTTTTGCTGTCTTTACCTGAAATATTTGCACTTTCTTTTGTTTTTAAGAGTAAGTGCTAAATATTTTGGGCAAAGAATGTAAACCATGACCACCATCAACATGTAAGGCTTGTGGTTGTTCACTAACTTGATGAAATATTCAACAAAAGAATTGTCAGCTTAACAAACTCCTTCATCTTCACTGTTTGTTGCAATAACAATGAATACGTTTCAGACTGGTGGCTGCCAAAGAACCATTCACCTGGTTTAGTTTCCGACATGATTCAATCAATAAGTAACAGTTGTCAAATTTATTTCGGAATAAGTTTTATTCATCCTAGACATAACTTTTACTCGCTGAACAACGCCATGGGTGCAAGATTTTGTAGGGATTGTTCTTGCCAGTTTTTCCCCCCAAGATTTTCACACACATACACACACATCTCATTTTTTCATTTCTGTTCCTCACAATTCAATATCTCTCTTTTATTCAAGCACACAGACACACACACACACACACACACACACACACACACACACACACACACACACACTTAATTAATTGTACAGTATCGGTTGTTCCTCAACTTAAATATAAATAATTTAAAGCATTGTTGTAAATGATGTTAATTTCACAACATCGCATATTCAACTTTATTTGAATTGCAAATCTCAAACATAGTTTCTCCACCTAAAGCAAGAACGTTAACCCGTAAGCAATTGACTAGTTTCCCCACTGCATGGATCATCAGCTGGGCACCGTTCTTCCTCGAGGATTCAATTCTTTCAGCCCAGGACCTCTCCAAACGGCGGATCCACAACCTCAACATCAACACGCACATGCACACACATGCACACACATACATCCACATACATGCACTTACACACACACACACACACACACACACACACACACACACACGACCACAAATAATTGCTTATTTTATATGCACTCTTTTGGGTGGTACCCAATGGTGTGGACAAAATTGGTTGCCTGATGGGTCTGGGTAAACTGACCTGACTAAAACATATGTGAGTGATAGAGGCCTCATGTGCCTGACCTATTTCCAGGGCTTGGTCCAGCGTGAGAGAGTCATCCTTTGTGAGGAGCTCTTTCTGTAGCTCCTGATACCGTGCCCCTGCAATGAGCTGTTCTATTATGCGCTCGTCTGCCTCGGGGGTCTTGAACTTGCAATTGCTTGCTTGCTGGTGACATCTGGAGATGAAATTGTCCATAGTTTCATCGTCGCCCTGCTTAAATCGCTCTAAGCAGAAACGAGCCACATGGTAATTTGCCTCGGGTTTCAGTTCAGCTTCAAAACGCTGCCAAACAATCGCTGGCGTCACCGTGTTAGGCCTTGTGCCATAGGCGTTCTCAAGGCCCCACCAACTGTAGCGTTGCAGGCCTTCCTCACCTGATAGCAGGAGAATGTGGTCGACTTGTTTGTCACCTGCTACATCCTACACAGAAAAGAACAGCTGGGTACACTTTCTGAACAGCTCAAAGGCTTCACCGAGGTTGGCTCTGGTCCAATCCATGCGCGGCATCATTGGTGCATCCGCCATTGTGAGCTTGGCTACGAATCCCTAGATGGGGTTCCAATCGGGTTTGTAGGTTCGCCTTTCGCTGCCACCATGTAATAAGATGAATCCAAGTCTCAACTTAGGAGATGACCAGTTTAATGAACAGCACAGCAAGCCACGTCACTCTGCCTCATATCTCACATCCGGCCTGCCAGCCGCCGCACTCCTTCGCCTAGGCCACACCCCCCGCTCACATATTCATATGACAGTGTATAGGTGGGGGCAGAGTGACGTCACTTCCATTTAGCAACGGCGTCACGTGTCCTAGAGCGATGAAAACAATCACGCCGTGCGCTTGCAGTGTGTGTGCTTTGTGTTTGCAGACTTGCGCAGGAAAGTGCTAGATTTTGTGTTGTTGCAACGGTTTAACTTACGACTTTTGTCACATACTACTGGCCACTTATATCAGCATGTCTTACAACTATTTTGACAATCTTCCAAGCGAAGCTAAAGAGAGATACGAGACCAAATTATCGACAATTGGCCTTGCAATTTGTCCGTACCGGTTACCGGCAAGTGCGTGGATCAACGACCCGCCGGCCTGGCCGGATGTTCAGTTCGCGGATGTGTACATGTGTGGAGAGCTGTTATTCCCCTCCCCCTTTGTTAATTCTTGCTGCTCTACCAATTACCAAGTATAACCAATTATATGTTTTGTTTTGACTGATTGCTGTATTCTTTTAAAATACTTAGTCCTTTCTTGTGCATTGAGGATGTGTAATACCCTAATAAGGAGTTCTGTGCTTGTGAGCTCTTGCCCTGTATAGGCATGATCCCTTGTTCCCCTTTTGTGGCCTTGGTTGCAGCTGCTATCTCTCAGCCTCCCACATGACTTTACCAATATCCTGTAGGCTGACACATTTATGAGTGTCCACTCCCTTTGTACTTCCCCAACCCAGGTCTCTATACAGAAAGTTGTAAACATGTTGCCACATATTGCTGACCATCTCCTTATCTGAGCTAACCCATGAGTGGCCTTGGATGAACTTCCTTTAACTAACTGAACAACAGGATGGGACTAATGGTGGGAGAACCAATGAGCCCATTCTTTCTCTGTATCTTGTGAGCTAAAGCCACACCCTATATTCTTTATATATAGCAAGTTTAAATCGAATTATTTCAGAGCATCTTGTTGTAGTGTTGGTCATTTTGTGTGAGCTTCCTGCGACATCCTGTTTTCCGCAAGCTTGTGTAAATGAGTTCTAATAAATATATCCGTTGCTCCTTTCTCTGAGTCTTCTGAGTCCCAAGTTCTAAGTCCCATTCCGACAAATGGTGGCAGCGGTGGGATCAGTCTGTGCAGTCCGGGACGCGGTCCCAGGCAAGTGAGTGGTGAGACCAGCTGGCAATTGATCCGGGTCAGGTGAGCTGTGGTTTTTCTTTTGTTTTTCCTTTATAGCCTGGGGGTTAGCCCAAATTGTAACCCACTCTCTTGCTCGGGTGCCGTTTGTTCCGTTCCCTGCTCGAACCTGATCCACGAACCTAAATTTAAATACGGACCGCTTGGGTCCCGGAGCAACTGACTGTTTATGGACTCGTCAGGGTAACGTTACGTAAGGGGAAGTGCCCCACATTGGGCGCCCGAGGGTAAGGGGTAATAGATCTCTGGGTTGTGAGGGTAAGGATAAGGGCGGCGTCCCGATCCGAGGCCTACCCGGGAGACGTTGGAATTACAAGTAAGATTAGAAGTATTATAAGGGTGTAGGACGCCAGGAGAGTATAGTAAAGGTAGGTTAGACAGCTGTGTAGGCGGGCGAGCCTCTCAGGAGTTAGGTAGACGGCCGTACCTCACGAGGCAGGCGAACCTCACGGGTACAAGGCTACGAGCCTCTCAAGAGTTAGGTAGACGGCCGTACCTCGCGAGGCGGGCGAACCTCATGGGTACAAGGCTACGTCGGTAAACTAAATTTTCCTAGGATGGGTAATAAGACTGTAAAGGCGGGTGAACCTCTCAGAAATACCCCAGCATTTTTCATGTTTCGGAGGTATGGCTATGACGCTGCGAGACCAGGGAAGTCGTGGGTTGCGCTGACTAAGGATCTAGGTGAACCGTGGCCCGAAGGAGGGTCTTTTGCGCTGGAAAAATTGGACGCGTTGTATGGGGCATTAGAAAAGTTAGAACAGGACACGAAACACTTCCCGCCTGACTATTGGAAAGTCTTTGGTTGGTGGAAGGAAGAAGCGATGAAGCGACACGCAAGGTCGATACAGGCCAGCTTGGCCGGTGAGGTATCAAAAGTCAAGGGCCTGAGGAAACAGGCGAATAAAATGCAGGATGAAGCAATTAAAGAATTAGAGAGGCAGGCTAACGCGCGACTGATGCCGCTCGTTGAAAAACCAGACCCCGCGGTAGGGGAGGTAGTAACCAATCTACCCTCCCCAGCCCCAGACCTAAGCCCTGTCCCGGGGTTTCAGGCATCACCTATTCTTTCTGCGCTCCCGCCACCACCTCCCTGCAACCCCGCTACCATCGCGCCCCAGTTACCCCAGGGGCCGATACCCCACAGCACGAAGGTCGTTACCCCCCAGAACCATCCGAGCCAGGGAAATCCGTTTGCACAGCTCGGGGCTAACGGGATAAATAACGGGACCGACATCGCAGGGTTCCCACCACCGATAGGACAGGATGGGTTATACCCCTCACTGGTAGGCTGTGATGGGAAAGAGACCTCACAAACTACCCCATTGGAATGTCAGGAAATAACAGAAAGGAAAACATTGTGCCCCTTACAAGTTATTGGAGTTAATGCTCAAGGTCAGGGGGTTCGAGAAAGGGTACCATGGAAAGAATCCGCTTTAACAGTAATGCGGGAAAGGATTCAACATTTGCTTATCGAGGACCCACGACAGATAGTGCCAACCATGTCGAATTGGTTTTTAGTTGGCGAGTGCGACTATCGAGACATAACCCATATGGGAGTATCCCTGCTCCCACCCAAGGTATGGGAAAGGGCTAGACAAAGAGCACAGTGGCCGATGGACGATCCAAGGGCAGCAGGAGCGGGCCAGATAACACAAGTGCAATGGGAGGACCTGAAGGTCCAGCTGCTAGATGCCATCGAGCTGGCGCTGTTGCCAGCAGGAGGTCCGGACTGGGGAAAAATCGGGGCCATAAAACAAAAGACAGGAGAATCAATTGGAGATTACCGGGAAAAGTTGGAAAAGGCCATCGTGCGCTGGGGAGGACTGGGTCCGATGCAGCTGATAGGGCTACCCCAACCATTGGTAAACCAATATCTAATCGAGGGGCTTCGGCCGGCATTAAAGAAACAGGTACAGTCCGTCCTCTTCGGCTGGAAGGGAATGACAACCAACGAGTTATGCGACAAGCTGGAACAATGCCCGGGCTCCTCCTTAGAGGAGAAGAAGGATATTAAGGAGGAAATATTGCAAATGTTTGTCCAGGAGAAACGGGCTCAATTTAATCAAAATAAAAAGGGGGATCAGAGTCAGAACTACATACGCGAACAGTGCCAGAAGTGGGGGCCTGTCCGGGGTTATGAGGACCACGGGAGGAGCGGTTGTCCTTTCTATAGGGGCCAATTCCCCAACGGAGAGTGGATCCACCACGAAGGTAACGACTGCGAAGGTTGTACTGACCAAGACC
Source organism: Myxine glutinosa (assembly GCF_964187855.1). Taxonomy (NCBI): domain Eukaryota; kingdom Metazoa; phylum Chordata; class Myxini; order Myxiniformes; family Myxinidae; genus Myxine; species Myxine glutinosa. The sequence continues at coordinate 121,563,087 of NC_136268.1, forward strand.
TTGGACGAATTAATATGGACGAGATAAGACAGCAATGGACAATACCACCCCCTCTTCCCCCTCCTCCTCAAAACCCTCAAACTTGGACCGTGCAAGGGCCCCCTCCCCAAAATTGGTACCCACCAAGACCCCTTCTCCAAACCCCTGGACCACCCCCCAATAGTGGGATGCAGAATGGACCAAGGGGGAACTGGGCCCCGCCTCGGGGTCCGCCGCAATGGCAACCAGTAAACCAGTCACAGTGGGGGCCGCCAGAACGCCGGCTGGGCGGAAGGGGCGCTGTAGAGGGACGACCTATGCCCTCCGCACCACCGGTTCCGCAGGAACCGTGCTTTTATTGCAAGCAAATGGGACACTGGAGACGTGATTGCCCAAGTGCTCGTAAGGGGTTTCCGCCCCAATACAATAGAGGGGCCTATTGACGGGACGCTGGCGGGTCGCCCAATGAGTGTCCTCTCTTGACCATGACACCGGCAGAGGAACCGACCTTGATGTTGGACGTGGACGGACGACAATTAGAGTTTCTTGTCGATACAGGCGCGACTCGCAGTACAATTAACATGGGGCAATTGCCATCTTTGCGCCCCACGGTGAGGAATGTTCAAATAATGGGCGTTTCGGGCTTACCCCAAGCGCTTCCTATTTCTGAGGAAGTGCGAGTAACATGCGGCCCGCTGGAGGCTAAACATGCTTTCTTGATGACCACTACTGCCCCAACAAATTTGTTGGGATGGGACTTACTGTGCCGATTGGGCTGTCAAATTTCATGTACAGAGCAGGGAGTTTTCGTAGATGTCGCGGAATCTAAACACGACTCGTTGATGATGGCATTGTCTCGGCCCAGCCCCACCGCGTATTGGTGGCGCTTGGATAAAGGGGCTCTGGCTACTTGGACGCATATCATAGATAATGTGTGTTTGGACAGTCCAGTTCTGCGAGATTGGCTACAACTGCACCAAATTTCGATAAAACACTTAAAGGATAATCCACCCCATTGCACGGCGTATTACGATGCAAAGGGCGAGGACGAGAATTATCGAGAGAAGGTTAAGGAAAAGCTGGGTGAGCGCACGCCTCTACACTTATCACGGATATGGATCGGCCGTGAGGGGATAGGTATCGAGGTAATCCTAACCGCGAGTCAGCGTGCGTTGACCCAATACCCCGAAGGAGCGGCCGCCCATGTTACCCTCACTACTGCCAAGGGGTGGCCACCAGAAAGTGTAGGTTGGATGGTGGGGCGGTTACGAGAAGTTCCCTTACAAGGTTATCGGTGTAAAAGGGGCCGCTGGACTGTGAAACGGCTCAAAAATGGTGAAGGGTTCTCTATTGACATTAAGACACAACGGAGGGATGGAGTGTTCGAAGAAGCAGAGTTGCCCCCTAAGGGCACCTATGCCATGAGGGCAGTGCTAACGGACCCGGGTGAGTCAGATTACCTCCTAGCAGAGGTGCCAGACAATTTATGGCCTCAGAGCGATGATGAGGTTGGACGGATGCGAGATGCCGAACCTCTAGTGATATCACTGCAGCCGGGGATGCACTTGCCAAACGTAAAACAGTATAAGCTACGACCCGAGGCCGATGTAGGCATAGCACCAGTAATTCAATCCCTGGTGGAACAGAAAATTATCGTGGAAACTAACAGCCCATGTAATACACCAATTTTGCCAGTAAAAAAGCCGACGAAAGACAAATGGAGGTTTGTACAGGATTTAAGGGAGGTGAACAAGGTGATACAGGGCATACACCCACTAGTTCCAAATGGAGAAACCCTTATGATGTCAATCCCGCCGGACGCAACATACTTCACAGTTATCGACCTTTGTTCTGCGTTTTTCTCTGTGCCCATCGCGGCTGAGTCACAATACTTGTTCGCTTTCACCCATAGGGGGCGACAGTATACTTGGACAGTACTACCTCAGGGGTTTTCAGATAGCCCCACTCTGTTTTCCCAGGCGCTGCACCGCGACCTGGCGGATGTGGAATTGACGGGAGGGTCAGTGTTGTTGCAATAGGTTGACGATTTGTTGATTTGCTCCACTTCTAAGGAGGCATGCGAAATGGATTCCATGGCCCTATTAAATGCCTTGGTGGCCAAAGGCCACAAAGTAGGCAGACCAAAACTTCAATTTGTGCGGAAGGTTGTAACTTACTTGGGACATGCCATTTCGCACAGGAAACGAGAATTGGATGCTGGATGGGTGACCGCTATCATGGAGATGCCTCGCCCACGCTCACAACGGCAAATGCTGCGCTTCCTAGGTATGACGGGATACTGCCGCACTTGGATACTTGATTTTGCGCTGCTGGCTAAGCCACTGTACGAGGCGACCAAATCAAACGCCCCGGACGACTTGGTATGGACGGATGAATTGAAGCGATGTTTCATAGGGCTGAAAAAGGCGTTGGTCACGGCACCGTCATTAGGACTCCCGGATTATGCGAAACCATTTACCCTTTACACTCACGCCGTGGGAGGTTTCGCCCAGTCAGTTTTGACACAGACCCATGGGGATAAGGAGCGGCCGGTGGCCTACTTTAGTAAAAAGTTAGACCCGGTCGAACGAGGGTTTCCGGTGTGCCTGCAAGCCGTGGCAGCGGCCAAGTACGCAGTAGAAAGAACAGCGGACATCGTTATGGGACACCCAGTAACGCTACGGGTACCACATTGCGTCACTTCGCTGTTGTTACAGCGAAGCACACAGCATTTGTCTAACACTAGATTAATGCAATACGAATCCGCACTGATCACTGCAGCCAACATCACGATCGAACGTTGCACGACACTCAACCCAGCCTCACTGATGCCCACCCCTGAGGAGGGTGAACCCCACGTGTGCGCCGACGTTGTACAGCTAGTCCCCACGGTGCGATCGGATTTAAAGGACAATCCCCTAGAATACCCCGACTGTACATATTATGGTGTCATGACTCGGATCAATGTCGATGGATCGGCTAAGCGCGCATGGGACGGGTCCCTGTTGTCCGGGTACGCCGTGTGCTCGGATAGCGAGACGGTAGAAAGCGGGCGTCTTCCACCTACATTTTCCGCACAGCGGGCGGAGCTGTGCACCTTGACCAGAGCGTGCAGCTTGGCGGAAGGCCTTGCCGTCAACATTTACACTGATTCGGCCTACGCTCACGGTGTAGTCCACGATAAAGGGGCCATCTGGAAGATGAGAGGTTTTCTCACATCTGCCGGTTCAGTGATAAAGAATGGCGCGTTGGTAGAAGGGCTCCTCCGAAGCATTTTACTTCCCCGCGCTATCGCGGTAATTAAATGTCGTGGCCACCAAAGGGCGGACACTGACGTTGCCCGGGGCAATGCAAGGGCGGATGAGGCGGCAGGAAAGGCCGCCAACCAACAGATAGAATGCAACATCCGATGGTGACACGAGCAAAGGCGATATCTGCACAGATTGCTGACATACCGACTGTGGGACCACCCACCACACCAACTAAGGACGATATCATAAACTTGCAGAACGCTGCACCGACGGCCGAACACGAGGACTGGTTCAAACGAGGGGCGATACGCCTTGGGCCAGGAGAAATATGGACCCTTGACGAGAAACCCATAGCACCCCAGGCCTTACTGCCTTGGCTGGCACGCATGGCACATCAAAATGGTCATGTGTGCCAGAGGGGGGTGATGGGACAGATAAACTACACTTGGGCAGCGCCAGGACTGTCACGGATTGTATCCGAAGTGTGCCGATCGTGCGTGGTCTGCCAGCAACACAATAGAGGGGCGCCGCCGAGACATGCACATGACGGGGGACGGCCCCCGCCAAGTGGGCCGTTCGCAACTATCGAGTTCGATTTTACAGAATTGGAACCAAGCATGTCGTTTCGCTATGTGTTGTTAATCGTAGATACGTTCACCAAATGGGTCGAAGCCTACCCATGCGTCAAGTCCGATGCCCCGACAGTAGCGAAGCGCCTCGTGCGGGATTTTATGTGCAGATTTGGCATCCCCCAGATAATTTCGTCAGATCAAGGGGGCTATTTCACGGCGCAGGTGGTCAAGGGCATCCTGAAGGCGTTGGGCATTAAACAGTCCTTCCATTGCGTTTACCACCCACAGTCATCGGGACTTGTGGAACGAACGAATAAGACTTTAAAGAATAAACTAGCGAAACTTTGCGCAGACACAGGCTTGAGGTGGCCGGAGGCTCTCCCGCTTGCATTGATGAGCATCCGTTCCACCCCGGGTCGCACTACGGGCCTTTCCCCCCACGAAATATTAATGGGACGACCTATGACCTTGCCCGTTTCAGCACCAACGGACATGTCCACCCTTGCTTTACCGGTGATGGATGACATGCTTTTGAGATTTTGCATAGGCTTGTCCAATGTGGCACGCAGCATCCATGCTCGAGTACGAGAGGCGCTGCCTGAACCAATAGGCCACACCATCCACGACTTCCAAGCCGGCGACTGGGTGCTCGTAAAGCACTTCACCCGCAAAGCTGCTTTGGAGCCACGGTGGAAAGAACCATTCCAGGTGCTACTGGTCACACCGACGGCAGTCTTCTGCGAGGGTAAACCTTCGTGGATCCACGCCACCCATTGTAAGTTGTCCATTCCCGCACCACAAGCCACATAAGACACCGCACCTCACACTGCTGAAGACAATGCACCGTCTAGGGCACTACAGTCTCCTAAGGGCGGCGATGACGGTCATGGTGATGGGAATTCTGGGTAGCTGCCTCAAACCCCCTGCCAAAGATAGGCTCTTGCACTTTGAGCTATCGAGAAAGGACCTCCCCAAGTACCCAGGACACGACAACTATCCAGCGTTTCCCCTCTACCCCGTCAAGTATATAACGGCTCGCTGGGGAGACAAAGTAGCGGTGAAGTAGCAAAGTTGCTGTAACTTGGAAACACGCTTTAAGTGGTTATCTGTAAGATGGGTGGAAGCTATAGTGGTACACAATAAGACACCACAGGCACGCATGACAAGACCACGCCTAGTCCTGTCTAAGGTTAGGAAAGTGGAAAATGAAACATACACTGGGCACATAAGCAGTCGATATGCCCCAGGATATCGATGGGGCGAGGGCATCGAGAATACTACCCTCTTATTGCATTATACCCCCATTGGCCCGGATACAACAATGATACTTGAATGTGGAATATGGCCCCCTCGCACACTAATCCCAAATGGAACTGAACCCTACTTCCGACCTAGTTGCCCCGCCTACGTCATTAAAACCCCGCCTGCCCAGGAAGTAAGAAGGAAGCCAGAGGAGAACACATACTGGAAGGTCGCATGGCATATGGCCACAGTACAGAATAGGACACGGTGTTGGATGTGTATGCACCTTCCCCGCACCAGCACAGCAGGAATACCAATGGTAGTGTTACCCCTATCACTCAATGATTTGTGCTCGAAATCACTAGACACCAAATGCATTAGTACAACCCTGACAAGCCAAGGTTCTGACGGAACCGCGTGTAAACGAGTTTTTCAGTACTCCCCCCCCCCCCCCCCCCATCCAGTCCCGACACTTTGAGGAACGTCCGGCGCCGGTTTGGGTCAAGCCGGCGAGGGGGGCCCTCTGCTTAGAAGGAAAGGGCCAAGTAATGGTAGGCAAATCCGTGTGTAGAGATACCCTCCCCGCGGACCCTAGGAAAGGGAAACACAGGCTGTTAGTGTTTTTTTTTTTGTTTTTTTTGTTTTGTATACAAGATCGAGGCTCGTGAAAGAGCGAACATTAATCACACAGAAAGACAAACCGACACATAAAACATATAACATCGGGAGCGGTAGACAAGATGGGGAGAGAGGGGGAAGGACACAAACACAACATTTGAGAGCAGGGACCGAGAGACATGGAGACATCGAGAGATCTGAGAGAGGGCGAGGGCTTTGGGGGGGGGGCATGGGAAGGGGGCGGTGGGAGAGGTATAAAACATATGGACACTGCCAGGACTTCCAGGAAAGAAGTTGGAATTTCAAACAAGGTGGATCTGGGGTGAATTAGCGGGGGTAGAAAAGATCAAGGTTTTGGATGGGGGAAGATAAGAGATGGTGGTGAACAGCTGTTTTAAAGACCTGGAGGGAGGAGTGGGATTGAAGGGAGTGAGGGAGTTTGTTCCAGAGGCGGGAGAAAAGAGGAATGAAAGAGTGAAGGTGAGCAGAGAGCCGAGATTTCGGCAGTTTAACCATCAGAGGGTTGCTGGCAGATCTTGTGCGACCTGTAGGAATATTTGGGGGACAGAGCACAGAGAGAGCTGGGGGTGCAAGGCCGGAGAGGAGTCGGTAGAAGACAGAAAGACCACCTACCTGCCTGCGGTGAGTGAGTGAAAGGCCCTCAGAGATAGCTTCATCGCGGGAGATTCCAATAATTCTGAAAGCTTTGGTTTCAACAGCGTGAAGCCGAGCTAGGTGTGAGGCAGGAGCACCGGCCCATAGGGGAGAACAGTATTCCATTGAGCTGCGGATGAAAGCCTTGTATGTGTTGAGGAGCTCAGGTGTGCCGAGGAAGGACTTCGCACGACGGAGGATGCCCAGTCGGCGACTGGCTTTGGAGGCCAGCTTGGAAATGTGGTTTTCCCAAGAAAGATCATGGCAGATAGTGAGACCCAAAATCTTGAGCGACAGAACTTCTTGGAGAGGATTGTTGAGAAAGTAGATGGGAGGGTTGTCCAGTCGATCTTTTCGGAGAGACATAATAATAATAATAATTCATTTATTTTGTATAGCGCTTTTCCAGAAGCCCAAAGGCGCTTTGACAGAGTGGCAAACATAATGCATAACAATACATGAAAACAACAATTTCAAAAAAGACAAGAATCAATAGGGAAATATTTAAAGCAAAAGGAGGGAGAAGGAGAAGAGATAGTCAGGGGTTAAATGCTGTGGGTTGAATGTTGAATGCAGTGTTGAACAGGTGGGTCTTTAGTGATGTTTTGAATGTGGTGAGTGAGGAGGAGTCTCTGATGGTGTGAGGTAGTGAGTTCCAGAGGGTGGGCGCAGCGATGGAGAAGGCCCTGTCCCCCCAGGATCTGAATTTGGTCCGGATGGAGGGGGTCAGGAGGTTTGTACCAGCAGAGCGGAGGTTGCGGGTGGGAGTGTGTCTGGAGAGGAGGTCAGCCAGGTAGGATGGGGCCAGGTTATGGAGGGCTTTGTATGTCAAGAGGAGGATTTTGTACTGGATTCTCTGGGGGATGGGGAGCCAGTGAAGCTTGTAAAGGACGGGGGTGATGTGGTCACGGGTCCGGGAATGGGTGAGTAGACGGGCAGCGGAGTTCTGAATGTATTGGAGTTTATTGGTGATTTTTGAGGGTGAACCATAGAGGAGGCTATTGCAGTAGTCCAGACGGGAGGTGATGAAGGCGTGGATGAGGGTTTCTGCAGCCGTGGAGGAGAGGGATGAGTGGAGACGGGTAATGTTTTTCAGGTGAAAGAAGGCTGACTTTGTGATCTGTTTAGTGTATTTGTCGAAGGAAAGGGTTTGGTCAAAGATGACGCCAAGATTCCGGATGTGAGGGGAGGTGGATACTGGGATACCGTCGATGTTGAGGGCAAAGTTATGGGTGGATTTTGTGAGCGTTTTTGGGCCAATGATGATTATTTCAGATTTATCACAGTTAAGCTTGAGGAAGTTGATTTGAAGCCAGGATTTTATATCAGTGATGCAGTTTGTCAGGATAGAGTGGGTGTCGGTGGAGACGAACTTGGTGGAGATGAAAAGCTGGATGTCATCGGCGAAGCAGTGGAATTGGAGACCATGACGGCGGATTAAGTGACCGAGCGGGGACAGGTAAAGGATGAAGAGGAGGGGGGCAAGAACTGAACCTTGGGGGACACCTTGGGGGAGGGGAGCAGTGGGGGATTTGCAGTTATTGATGGAGATGAACTGGCATCTGTCATAGAGGTATGATTTAATCCAAGAGAGGGCAGTGCCGGTAACGTTAAAGGTGGATTCAAGTCGGGCGAGGAGGATAGTGTGATCGATGGTGTCAAAGGCAGCGCTGAGGTCGAGGAGGACGAGAATGTTGAGGTTGCCAGCGTCAGAGGAGAGGAGAAGGTCGTTGGTGATTTTGAGGAGAGCAGTTTCAGTACTGTGGTTGGACCGGAATCTGGATTGGAATGTTTCATACAGGTTATTGGCAGAGAGATGATGTTTGAGTTGAGTGGCTACAGCGCGTTCCAAAACTTTTGACAGAAAGGGTAGGTTGGAGATGGGTCTGAAGTTGTTTAGGGTGTCAGGGTTTAGACCAGGTTTTTTTAGAATGGGGGTAACAGCAGCAATTTTGAGGGAAGGTGGGACGATGCCTGTAGACAGGGAGGAGTTTATTGTTGCAATGATAAGTGGAGAGAGAGCAGGGAGGGAGGCTTTGACAAAGCTGGAGGGGATGGGGTCAAGAGTGCAGGTGGCAGTTTTCATTCCTATGAGGAGTTCAGAGAGGTCAGTAGGGGAGATTGGGGAGAACCGAGACAGGGGATGGCAGGACAAGGGGGGGCAGGTGGTTGGAGGGGGAGCGGGTGCGGCAGTGGTCAAGCTGTTGTAGATGTTGTCAATTTTGCGTTGGAAGAAAGAGAGGAAGGAGATGCAGTTGTCTACTGTGAATGACTGGGTGGTGGTGTTCAGGGGGCGGAGGAGTTTGTTTATTGTCGAGAAGAGTGCTTTTGGGTTTCCGGAGCCAGAGTGGATAATTTGAGAGTAGTAGGCAGAGCGGGCGCGGGAGAGGGCATCTTTGTAGTGTTGTAGGTGGTCCTTGTAGGCTTGGGAGTGAACTGTGAGACCCGTTTTATTGCGGAGTCTTTCAAGTTGGCGAGCACGAGTTTTCATCAGGTGGAGTTCAGGGGTAAACCAGGGAGCAGAATGGGTGAAAGAAACTGTTTTGGTTTTTACAGGCGCAAGCTGGGTTTTGTCATATATCATATGTCATATTTGTCATATGACATAGTAAGAGTCTGAGATTTGTCAGGATTGAAAGACATGTTCCACTTGTTTGACCAGTCTGATTTTGTCCAGGTCTTCAGAGAGTGAGGAGGCAGCAGACTGCCGATCTGAGGGAAGAGGAATGGAGCGGCAGAGAGTGGAGTCATCAGCAAAGAGATAGAGAGGATTTTCGAGAGAGTCAGAGAGATCATTGATGAAGACCAGAAAAAGCATGGGGCCCAGAACACTGCCTTGGGGAACTCCAGCCTGAACAGGAAGAGGAGATGAGAGAAACCCATTCAGGGCCACACGTTGACGACGACTAGAGAGGAAGTCCGCCAGCCATGCGTGGAGATTTCCATGGATACCAAAGGAGGAGAGTTTGGTGAGCAGAGCGGGGTGCCAGACCGTGTCGAAGGCACGTGATATGTCGAGGGAGACAGCTCTAATTTCCTGTTTGGCATTGAGGACCTCCATCCATTGTTGAGACAGCAGAAGCAGCATGTCCAGAGTAGAGTGACCTGGTCTGAAACCAAATTGATGATCAGAGATCAAGCCATTGGAGAAGAGGAAAGATTTCATATCCGAAGCAATGATGGATTCCATGACTTTGCTGATAATTGGGAGAAGGCTGATTGGTCTGTAGTTGCTAGGATCTGTTTTTGCACCTTTTTTGTGCAAAGCGGTGATGTTGGCTGATTTCCAAGCAGATGGCAGTTGACCTTGAGCAAAAGAGAGGGTGAAGAGAACAGAGAGAGGGTGAGATAGAGCAGCAGGGCAGGATTTTAGGACCAGTTGCAGAATCAGAGACGAGGGTTGACAGAAACTTTTCCACCTTGTCAGGAGGAAAGGACAGGGAGTCCAGGAGCAGCAGGGTACGACTGGGTATGGTGGGTACAGAGAGGGATGGGTTTGGGACACAAGATTTATAGGCAAACACAGAGTTGAGGCATTCAGCTTTTTCACGTGCGGAGTCAGCTGTGTAGCCATTGGAGGTAAGGGAGGGGATGGAGGGGGAACAAACACCAGAAACGGATTTGACCAGACGCCACCAGGATTTGGAAGAGGGAGACAGATAAGAGAGTTCGGTCTTGAGAATGGAGAGATATTGTTTCCTGGCTCTCCTGAGGGTGGACACACACTTGTTTCGGGCTTTGTGAAAGGAAATGAGATTTCCTTCCGTTGGATTTGCTTTCCAGGCGACGAAGGCAAGTTGTTTCTGGGCAACAGCCTCACCACAAGATTCCGTGTACCATGGACGGGAGGAAGGGTATGACAACTGAAGACGAGATGGGATAAATCTGTGCATGAGAGAGAGCAATTTACTTTGGAAGAATTCCCAGGATGAGTTGATGTCAGAGGTGGTAGAGATGGGAGACCAGTCCAGATGATTGATGGCTGCTTGAAGACCGTGCCAGTTGGCCTGAGTGAAATGCCAGACTTGTCGACGCTGAGTAGGCTCCCTGAGGATGGTCAGAGAGATGTCCACTTTAACAAGGACATGATCAGATGATCCGATCGGAGCAGAAGAAGAGCAGCAGACATTTTCAGGGAAGTTAGTCATAACCAAGTCCAGAAGAGAAGATGTTCCGTTGACTGAGATCCGGGTCGGGAAATTGACAGATTGTGTCAGTCCCAGTGAGTCGCAGAAGTCCTTTGCTGAGGAGCCATGGCTGGTGAGAGAGGTACCCACACCCAGCCAACTGGCATGATGACAGTTGAAATCACCGCATATGAGGAAGAGAGAGTTGGGATGAGTAGATAGAAGTTGGTCCATATCATCAGACAGCGAGATGTAGATGGAGTCATCACTGTTTGGTGGATGGTACAACACACATATGAACAAGAGGTGGGAGCGAAGGGGAAGCCGTAGCCAGAGGTATTCCTGGGGGTGAGGTGGAGAGAGTGCAGTGCAGGGCGAGTGAGGAAGAGAGTTTTTGATAAAGATAGCAACCCCGCCTCCAGGACGAGGCTCAGGTCTATCATACCGGAGGAGGGAGTCGCCCGGGAGAGATACTATGGAATCAGAGACATCATAAAGGAGGAAAGTTTCTGTTAAGCAGATCACGTCTGGTTTGACAGAAGCAACCTGTATGGAGAGATCAGTTAAGTTTGAACGAAGGCCCCGGATGTTTGAGGTCCATACCGTTAATGAAGAGGAAGGGGGAGCATCAGATACAGAACAGGGGGGAGGAGGGGTAGGGTAAGATGTGGAAGAGGTGGAAGAGGTAGGGAGAGCTGTTGAAGGTGTGTCAGAGATTTCAGAATAGCTCGGAGAAAGGGAAGGATGGGGCGGACAAAAGGTTTGATGGTGATTGGGTGAGCCACAATGAGGTGTTATTTGAGGAGGGGGAAGAGCGAGGCAGAAGGTTGGGGGAGATGGAGGTGAGAGTTTGAAGGGGGAAGAAGCAGGGAGGACGCTTTGAGGAGGGGGAGTGAGAGGGGGGAAATTGAGAAGCAATGAGGGTGGGGAGATTTGAAGGGGAGGGGTGAGGGGGGAGTTTGGGAGGGAAGGGACAAGGGGAGGGATTTGAAAGGGATGGGATATGGGGGAGATTTGGAGGGGAGGGGTGAGGCAGGAGTCTAGGAGGGGAGGGGTGAGGGGGCGTCTTGGCGGGGAGGGGTGAGGGGGTAGTTTAGGAGGGAGGGGGCAAGGGGGGAGATTTGAAAGGGATGGGTGATGGGGAAGATTTGGAGGGGAGGGGTGATGGGGAAGATTTGGAGGGGAGGGGTTATGGGGAAGATTTGGAGGGGAGGGGTGAGATTGGATTTTTGAAAGTGTATGATTTATGGGAAACGAACATTTATTGCAAAATGAGTTTCTTGTGACCTTCGAGTTAAAAATACGTTTAAGGACGCTGGATGGAGGATGGAGTGCAGGAGAGTTTAGGGAATGTAGAAAAAAGGCACTATAGGAGATGGATATTTTTTTTGGGATGAATTGATTTGGTGAGCAAGTCGAAAGCAGCCTTTTAAAGAAGAAGAAGAAAAAGGTGTTATAAAATATGACGGAATACATAACTTGAGGGGAAAGTGTAAACATTGAAGGTTAATGAGTGAAAACTATCTGGGGAAATGGGGGAGAAACACGTGGTCGAAGAACGAACGAACGAATAAGAATGAATAAACGAATGAGAACAGAGAAGGAAATGTTGTTTTTTTTTTTGTTTTTTTTTTAGTTGAGATTTACACAAGGAAGTAGGCTATTACCCAGGGGGCCAAGGGGGTTTACCAGACATGGGCTGTTGTACAAGGTTGTGCCCCAGAAATCATATCTACATGTGCCTAGGAACACAATCTAGGTCAACAACCTTACCAACAAGCTGCTGGAAATTTGTAAGAGGCACACAAATGTTGCGCATCTTTCATCATCATCATCATCATCATCATCATCGTCATCATCATCTTTGCGCATCTCTACTTTGTGCAGGGCCCAATATAGCTGCAATTTCATGCACAGGCAAATAGTTTGACTGGGTAGTTCAGATATTAATGACTCAAACAAGCTACATATGTAAATTTACTGCTATTATGATTTCCCCATACAGGATCAAGGTGCACGGCTGACAGAGTTTTGCTGTATGGCTGATTTTTATGAATGATTTAATATTTACTCATTTTCAGACAAGTGTGAAATAATATCAACATGCACTTCTGGATGAGATTTGCTCCAAGTGAAGTTGTGTTCTTAATATATATATACTCCTTTGCACTTTTAACTACAATGTCTAATGAATTAGTTTGTGTTTCAGATAACACAGCCGGGAGAAAAATGACCAGTCAAGCTGGGAAGAGGCTGGTTCAAGAGGCACTGTTACTGGAACAACCAAAGAAAAGGCGGGAGGATGGCTGGAACACAGACTATGGCAGATGTCTAATATGTCAAGAACCATCAATGAAAGGACTTAATAATGTCCAGGTGATATCAACAGAAAAGCTTCTTGTGGCTATGTCCTGTCGACGGGATCATATTCACAGAAGATTACAAAGTGACATTACCCAAGAAAACTGGGTTGGACAAAATTCCCCTAAATGGCATGTAAAATGCAGGAACTGGTACCTGAATGAAAAAAGTTACAAACTGGCAGAAAAAAGGAATCTAGGAGGGCAACCACCAGCGGCTGATGACCCTATGAAAACTTCATCTCTTGGGTCTCATACCACAAGACAATTCACATCAGGATTTGAAGCCAAGAACACTTGTGTCATCTGTAATAAGACATGGTATAGAGGGAAAGAGCCCACCTGTAAAGTGTCTACTACAACCAGCCAACATGCAATCCTTGATCAAGCCAAAAAGCTGAAGAGACAAGATATCTTGCAAAGGCTAATTGGTCAAGGCTTTGATATGGTTGCCAATGACATCTGCTACCATACACCCTGCATGAATACTTTTAAAGCTAGACGCATCCCCACTATCAGTCCAACACAAAATCTCTATGATGTTGCATTTGAAAGATTAGTCGAACAGCTTGAGACATCACTCTTCCAAAATAAGTGTGGCTTTTTTATGAAAAATCTTCGGGATCGGTATCGGGCAATTCTTCGAGAGCTAGATGTCAAAACTGCAGACTCGTATCGATCAATAACTTTGAGGTGGAAATTGCAACAATGGTTTGGCAAGCGCATTTCAATTATCAACCAAAGCACTGGCGCTGGCTTTATCTGTGCTTCCTCCATACCACTAGGAGATGCTCTAGAAAAACTGAGGTTGTTAGAGGCCAAGAATCAGATTGATGAAAAACAGCAAATAATGCATTGTGCAGCTAAAATTCTGAGAGCTGATATTAAGCAGTGCAAAAAAGAACAAAAATCAGAGCAGTTTACTGAAATTTATTTTGCAGCTGCTGAAAGAATTGTTCCACAAACTTTATTTGATTTCACAACCATGCTGCTCTCTGACAAAGCAGGGAAAAAGCACCAAGAGTCTGGATCCCATATTTCAGATTCATCATTACTTCATCCGGCAATTAGGGAGAAAGCACTTGTAATATCGCAGCAACTTATGCAACATGTAGCAGCAGTGCCAACTCCTTTGAGTGTAGCTACAGCTTACTATGTGTATAACCAGACACGTAGCAAGTCACTGATCACTCTGAACAATAGACTTGGCCTAGGAATCAATTATGACATGTTGCAGCGCCAACTGACAACCAAAACCATCAACATCATGCAACAGGTTGAGGATAATGGGGTGTTTGTCCCAGAAGCTATGGTGCATAATCATGCAAGTTTACATGTTTATGCAATGGACAACCTGGATTGGAAGAAAAACACATTAGAAGGTGGGACTTTCAATGCCACCACAGCCATTATAATTGAGAATCCTGTCATGAGTAGTACCCTCATCACTCATCCTGACAATATTAGTCTTCCTACTTCATCGTTAAGCAGGAAAAAGACCCTTTCAGGTGTTTCTGAAACAAATATCCCTAACTGTCACATTTCAGCCAGTGACAGAAGGAATTCTAGATCACTTTGCAACATTGATGATGTTAACAGTTTGGAAACTGCATCTGATGAGACAGCCGAAGAAATGCTGCTCTTCTGGAGACTTGGAAGACAAGTGAAAACTTCACAACTGCTGCATGTGCCATATGAAGGGGATCCTGATCTCCCTGGTTTTTCAGCATTCTGTGCACAGTTACTCCCACACCACAAGGCCAGCCGGATTGCATACCTCCCTCTCATACCTGCTTCACCAACGGATCCTGCTGTGCTAAAGGAAGAGATGACACGGCTTGTACAAACATCACATGCACTTGGAGATACATGGACTGTCATCACTGGAGACCAGGCCACATATGAACTTGCAGTGGCCATCAGGGACAAACACAAAGATGAGTTTTCCAAGGTAATCCTGCTTTTGGGAGGCTTCCACCAGGCTCATAACTACTTAAAAGCAGTCTGTACGATTATGAGGGACTCTGGTGTGGAAGATCTTCTTGTAACAGCAGGAATGTGCCAAGAAGGGACAGCTAAGAAGATCTTTGTAGAGAAAGCAGACTATTACCAGTCTATGCATGCCATTAAAATCCTGAATGAAGCTGTATGGCATCTGTATTGGGAAGCATTTGAAAGCTGGATATCAGAGGAAGACACCCGACTATGGATAGATGCCATTGAGGCAGCACTGAAGAAGCAGTTCGATACGTCTATAGATGCAACTGAACAATTGAAGTCCATCCAAGAATGCCACTCACAGCTTGTAGCACTTCAGCAACACCTGCTGAAATTCCAGGAGACTCTCACCACCTTACCAACTGCTGTATTCTGGCTCAACTTCCTTGAGATGTCAGATGTATTATTCCGCTTCATCTACCACCAACGGGAAGGTAATTGGCGAGGGCATTTGTGTGAATCAGCTCGAATGCTTCCCTATTTAACAGCTGCAGGGCATTACAAATATGGTCAGCAGTCATTGCCACTCTACTTGTCTGAAATGAAAACACTACACGACACAGCTCCAGAGGTGCATGAAGCTATGATGAATGGAGCATTTGTTGGTCGGAGAGCAGATGGGAGCCATAATGGTGTATCTCCTGATATGCTTTTAGAGCAAACTTATAATGCTGACGCTAAGGAAGACAGTGGTCTTGATGGCATAACACTCAACACAAATGCTCGCACCAAATGGCTTTATACAAAGCCTGTCACGTCAGCAGTCTCAGCCCAGCTGTTATCATCTATGCCAAGGATACTGATATCATTGTTTCAAGTGTGTACTATGCTGCAACTCTGTTGAAGGATCTGCCTGAACTGTGGATTCGAACTACCCAGTCAAACTATTTGCTTGTGCATGAAATTGCAGCTATATTGGGCCCTGCACAAAGTAGGGATGCGCAAAGATGATGATGACGATGATGATGATGATGATGATGATGAAAGATGCGCAACATTTGTGTGCCTCTTACAAATTTCCAGCAGCTTGTTGGCAAGGTTGTTGACCTAGATTGTGTTCCTAGGCACATGTAGATATGATTTTTGGGGCACAACCTTTTACAACAGCCCATGTCTGCTTTCCGAAAATTTTGGGGTTTGGCCCCCTGGGTATATGGGTGAAAAGACTGGGAATACAGAGAACGAAAGTTATTGGATCACAAACGACGGACCGCTGAGAGAAAAACAAAGCCTCAAGGTTGTACAGTGCACACTGTACAAGGCCTCAAGACACAACACGAATTAACACGATTTTCAATACAGGTATGAAAGATTTGCACCGAAAAATCTTCGTCGGGACACAATATACGTACAACACCATAAATAAATACAGTTTTAACGAAAATACAAATGGGAACAATCACTTAACTTCGATTTCAAATCGTTTGCGACGCGGCAAAGGCCTTGCTCGTGACACGGCAAACAGACGATCAATTTATGAAAGATAAACACCGAGAAACAACCAAAGTTGCACACAATAACTTCACACACCGAAAGATAAATACAGTTTCGACAAAATACAATTGTGAACAGACTTAACTTCGAAAAACGTGGAGACCGTGTGGAGCTTCGAAAATCCCTCCCACCGTCTCCGAGATCTCGCGAGACCCGAATGTTACAAGTTCGCCCTTACATAACCCCACACACCTCCAGTTGGCATGGGAAGGGGAAAACGGGACAAACACTATCCCAGACCTTCGCACTTGCATGACCACTCATTTAGTGGCTCCACACGGGACCATGTTTGTATGCGGGAACAAAGCTTACCCGTATTTACCTGATAATTGGGGAGGAATTTGCTATTTAGGATCAGTTTTCCCAGAAATGGAAATGCGACAACACTTGCATAATACCCCTGCACTCATAAGGACACAACGAAGCACCTATTGGCACGACGACGACACCACCACCTTACACGGCGCTGATTGGGAGAAAGCCGTTAGTTTCTTCTTCCCATGGGCTGGGACGGTCATGAACAGTTACCGCATTGACAAAATTGCGTTAATCTTAGAAAGGGTGGCCAACGACACCGCTACAGCACATGACGAAATGTTGGACACGGTTGTCCACCTGCGTACAATGGTTATGCAAAATAGGGTTGCGTTAGATATGCTACTGGCAGAACGAGGAGGGGTATGTGGGATAATTAAGGGTAGATGTTGTACTTTTATTCCTGATCCTTCACAAGGGGTCAGTGCTGCTATTATAAGGTTAAGAGAAAGTGCTCATATATTGACAAAGGACCGAATGGATCGGGAAAACTCCCACCAGTGGCTTACTGACTGGTTTAAAGGATGGACGGGTACAATAGTAAAGTGGATATTGACCGCCTTGGCAATAGTCCTTGGAATCGTGGTTTGTTGTGTACTAATCAAGGCTTTAGTCCTTGCGTGTGTGAGAAAGTTTACCACAGGATGGACACTGAAGACGACACCAGAAAAGGCCATGTTGATGATCGATAAGCTGACCGTGGGTCCAGATGACACTCCGGCCGTCGACGTGACTGCAGATCGCGGATCCTGGAACGACGACCCGAACGAGTCACTGGGCCGCGACAATGAGATCTCCGCTTCTGAAGATTGTTCTTCCATTGTTGATGTTATCGATAATGATTTTGATTACACAGTTGCGGACCTCAGAGCATTTCAGGCTGCCAGGACGCCGATTACTCTGGACCCCAACATGTCGCATGCAGACGCCAACGAGTACCTAAGGGAGACCTCTCGTTTTTTTATCGATGTGTAAGGCAATGGCTGTTGCTGGCTGCCTACGCCGCAGGCATACGCCACCTGAGAATAATGTTACTGATGATGATACCGATGATGATGTGGGCCACTTGCAAGGGTCCCCGACTGATGTTTATGTCTCAATGCAGGCTTTGCCTCTTTATGTTTCACGGGCTCACCTTTATGTCTCACAAGCTCACAGTGAGTCAAACGTCACTGACCCAATCCTGGATTTGGACCCAACTGCAAACCCAAGCCTGGATGGTGAGGAACTCAATCTTGGAGATACTCTGAGTTCCGAATCTGATTGTCTTGAAGATTCGTCCATGGATAACGGTGGTGGAAGCAGCATCGCCTCGGACGACTTCGACTTTGACCCAAAGGAAGTTTCTCTCCCTCCTTTGGACCGTTATGCTTTGTTTTTTGGCCATAGGTTTAAGCCACCTGATACTGATGACGTTATGTCTTCTCCAGATCACCAGCATATAAGAGGCCTCATGAACATGAATATCGATTGAGCGCTGGAGATCTACAAGGATTTCACCTGGGGAAGCTTGGGCGAGCTCCAGTCGGGGGGGAGTCCTGGCCGCACCTCTGTGGTCGAAGGGTGGGTCGGGAGATCCTCCTGGGTGTGGACCCCGGCTGAACTAGGGGTCTTCGTTGTGGATCTGACACGCTATTCGATCTTCATGCCTCTACGGTCTCCCATCATACACCCATCTACACCTGACTTACATCATACACCCACATACACCCGCATACACCCACATACCCACGGATCATCCTGCTGAGTGCGATGTGTGGTACTTTGGGTGCGGGACATGCTCACTGGGCTGCATTCGCGTGGTATGTTTAGTGAACCTTTTTACACTGTCTATTTCAATACTCTCGGAGGATTTTACATGCCATTTGACCACCCTGTCTTTACGGACTTACATTGCATACTCACATACAGACGCGAATCATCCTGCTGGGTGCGATGTGGAGTGCTTTGGGCACTACATGCTCACTGGGCTGCCTTCGCGTGATATGTTGAATGACTTTTCTGAGTTGTTTTGTTTCTGCTTTGTTTGAAATAAAGGCCTTTGATTGGCTCGTAGATAACGTTGTATCTTAGATCCAAAAGGGCGGTATGTGGAGAGCTGTTATTCCCCTCCCCCTTTGTTAATTCTTGCTGCTCTACCAATTACCAAGTATAACCAATTATATGTTTTGTTTTGACTGATTGCTGTATTCTTTTAAAATACTTAGTCCTTTCTTGTGCATTGAGGATGTGTAATACCCTAATAAGGAGTTCTGTGCTTGTGAGCTCTTGCCATGTATTGGCATGATCCCTTGTTCCCCTTTTGTGGCCTTGGTTGCAGCTGCTATCTCTCATCCTCCCACATGACTTTACCAATATCCTGTAGGCTGACACATATATGAGTGTCCACTCCCTTTGTACTTCCCCAACCCAGGTCTCTATACAGAAAGTTGTAAACATGTTCCCACATATTGCTGACCATCTCCTTATCTGAGCTAACCCATGAGTGGCCTTGGATGAACTTCCTTTAACTAACTGAACAACAGGATGGGACTAATGGTGGGAGGACCAATGAGCCCATTCTTTCTCTGTATCTTGTGAGCTAAAGCCACACCCTATATTCTTTATATATAGCAAGTTTAAATCGAATTATTTCAGAGCATCTTGTTGTAGTGTTGGTCATTTTGTGTGAGCTTCCTGCGACATCCTGTTTTCCGCAAGCTTGTGTAAACGAGTTCTAATAAATATATCCGTTGCTCCTTTCTCTGAGTCTTCTGAGTCCCAAGTTCTAAGTCCCATTCCGCCACATGTACCTCACGAGCACACCAGGTATTAAAGTACACCCGGGTACTTTCACCCTCTGACACCTGGCAACCGAACGGCCGATGAAAGCAAACACGCATAGCAATGCGTGCGTACATGTTTATACATGCGCGATACACACAACAGTTACATACTTATATTTTCAGTAGCTGTGATGTAATGAGAATACTATCTGAAGTTAAAAGTAATAGTTTATATTTAAACTTACCCATCCATGCAAGTGCATTGGGCGGGCAGCTTATAGCAACAGCTATACAACTTATATACAGCAACAACTTAAAGCTTTCAGCAATATGCTTTTAAGTCACTGGAGGCCCATCGGTACTTCACTGCTGGCTTCGTGCAGACAGTACATCATGTCAAGTCTGCAACAGGGTTGATTATCTTGAAAGCTGATGTACGTCCATCACAGCGGGCGGATGACCCTTCACATCGCCCATGGCTAGCCACAAACAGTGACGGAGTAGTGCAAGCTGCCCACTGCACTTGCATGGTTGGGTAAGTTTAAATATAAATTACGAGCAGAAGTACCCGGCATTGCCGGGCGGGGGAGGGGAGGGGCAAGTGGAGGGGGGGGAACGGGGGGGGAGGGGAGAAGAGGGGGGAGGGGAGAAGAGGGGGGAGGAGAGAAGAGGGGGAGGGGAGGGGGAGAGGAAGGGGGAGGGGAGGGGGAAGGGGAACGGGGGGGGAGGGGAGAAGAGGGGGGAGGGGGGAGGGAGGAAGGGGAGGGGGAGGGGAAGGGGGGGTGGAGGGGGAGGGGGAGGGGGGAGGAGAGGGAGAGGGATGGGGGATGGGTAGGGGGAGGGGTAGGGGGGTAGGGGGAGGGGGAGGGGAGGGGGAGGGGGTGGGGGGAGAGGGGAGGGGGAAGAGGAGGGGTTACGTGGTCCTCCCGGTGACTACCTGGTCTCGGTGACCCCCGGACCGTGAGAGGAACTCCGCCAGAAAGATCTATGATTTATACGCTTTCGTAATTCGATCAATATGAAAGACACCACAATTCAAGTCAATAAGAAACCCCACACCAAGGATCCGGATTCATCAATAATATATTCCCCAATCAATCAACAACCATCAATAATCAATCACCAATATTACTAAGATGGCCATCTCATGTATGTCCCCCCTTTCCCCACTCACGACCCCTCAATGGTCACTGTCCCTCACAATGTCTCTGGGCCCCTCCTGGCCAAGGTGAAGGTCGACTTCTCCGCACACGGGCGGTTCAACGGACCCCTGGCTGACGTGCTCCAAACGTGCACGTCACGTACCGGGAACAACTGCTGCAGCGCCCTCCTCTTTGCACAGCCAAAGCGGGCAAAAGCAAAGCGTGGCTGGCAAAGCGCGCGAGGCCCAAGTTGCGACCCATACGCGTCCTTGTAGACGTCGAGGCGAACTGTGCCGGACGCTTGGTTCCGTGCACGAACCCACGGCAACCCCGTTTCCGGTCTCCTGTTATCCGGAGCCTCTCTAACCCTTTAACCACAACAACCTTTAATAGAATAAACATTAATAAGCAATGACATGAATCGTAACTCCTCTAAATCCGGGATCTGTAACACTTCCCCCCTTCAAGAAAGAAAGTTTGAACCCCGCGAAAACTTTCTGTGCCGGCCACTTTGATAAACCAACCCGATACCCCAGATCATCAGTTCCCCCCGGGCACAATTATCGCATCTCAAAAATAAAGCAACCAACTTTCACCAAAACCCCCCAGAGATTCCAAGGTAATTCCCTCTAGACCAAGCGTCAACCACTTCTAGTTGCTCTTGGATGGAGGCCCAGCTGAGTACTCACTACATGGACGCCTTAAGGAATGTGGGGTTCACGGTTAGTCCAGGGAGGAAAGGTCATTACATGGACGCCTTTAAGAACGTGGAGTTCACGGTTAGTCCGTGTAGGAACGTTCCCTACCGGGACGCCTTTTAAGAATGTGGCGTTCACGGTTAGCCCGTGTAGGAGCCCAGGCTCGGCGGCTCCGCCGTATATAGAGTGCTTCAACTTCTCCGGACTCCTAACAGTTACGGTGGGACCCCTTGTCCCAGCAGTCCCCTGACTGGTGGTCTCCTTCTCGGCCAGTCCCCTGCCAATCATTCTTTCGGGAGATGCCGTAACTCTGGGAGCCTCCATAGTAATATCGGCTGCTGCCAACACCAAAACTACCGCCAAGTGGTCCTCTTCTGTAGACCTCTCGACGCCTACGAAATGCCTTCCCTACTGTTATGGTCCGACCCTCCAAAGCCTTACCATTCCAATTCTTCTCTGCCTCCCTGGCGTCTTTTGTGCTTGCAAACGTGACAAAGCCGAACCCTCTTGACCGTTGCGTTTCCCTGTCTTTCACCACCCGCACTTCCACCAGCGGCCCATATCTGTTGAAGCCAGAGGTCAGAACCTCTTCCTCTGTGTTGAAGTTCAGTCCCCCTACAAATAACTTGGCACTTTTGTCGCCATCCCGAGCTGGGGTGGTGTTATTTCCCCTGTGGGGCTCTTTACCCACCCTCGGGTTACCATAAATTTGCCACCCCAGCCAAATCATTCCCGATAATCACAGATACCCCCTCTACAGGAAGCGTGGCTTGTAAAACAACGGTGACCGGTCCTGACACCAAATCGGATTCCAAATGGACGACATGAAGTGGAGCACTAACACAGCCACCGATCCCTTGTAACCGAAAACTATCACCAGTTGCGGTACTCTTTGACAATGGCAAAATGCCTTCAAGCATTAAGGATTGATGGGCTCCTGTGTCCCTCAATACCCTAACAGGTCTTGGGTTCGTCAAGTCTCCCTCGAGGGAGACCAACCCCTCATAAATAAATGGTTGGTAACTCTTCTGTGGGCAATTTCTTACGCTTGCCATCGCATTCGGAGTTGTAATAGTCGGACTCCGCTCTGGGATTTCCCTTTTCATGAGGTAACAACTGGACATCAAGTGTCCAGGTTTCTTGCAAAAAGCACAAGTGGGTCCGGAGGAGAAACTCGTGGTCTGCCTCGGGCCCCCCGAAAAATAAGTTTGTCCTGGGCCCGTCGCCCTCTGATTTCGAACAGTTCGGGTATCAGCGTTGTCCCCATAATCATCTCGAGGCCGCCGCCATGTATTGTCGTTCTCCGAACCTGCTGTTCCACAACTCCCCTGTGGAAATCTAGGCGAGGAGTTAGGTTTGTGGACCCCTATCCGGTGTGTTAAGGCATAATCATCTGCCATTGTGGCTGCGTTCCACAACTTCGGTACTTTCTTTTCCTGCAGGTACACTTTGATGTCCTCGTGGACACACTGTTGAAACACCTCCACCAGGATCAAGTCACGCATTGCTTCGAAGTCGTTCCCGACTCCTTTTGACTCACACCACCGATCAAACATGTTTTCTTTCACTCTGGCAAACTCCACATGGGTCTCACTCTCCCTCTTGTGCTTTCCTTTCCTCTTCTGCTCTTTTCTTTTCTGCTTTCCTTTCTTCCTCTGCTCTTTCCTTTTCTGCTTTCCTTTCTTCTTCTTTTAACCTTTCCTGGAGTTCTCGTTCCACTCTCCATTCCTCTGCTTGTTTCTCTTCTCTCCTCTCTTCTGCTTTCCTTTCCTCTTCTGCTCTTTCCTTTTCCGCTTTCCTTTCTTCTTCTTTGATCCGTTCCTGGCTCCGTAATTGCAACTCCAGTTTTCGGATCTCAACGTCTTCTGGATCGTCGGGTAGCCACTGACAGGCTAACTCGTCCCATATTCCTAATCCCACCATAGATTGTATCACTGTGGTCTGCAACTCTGCCTTCCTCAAATTAGTTTGGACCTCCAAGTTAAAATGTTTGGCCAATTTCAAGAGGTCCGCTTTTAGTAATGCTCGGAACTGTGCCTCACTAGGTGTTACCGCAAAGTTCTGTGCAACAAACGCCATGGTGACTATCGTTAACACCTGTTAACCTTCACCCAAGACTTTACCACAATTTCTCAAAAATTTACCAATTAATAATTAATTAATAAATTTTAATTACTACAAATTATTATTTTATTATGTTATACAATTTTAGATCCCGGAATTCAATTGGACGAGCCCCCAATTCTGTTACGTGGTCCTCCCGGTGACTACCTAGTCTTGGTGACCCCCGGACCGTGAGAGGAACTCCGCCAGAAAGATCTATGATTTATACGCTTTCGTAACGCAATCAATATGAAAGACACCACAATTCAAGTCAATAAGAAACCCCACACCAAGGATCCGGATTCATCAATAATGTCTTCCCCAATCAATCAACAACCATCAATAATCAATCACCAATATTACTAAGATGGCCATCTCATGTATGTCCCCCCTTTCCCCACTCACGACCCCTCAATGGTCACTGTCCCTCACAATGTCTCTGGGCCCCTCCTGGCCAAGGTGAAGGTCGACTTCTCCGCACACGGGCGGTTGAACGGACCCCTGGCTGACGTGCTCCAAACGTGCACGTCACATACCGGGAACAACTGCTGCAGCACCCTCCTCCTTGCACAGCCAAGCCGGCAAAAGCAAAGCGCGGCTGGCAAAGCGCACGAGGCCCAAGGTGCGACCCGTACGCGTCCTTGCAGACGTCGAGGCGAACTGTGCCGGACGCTTGGTTCCGTGCATGAACCCACGGCAACTTGACGTGTAATCGGTAATTACCCCGCGCAGGTAACTCCTTTCGCCAGACGGGCTTTCAAACGCAGCGTCCCCCACGCTGCTCAATATCCACACCGCTCCCATCAGAGCTGGGCGAGGAAGAGGAGGATCGCCACTTCTCCCGGACCTCGTGTCTTTTTCTTCCTCCGGTTCACTATCCCATTTCCGGTCTCCTGTTATCCGGAGCCTCTCTAACCCTTTAACCACAACAACCTTTAATAGAATAAACATTAATAAGCAATGACTTGAATAGTAACTCCTCTAAATCCGGGATCCGTAACACAGTGTATAGGTGGGGGTGGAGTGACGTCACTTCCATTTAACAACGGCGTCACGTGTCCTAGAGCGATGAAAACAATCACGCCGTGCGCTTGCAGTGTGTGTGCTTTGTGTTTGCAGACTTGCGCAGGAAAGTGCTAGATTTTGTGTTGTTGCAACGGTTTAACTTACGACTTTTGTCACATACTACTGGCCACTTATATCAGCATGTCTTACAACTATTTTGACAATCTTCCAAGCGAAGCTAAAGAGAGATACGAGACCAAATTATCGACAATTGGCCTTGCAATTTGTCCGTACCGGTTACCAGCAAGTGCGTCGATCAACGACCCGCCGGCCTGGCCGGATGTTCAGTTCGCGGATGTGTACATGTACCTCACGAGAACACCAGGTATGAAAGTACACCCGGGTACTTTCACCTTCTGACACCTGACAACTGAACGGCCGATGAAAGCAAACACGCATAGCAATGCGTGCGTACATGTTTATACATGCGCGATACACACAACAGTTACATACTTATATTTTCAGTAGCTGTGATGTGTGGTGGAATGGTAGTGGGTGAGACTCAAGACGCCAATGGTCGGAAACAGGTTTTACAAAAGGTCACAACTTTATTAACTGGTTATTCACTTCATTCCATTACCAAATAATACCGTTTAACTCAATGGACCAGGTGAACTCTATCCGCATAGTCCCTCTTTCGTGGCTGCAGCGTCGAACCCGTGGTACGCGTTCATTCCGTCGGGCAGGGCTTCTCGGGGCAAGTGCTCCTGAATCAAAGTCTGTTCTGGTTTATATCGGCACGCTTGAGTTAATCCCTTCTCCGCTGAAAGGTTGCTCCGTCATCCCGCTCGCCTTACTGGCACCAACTCGCTCCCCTCCTGCTGCGAGTTCCATTTACCAAACAATAGGGGGGTGCTCCAGCCTGGGGCTGTGACCAGGTGGACAAGAGATTACCATGTTCGGGCACATTCCTGACACTCATTTACGAACTCGTTTTTCACAGAGGTTGCAGGTAAAATGTATCTGCTTCGTTACTAGTCCCAATCAATGAGTTACATTTCCACAATTCCCTTATCTTTTTGTTTTTGTTTATATTAACCATTAATCTAAACATCAATATAAGTAAACAATCAATCACTACAAGTAAACATCAATACAATTTCCTTAGGCATACACCGTCATCCTGCCAGAATCTGATCACAAAACATTTTGTTGGTCATTGACTCCTTCCATATTGTTCAATCTATTGCCTTTGCATCACAAATATCTTTTCAAAACAACACTTCACCATCACCAAGATACAACAATTTTCACTTCATTTTCAAGTTTTGTAAAGCATCTGCACCATCTGGCAAAAACGTTTGCCTCCACACAAATGTTGACTTTGTTTGAAAGGAAGGGCTGATCACTTGTGTTTGAATCCAGGTATGAAACATTTTCTCCTAATGTCTTCATAGCACCTGCACTACTTCGTGTAGGATTTCGCTGTTGTGGTAACATTGCGGAGTCATAGACTGACTCTGCTCTCCATGTAGCATTCTTGCCACTTTTTGCTGTAAACCATAGTAATTCCTGAACAAGGCCTTCACCCAGTTGTAGTCGACTTGCCTCCTCCCTCATTGTGAGTGGGCAGAAAGTATTGGTGTGACGTTGATTGGCCAGCAAGATGTGGAACAGGGATGCCGGATGCATCCACAATGATGTTGGGACCATGGTGTTCAGGTCATCCATGGTCCATACCAGGAGTGGCCCGCAGAATCGTGCACAGCTGTTGTGACAAGGGCACAGCCGTTTTTTGCAGCTCCATGCTGGTTCCCCAGACGTTGGTGAAGTAATAACTTATGTCCCCGCATTTCACAGTGGTTGCAGGTAAAATGTCGTTGTCCTGCAACTTCTGATGTGGTGAATGTTCGAAGCCTTCGAACAAGAGTAAGTGATCGCCTTTCTTTCATATGTTGCAGTGTGATCCAGGCAAATGGTCACATAAATTTCCTTGGTGAAGGTAAGCATCCATCTCCAAGTTACACGGGAGAATGTCTTCATCATTCTTTGAGAAAGAGGGTGTATGCCACGATTAACTTCATTTTTTTTAGCCACAAATTTTCTTTCTCGAACTTCTTCCCAATTCCGTTAGCACTCCCTTCAAAATGTGATCTCGTCTTATCGTTATGCTCAGTCACATCTGAATCTGCTTTCCACACACACTGAATCAGATAGGGTACATCTTACCATGAAATCAGCATAATCATGTATATCTTCCGACAGTTTCACATTCAACAATTTGTTGTTTTCCCTTACAACATTCAAAAAGTTATATTCATTTATATGCATCACACAAATAATATTCAATCAGGTATGTATTTTACTACTAAACTAAGAATAGCATCCACAATTGCTTTCAGGTTAATATAGTTCAAAAATTAACTTGTGCAGGTATTTTAGCACTACTCTAAGAAAATAAATTGTATATCATTACAATCACAAACAGGAATATCTAATTCCCAACAAAAATTTTCCCAGACCAACAAATTAAGCATAATGTATTATTACCATAATTCCTCTCCACTTTTTCTTTTCCCCTTTTTTTTCCTAACAGTGTGTCACTCGTGGTGATATGAGTTCACTGATATTGTAATTGACACAACTCATAACATTGTCGTTATGCCATTATCTTAATTCTACTGTATTCATTTGCAACATCACTTGATTTAATCTTTTAATCTCAGTATTTATGTCGCCATAAAAGTCTTCCTTTTCTGGTTCCACATTTCTTTCCTCATTTGTCACTTCATGCGTTATCATCGTGTTGTTGGTTACCTTATTCAAACACACCGTCACTAAGGCTTTCAAGCAAGCCACCACTAAAACAATTGCCAATATAACTACTAAACCAACAAACAAGTCTGCTACTCCTTGTATATATTCATACCTATGACATAATTATATGTCGATGACATTCAACATTATATACCAAACTAACAAGCTTCCTAAAAGGTAAATAAAGAAAATCCCTTAATATGTAACATAAATCAGATTATTTGTCTTACCCTGATCCCCCTATTAGGCTAGTGGCCAAATGAGGTTTTGGGTGGCATACCCCTACCCAAGGTAGAACAAGTCACAACCTATTTTTTCTTGAAGAGGGATGTTTGGGGAGTTAGAAAATCATGGTTGTGAACCTGAGATCATTGCACAACATTTTGAAAATCACGTTTACATATGTACCACTGCAGACTGCAAAAATGGATTTAATCGCCACAGATTTTGGCTCATATTGGCTCATATATTTGTTAATACTGGTGCTACAAACACAAATTTGGTACCAAAATGTGCGGAATGATGACATATATATCTGTAAAAACCATTTGTGATGTAACAAATGCTTTTGTGTGACCTACAGGCAAAAATAGTGGAATTTTACTCAACAAATCAGCTTTGGGTTCACCAATAAATATCAACAAAAACATTAATTGCTTCAAAAATATTGGACTTGCAGTCATACTTGTTACATCAACATAATCCAAGTTTATTTACCCTTTGAAAAATATATCTAATGATATAATTGTCACTGAAATGATATAGTTATAACTGAAATCATATGTCGCCCCACTAATGCTGACCGATAGAAATCCCGAAGCAGATATGCAACATGAAGAATTGACTTAAGATTCTGACACAATTGTGAAAGTGACTTTTATAGACATCATGTTGATATAAGCTATTTCACATATGACGATAATGAATTCATAACATGCACTGTAACTTATGTACATCTATTACATGAAGTAATACATGTAATACATTTAAAAGTTCAGTCACGCTCTTCATCAGTGCTGTCGTCAAAGACAACAGAATCGTCAACATTTGGATGTACGTTGTAACCAAAGGATGTACCAACCAAATGTACGTTGTAAATAGATGATTATGATAGGACCATGACTATAAAATCATGATGATTATTATGAATGATATCATAGGGTTCAAATGCAGAATGATTGCATGAACTTGGGAAAGAACTTTCAAGCCCTATGGGATAAATTGGGTGTTACAAGCGATGGAGTTTCAAAATTTAGCATGATTGAAGGAATTTTACAGTCTTATTTCAGGAGTTTTACGAAATTTATATTGCCAAGAGATTTGGGTACTATTAAAAGAAAAATGATGAGATATTTTTCCCAAAGAACTTTAATATCTGCCATCCATTTTGGCGGTCTCACGAATGAAGGATGAGTTGCCTTTAGTGGTTGCAAAGAAAATTTGTGAAGACCAGGCAAAATGGAAAAATAGGTCAGATATGACCCTAGGACAGAACAGTGATTCGGCAATTGACATGAGGTATGAACCAGAGGTGACGACCGATGAGCTTCGATCTCAGTCAATAGATGGACCTGTCCTGACATCATTGGGGAAAGGGCTTATGCAAGGAGTCATCCAAAATGATTAATTTGATTTATTGATGAATATTGATAAATTAATTGAAATTGAATAATTGAATTGAACTGAATAAATTTAATTGAATAAATTTAACTGAATAAATTTAACTGAATAAATTGAACTGAATAAATTGAATTGAATATATTGATTGTTTGATTGATGAAAATGCGGTCTCAAGAAAGAAGCTTTGATATCTTTGTGAGATATTATCAATGTGAAGACAACCTTGGAAAACTGAGCAAGGTGGTGAGTTTATATATAGATATATATGTGCGGTTACCATTGTTTGATTTCCCCTTCAACAGAGCGGACACCTGAGGATTCACCCATTTCATACTGACCCTCTGGCTCATCTGCAAATACTGATCTGTGAGATTGGATTGTGCAAAAGCCACAGGTGAGAGAGATTCTCTGGAAATCACCGTTTGAACAGGTGGAGAGATCCTTCCTGGAGGTACGAGTGAAGCTTTAGAGGAACAAACTACAACACATCCAACGCTACTTTGATAAAAGGCAGAATGGGAAATGGAGCCTGCAAGAATACACAAGGACAACCAGAGATTCCAAAAAAAGGTACTTGTACACATCATATGTACGACCGTTATGGTGCCGAAGCTATAAGGCAGGTCGAGAATTGGTATTTGTGGACAAAGGGACATGATGAGGAGTTTCCAAGAGATGGTACATTTGAGCGAAGTCGATTGGAAAGATTAGAACAAAGATTGAAAGCCAGGAAGAGACAGAATCTAACGGTAGACTGGCTTGCATTCCATCTTTGGGATGGTGAATCCAGACAACGGGAACAGCAAGAACGGATAACGGATCTAGAACTTAAAATAAAAAGGATACAGGATACAGTGGAGGAGACAAATGCACAACTGCCCTCGAAATTAGGAATGAAAGTGACAGTTGTCCCATCTGATTTCCAGTTGTCTCCCCAAAAAGGACGGTACAGAGAATTTTTTCGTGTTTCAGGAGATAACGAGAGATTGCAGTGGCAACTCAGGGATGTAGAGATGCAGCCCAGCAATACAAGTGCACAGGTGCACAGACCAGGCAACGACAGAAACCGGTGTTTCAAGTGTGGACGGATGGGACATTGGAAAAGAGGATGTCCGTATACCAAAAGGAAGACAAGTTCATAGGGTAAACCAAGATCAAGGGTACCAGTGCTGACCGATACCTCAGACAATGATTAGGCCTTCATTGCGACAAATCCCAAATGACGATTGGCCTCAACAAATTATATTACTGGACAAACATGAATAACTGTCGATGATTCTTGGGTCTGAAAAGTTTTCGGAGCAAGAATTATTCATTTTTCTTTTGCTTGTAAGCAAATTAGTAATTAATTGATCAAATGCCGAAATTGGATCTTTTATGTTGGGCACAAAATTTTAAATTTACAAAGTTGGAACAATTGCTTTGCAAATTTTTGAAACCAAGTGACAAGAGTCACATGATGATCAGGTGGGAATTTCGGACTAGTGTTCCACATGATTGATAGGTCAGTGGTCGACTGACATGCAAATGGGTGTGTAGTCAAATTTGGATAAATTATGGTGGGAACTGAAAGGGTAATTTCAATGTGACATCATAGGGGTTTTCTAAAAATAAACTTTTTGGTCCATTTGTGTATTAGCATTTATAAAATTGAAGGACAAATTTTATGAAAATAAAATAAAACTGACACCCATCCTGATCTGTAAATAATGGTTCCAACGCAAACAAATATGCATAATGCATGCGTGTGTGTGTGTTTTGTGTATCAATGTTTGTGTTTGTTGTTTTTGTTTTTGTGTATCAATCTTACAAGATTGTTGACACCGACAGTGTGCCTTGTCTGAAAAATAGATAGTTCCATGGGGATGGGATCGCATATCGAGAGAATTCATAAAATAAAATAAAAAAATAAAAAAATAGAAATATAATTTGATTATGAAAATTATCACTTTTGTCAAGGGAGATGGAGAATAAAGATTTGATTTGCTGAGTTATGAGCAGCTATTCATTAATAGTAAAAAATTGGAAGTAATCTTGGGATTCCATTGTGATCGAATTGATATGAGAATCAAAGCTATTTATGGATATGAGCTTCATAAAAATGTGGGAGTACAAAAATTAGCCAAATTTTGGAGAGGTCTTACACTGACTTCCCAGAGTACTCTGCTCATGGATTTTTATATATATAAACTTGAATTTTATCAGCATATAAATTGTGCTGTATGTATGGATTTGGTTTAGGCATAGATGATATGGGAAAATAGTAAAGAAAATTTTGCTGGTTTGAACTATTGTGGGTTTTCGGTTCTGGAGTTCAAACAAAGTCACTGGTTAACAGATGAGAAAGGATAGTAAATAAATTATTCGATGCTGGGCAAATTAAGTACGATATTACTAAATTGTAGTTAAATACATAAGTTACACATGGCTATTTGTAAAAAGGAAATTTGTTGAGATGGGAAACATTTTTCGAAGGTTTATTAAAGTGTTATAATATGACATGTGGCAAGGCAAACTATTGGATGGGAAAATTAGATCTGGCTATAGAATAAATTTATTGACCCCTTGAAGTTAATTCTTCGAATCATTGTTTCACTGGCATTTTTTTTGTTTTTTGTTCAAAGTGGAAATAGTTTGGTAGAGCTTTGGTTAAAACCTTTGGTTGCGGTATCTTGGAACGAAATGATAAACCATTGGAGATTGATAAGAATAGAAACAAATATGGACCCAAAATAGAAAGTTGGATTCATGCCTCTCATTGCAAGCAAGCACATGGGGCTAAGGTGGACGATCCCACAGAAAATGAGGCTGCACCTAGCAGCCCAGCAGAACATTCAGTGGCAGATAAATGATAGTCGTGATTTACAGTCATTTGAATGACATTTTAACACCCCTTGCATTGATAAACATTACATTTTCAACATGTCATATTCCTACTTGGGATAGTGACATTTATTTGCCTACATGACATACAATTACCTGCTGATATTAATACAACATGAGTGAAAAATGTATCACAACTACACTCATGATCAGGGGATTGAGTTCAACCCCGGGAGATATAGGCTAGTGGCCAAATTAAAAAAGGGGCCTAAAATGTGAGAAACCCCTACCCATGGTAGAACAAGTCACAACCTATTTTTTCTTGAAGAGGGATGTTTGGGGAGTTAGAAAATCATGGTTGTGAACCTGAGATCATTGCACAACATTTTGAAAATCACGTTTACATATGTACCACTGCAGACTGCAAAAATGGATTTAATCGCCACAGATTTTGGCTCATATTGGCTCATATATTTGTTAATACTGGTGCTACAAACACAAATTTGGTACCAAAATGTGCGGAATGATGACATATATATCTGTAAAAACCATTTGTGATGTAACAAAGGCTTTTGTGTGACCTACAGGCAAAAATAGTGGAATTTTACTCAACAAATCAGCTTTGGGTTCACCAATAAATATCAACAAAAACATTAATTGCTTCAAAAATATTGGACTTGCAGTCATACTTGTTACATCAACATAATCCAAGTTTATTTACCCTTTGAAAAATATATCTAATGATATAATTGTCACTGAAATGATATAGTTATAACTGAAATCATATGTCGCCCCACTAATGCTGACCGATAGAAATCCCGAAGCAGATATGCAACATGAAGAATTGACTTAAGATTCTGACACAATTGTGAAAGTGACTTTTATAGACATCATGTTGATATAAGCTATTTCACATATGACGATAATGAATTCATAACATGCACTGTAACTTATGTACATCTATTACATGAAGTAATACATGTAATACATTTAAAAGTTCAGTCACGCTCTTCATCAGTGCTGTCGTCAAAGACAACAGAATCGTCAACATTTGGACAATCGTCTGCACTACACGAGCAGAATTCAGTGCAGGTCAGTCCTGCAGAGATACAATGACATGTTCTGCTCTGCCTACAGTCATCGTCGGTGCAGTAGAGATGCGTGAGATCTCGAACCTCCCTTGGGGCTGCATCCTTTTGGAACATGACAGGCTCAAGTTTGTTGTCTCTGACCTGCCATCCATTACCATCGGGGTTCCAAAGTACAGGCTTCGCTACATGGCTGTGGGTCCATATCGCCACCTGGTAATTTGCTCACTTCAGATGTTGTTCGAAAGCATCGTCTGTTGGTGGGAAGAGAGATGCTGGTTTGTCACTTGTGCAGGCATAAACATAACGAAGTTGGTCGAGTGTGTGACTTGACTTTGAACCATACAACGACAGAGCATATTTTGTGGCAGTGCTGACGACATTGGTTGTATCTCTGGTTTGGCCTAACCGTGACAGTGGTGCCAAGTGTGCAATGTTTTGCTTGAGTTTCGAATATGCAGTGCGTTTCCCGATTTTGAACAGCGAGGATGTTGTGTCACAGCCACTTATAGCATGTGATGCTGGCAAGCAACTTGACGTATCCTGACCGATGTCGTCCGTTATTCTGTTGACAGGAATGAATCTCTGACGATTCGTTGTTTTTGTACAGTGACCTGCATTCATGTACACTTTGGTGTCCCCAAACATGCCTTTCCCACAGTAATAGATGAGTAGGACCAACACGTCGTCAGTGTCATCACATCGTACAATGACCCTTGAGTGTGCTCTGGCGAGATGGATAGCATGTAGCAGGAGCCGTGTGTCAGCCTCCTCATGTGTGCTGAACAATTCAGGTAGTTCCCGGATGCCTCTATGATCCACAACTTTAACTAGCAGGCCATCGTTAAAGCCTCCTGCCTGTGTGACAGATTGGTTTTCCTCAAGCTGCAATTGGGCGGCTACTGTCAAGTAACTGCAGAGGAAATCGGCAAGCGCTGATTTGTTTGTGGTGTTCTTCAGGAACTTCCTGTAGTTTGGAACTGTGCGTTGTCCATCGATGACATATCTGGGTGTTGACTCTCCACCAGTGCGACGTTCTCTTTCCAGCTGCTTGATAGAGAGTGGTACATCATACCTGTCAAAAACCAATGTAACTGATGTCACACCTTGGTTACTAGCAAGCAATGACTGAATCTTCTGCATTATGGTACGTCCGAGATCGTCAAATGTGTCAAACTGGGCTTCATCAAGTGCCTGAAGTAGTGCCATCCCATCAATGACATAAGCAGTATCATGTTGGTCAGAGGGTTCGAGCACCTGGACTTCCTCGCAATTAGCTTCTAACTTCTTTGCCAGATCCGCCTTGTTGGTTTTTCGCATTGTCCCATCATTGTTGAAGAGGGACGGTGGCACAGGAGCCAGTTCATGTGTCAGGACTTGTTCCAGACTGACATCGCGTTTCTTTGAGACAGCAAGCAGCCGCCGGAAAAGTACTTCTGAATCCACCATCAATTTATCTCGTTTGTTGGTTTTCATGGGTTACGACATGTCCGCAAACGTTGGTGTCTTTGTTCGTGAGTCTGTTTCCCAGAAACTCTTGGTTTCGTCAGCAAGAAGTCGCTTTTCGATAAAACTTTTGTTGCATTTCTGGGCGTCTGTTAAGAAATGTCCAAGTCCATTTGATACTTCTTGTGAAGCAACCTGGCCTGTGGCGATGTTGACCAATTCGTCAGGTACAGTACGTAGGTCAAACGGATTTTGTGCGTTTGATACAAATTCCGTGATCTTGGTAACATCTTGTTCATCCCTTACCATCCTTGTCTTTCCATGCTCAGCGTGGTTTGTGGAAGCTACTTCAGTGTCCCCATCACAGAGTTCTTTAAAAGCCTCTGTATATTGTGCTGTGACATGTCGAGTGACCATCCATCTGGTAAGGGCACCTTTCCTCAAGGTAAACCCGATGACACCTCCCTGGCTCTTCCCCTCACAGTTAATTGTTTGTTCAAGTGCTTGGTCACTAGCAACAGCATTGAACCAGCGCAAAGACCTACGGACCACAAATCCACCTTCCTGCAGATATTGATAGGATTTTGGGTGCAATTCCCGAAGTGATAGCATATCATTCAAATATCCTGGCAAATATTTGGCATAATTTCCTCTGTCTGCAGCTCGGCACCAGGGTATAGTCTCACAGACGGCGATGAGATGGAGTTCGAACAGTCCCTCGCGCTCTGCTCTCAGAAGTCGCAGCAAGATGTTTACTCCCTGCATAAATGTATCCCAGTAGGCAAATGTTGCAGACTGTCCTACCTGCATTTGTGAACTCTTGTTGTTGTGCTTGCAAAGGTGCTATGTGCTCTGATTCAAGTTGTTTCGTCAGTGTTATTGCGGATTCCCTGTCTCCTGCATTGAAAGCATTCTGGATCTCTCTCACAAGCCTGTACATGTCGTCTTTGGGCAACATGGTGTGTTCCTGTTGTTGCAACCATGTCCAAAATGCTTCCTGATAGAGGCGGTATAAAGCCTCCAACACCAGCTTCATTGCTCTGTTTCCTCTGGATACTTACTTTCCTTGGAGCACCAGCTTTGCAGTTGCGGGTGCATAGACGTCTGAGTCCACCAGCATTGAAAGGAGACCACCATCGCCATACAGTTTTCCAATACTTGCTACAAATGACATTGTTAAATGCATGCCACCCAGTCGCATTGTAAGCTTTCCATCTAGAGCTGCAGGCTTATTCCACATGATCTGCTGAGCCTTGCTGTAGATCGCATAGTCAGCTGTTACTAGGATATGTGGTTGTCCGAGTTTAGCAGCGATCTGGACCAACCTCAGGAGGATGGTGTATATGGTGGAAAGGTCTGTTGGAGGAGCACGGATAAAAGGTAAGTAACACGTGGTTGCAACTGGTAGGTTTCTTTCCGACAGGAACGCATCCATAATTGCAGATCAATTGTCAGCACAAGCATCTGAAATGAAATAATTAAAGATAAGTATATATCAGTAGTTTTAGAAAAAGGCAATCAAGCTCAAAATTGATTTTCTGCAACTGGATTTAAAATCATTCTTGTTTGGTTAATGCATATACATGTATTATAAATTAATCAATGTCGGTTACTTTTAGGGGGGGTGACATATGGTTTCGGTAATAACTCTATTAATTCAACTGATTTATCTTTATGAGTTATATTTCTAAAAACGAGAATGATAGAGGGTTATTTTGATGTAATATGTAGTAATACAACTCAAATACTTATGAGGAAATTAATTGTTTAGTTGATATTTATTGGTAAACCCGAAGCTGATTTATTGCGCAAAATTCCACTATTTTTGCCTGTAGGTCACACAAAAGCCTTTGTTACATCACAAATGGTTTTTACAGATATATATGTCATCATTCCGCACATTTTGGTACCAAATTTGTGTTTGTAGCACCAGTATTAACAAATATATGAGCCAATATGAGCCAAAATCTGTGGCGATTAAATCCATTTTTGCAGTCTGCAGTGGTACATATGTAAACGTGATTTTCAAAATGTTGTGCAATGATCTCAGGTTCACAACCATGATTTTCTAACTCCCCAAACATCCCTCTTCAAGAAAAAATAGGTTGTGACTTGTTCTACCATGGGTAGGGGTTTCTCACATTTTAGGCCCCTTTTTTAATTTGGCCACTAGCCTATATCTCCCGGGGTTGAACTCAATCCCCTGATCATGAGTGTAGTTGTGATACATTTTTCACTCATGTTGTATTAATATCAGCAGGTAATTGTATGTCATGTAGGCAAATAAATGTCACTATCCCAAGTAGGAATATCACATGTTGAAAATGTAATGTTTATCAATGCAAGGGGTGTTAAAATGTAATTCAAATGACTGTAAATCACGACTATCATTTATCTGCAACTGAATGTTCTGCTGGGCTGCTAGGTGCAGCCTCATTTTCTGTGGGATCGTCCACCTTAGCCCCATGTGCTTGCTTGCAATGAGAGGCATGAATCCAACTTTCTATTTTGGGTCCATATTTGTTTCTATTCTTATCAATCTCCAATGGTTTATCATTTCGTTCCAAGATACCGCAACCAAAGGTTTTAACCAAAGCTCTACCAAACTATTTCCACTTTGAACAAAAAACAAAAAAAATGCCAGTGAAACAATGATTCGAAGAATTAACTTCAAGGGGTCAATAAATTTATTCTAAAGCCAGATCTAATTTTCCCATCCAATAGTTTGCCTTGCCACATGTCATATTATAACACTTTAATAAACCTTCGAAAAATGTTTCCCATCTCAACAAATTTCCTTTTTACAAATAGCCATGTGTAACTTATGTATTTAACTACAATTTAGTAATATCGTACTTAATTTGCCCAGCATCGAATAATTTATTTACTATCCTTTCTCATCTGTTAACCAGTGACTTTGTTTGAACTCCAGAACTGAAAACCCACAATAGTTCAAACCAGCAAAATTTTCTTTACTATTTTCCCATATCATCTATGCCTAAACCAAATCCATACATACAGCACAATTTATATGCTGATAAAATTCAAGTTTATATATATAAAAATCCATGAGCAGAGTACTCTGGGAAGTCAGTGTAAGACCTCTCCAAAATTTGGCTAATTTTTGTACTCCCACATTTTTATGAAGCTCATATCCATAAATAGCTTTGATTCTCATATCAATTCGATCACAATGGAATCCCAAGATTACTTCCAATTTTTTACTATTAATGAATAGCTGCTCATAACTCAGCAAATCAAATCTTTATTCTCCATCTCCCTTGACAAAAGTGATAATTTTCATAATCAAATTATATTTCTATTTTTTTATTTATTTATTTTATTTTATGAATTCTCTCGATATGCGATCCCATCCCCATGGAACTATCTATTTTTCAGGCAAGGCACACTGTCGGTGTCAACAATCTTGTAAGATTGATACACAAAAACAAAAACAACAAACACAAACATTGATACACAAAACACACACACACACGCATGCATTATGCATATTTGTTTGCGTTGGAACCATTATTTACAGATCAGGATGGGTGTCAGTTTTATTTCATTTTCATAAAATTTGTCCTTCAATTTTATAAATGCTAATACGCAAATGGACCAAAAAGTTTATTTTTAGAAAACCCCTATGATGTCACATTGAAATTACCCTTTCAGTTCCCACCATAATTTATCCAAATTTGACTACACACCCATTTGCATGTCAGTCGACCACTGACCTATCAATCATGCGGAACACTAGTCCGAAATTCCCACCTGATCATCATGTGACTCTTGTCACTTGGTTTCAAAAATTTGCAAAGCAATTGTTCCAACTTTGTAAATTTAAAATTTTGTGCCCAACATAAAAGATCCAATTTCGGCATTTGATCAATTAATTACTAATTTGCTTACAAGCAAAAGAAAAATGAATAATTCTTGCTCCGAAAACTTTTCAGACCCAAGAATCATCGACAGTTATTCATGTTTGTCCAGTAATCTAATTTGTTGAGGCCAATCGTCATTTGGGATTTGTCGCAACGAAGGCCTAATCATTGTCTGAGGTATCGGTCAGCACTGGTACCCTTGATCTTGGTTTACCCTATGAACTTGTCTTCCTTTTGGTATACGGACATCCTCTTTTCCAATGTCCCATCCGTCCACACTTGAAACACCGGTTTCTGTCGTTGCCTGGTCTGTGCACCTGTGCACTTGTATTGCTGGGCTGCATCTCTACATCCCTGAGTTGCCACTGCAATCTCTCGTTATCTCCTGAAACACGAAAAAATTCTCTGTACCGTCCTTTTTGGGGAGACAACTGGAAATCAGATGGGACAACTGTCACTTTCATTCCTAATTTCGAGGGCAGTTGTGCATTTGTCTCCTCCACTGTATCCTGTATCCTTTTTATTTTAAGTTCTAGATCCGTTATCCGTTCTTGCTGTTCCCGTTGTCTGGATTCACCATCCCAAAGATGGAATGCAAGCCAGTCTACCGTTAGATTCTGTCTCTTCCTGGCTTTCAATCTTTGTTCTAATCTTTCCAATCGACTTCGCTCAAATGTACCATCTCTTGGAAACTCCTCATCATGTCCCTTTGTCCACAAATACCAATTCTCGACCTGCCTTATAGCTTCGGCACCATAACGGTCGTACATATGATGTGTACAAGTACCTTTTTTTGGAATCTCTGGTTGTCCTTGTGTATTCTTGCAGGCTCCATTTCCCATTCTGCCTTTTATCAAAGTAGCGTTGGATGTGTTGTAGTTTGTTCCTCTAAAGCAGCGGTCGGGAACCTATGGCTCGCGAGCCATATATGGCTCTTCCGGTGACGGCATATGGCTCCCAGACAATTTTGAGTTGAAAAAAAAAAAATTAAAAAAAAAAATCAGTTTGGAACTGATTTTAAAATACTTGTGATATTTCTTAATAATACTGTGTCATTTTAAAGTAAACAGAAATTAGTTTTGAAGATAAAGTTTTGAAGAAGTTTTGAAGAAGATGTGTCACAGGACGAGCTTCCTGTGACATACCACACAATGCAGCGTTTGAGTATTGCCGTATTGACCATGTTTGGCTCTACATATGCATGTGAGCAGTCATTCTCGCATATGAGGAACATTAAGACCAACCTACGCTCACGTTTAACTGATGGAAGCCTCAACGCCTGCATGAAGCTCAACCTCACCACGTATGAACCAGACTACAAGGCCATCAGCAAAACCATGCAGCACCAGAAGTCGCATTAAAAGTAAGACATATTTAATTTATTATACGTTAAAAATACTATATGGCTCTCAATGAAATATATTTAGAAATATTTGGCTTTTATGGCTCTCCCAGTCAAAAAGGTTCCTGACCCCTGCTCTAAAGCTTCACTCGTACCTCCAGGAAGGATCTCTCCACCTGTTCAAACGGTGATTTCCAGAGAATCTCTCTCACCTGTGGCTTTTGCACAATCCAATCTCACAGATCAGTATTTGCAGATGAGCCAGAGGGTCAGTATGAAATGGGTGAATCCTCAGGTGTCCGCTCTGTTGAAGGGGAAATCACACAATGGTAACCGCACATATATATCTATATATAAACTCACCACCTTGCTCAGTTTTCCAAGGTTGTCTTCACATTGATAATATCTCACAAAGATATCAAAGCTTCTTTCTTGAGACCGCATTTTCATCAATCAAACAATCAATATATTCAATTCAATTTATTCAGTTCAATTTATTCAGTTAAATTTATTCAATTAAATTTATTCAGTTCAATTCAATTATTCAATTTCAATTAATTTATCAATATTCATCAATAAATCAAATTAATCATTTTGGATGACTCCTTGCATAAGCCCTTTCCCCAATGATGTCAGGACAGGTCCATCTATTGACTGAGATCGAAGCTCATCGGTCGTCACCTCTGGTTCATACCTCATGTCAATTGCCGAATCACTGTTCTGTCCTAGGGTCATATCTGACCTATTTTTCCATTTTGCCTGGTCTTCACAAATTTTCTTTGCAACCACTAAAGGCAACTCATCCTTCATTCGTGAGACCGCCAAAATGGATGGCAGATATTAAAGTTCTTTGGGAAAAATATCTCATCATTTTTCTTTTAATAGTACCCAAATCTCTTGGCAATATAAATTTCGTAAAACTCCTGAAATAAGACTGTAAAATTCCTTCAATCATGCTAAATTTTGAAACTCCATCGCTTGTAACACCCAATTTATCCCATAGGGCTTGAAAGTTCTTTCCCAAGTTCATGCAATCATTCTGCATTTGAACCCTATGATATCATTCATAATAATCATCATGATTTTATAGTCATGGTCCTATCATAATCATCTATTTAAAACGAACATTTCCTTTATCACCACAACTATGTGGTATAATCAACAATAGACTAAAACTGTACATAGCAACAGGCTACCTCATGGCCACTTAGTATACCTATTGACAATAAGTCATAACAATATCGAATAATCATTGAACAATTAAAAAATCGCTTCCACTGCTCCAGCCGCAGCATTCGTCATTTTGTCTGCTCATCCGCGTGACCAAAATGAAATAAAGGGAGCTCAACCATTACACAGCGCTTTTAATGGCGCATGCCATAGGAACTCAACACAATTTCGACTCGGCCAGAAAACGAGCAAATTTTGCAGGATGTTAACTGGAATTAGTCGTGAAAATATATCCAAAATACACAAAAATACACACCCACAAAAATAAACAACAAAACCCAAACAAACCCAAGGTCGACCATATTACACAATTAAATTACACCTTAAATTATTCATTAAATTACTCATTAAATTACTCATTAAATTACTCATTAAATTACACCATTTCAGCATCGTATTGATTGCTGAAATGTTCATGGGTTTGAACACACCTTAAAAGAGGTATGCTTTGCGGTGTTGCCCACCTACCACGTTGAATTAAATTACATAATTTCAGCATCGTATTGATTGCTGAAATGTTCATGGGTTTGAACACACCTTAAAAGAGGTATGCTTTGCGGTGTTGCCCACCTACCACGTTGAATTAAATTACATCATTTCAGCATCGTATTGATTGCTGAAATGTTCATGGGTTTGAACACACCTTAAAAGAGGTATGCTTTGCGGTGTTGCCCACCTACCACGTTGAATTAAATTACATCATTTCAGCATCGTATTGATTGCTGAAATGTTCATGGGTTTGAACACACCTTAAAAGAGGTATGCTTTGCGGTGTTGCCCACCTACCACGTTGAATTAAATTACATCATTTCAGCATCGTATTGATTGCTGAAATGTTCATGGGTTTGAACACACCTTAAAAGAGGTATGCTTTGCGGTGTTGCCCACCTACCACGTTTAATTAAATTACATCATTTCAATTAAAAAAACATCGCTTCTACTGCTCCAGCCGCAGCATTCGTCACTTTGTCTGCTCATCCACATGACCAAAACGAAATAAAGGGAGCTCAACCATTACACAGCGCTTTTAATGGCGCATGCCATAGGAACTCAACGCAATTTCGACTCGGCCAGAAAACGAGC
Organism: Myxine glutinosa; assembly: GCF_964187855.1. Lineage (NCBI taxonomy): Eukaryota > Metazoa > Chordata > Myxini > Myxiniformes > Myxinidae > Myxine > Myxine glutinosa. Next base: position 121,604,743 of record NC_136268.1, read on the forward strand.
AAATTTTGCAGGATGTTAACTGGAATTAGTCGTGAAAATATATCCAAAATACACAAAAATACACACCCACACAAATAAACAACATTTATTCCGTTCAACAGAACAAACATTTCCTATATCATGACATGCATGTCTTCAAAATTATATGACCAAGAGAAAAAGTAAAACTAATTAAAAACTGCGGGCAGTGATGATCCGGGGACCATACCGCTCCATCCTGATTGGACGAGTGCGTGCTAGAGTCATTAACAACGACAGTCCAGATCCGATTGTTCAAAATTTCAACTCAATCGATCGAGAAATGAACGCAGGGATGCATTTTAAAGGTGCAGTGGCACTAACTGAGTTGCCACGAATATGGCCACGAAATTGCCAATATGGCCATCACAAAATATTTTCCTTAATCAATTGGCTCATAGCATAACCAATCTGCAAGTATTTCATCCGAAGATGTATCTCTGAGGAATTTTAATTAAATAAGTCATTTATAAATCAACGAGTTAATTTATTAAATGATTAATCAATAAATCAAAATTTTCCTTGACAGCCACATCACTTGGTCAGTGTCATGTCCAAATATCAGCTTCCTTACTCAAAAGGTGCCTGAGTTAATGTAATGTAATTACTGTAATAAGATTACTGCAATTACTGTAATGATTACTGTAATTACTGTAATTACCGGAACTGTAATTACTGTAATTACCTCAGGTAATTACTGTAATGTAATTACTGTAATGTAATAAGAAATGTATTTAATTAAATAAGTACTTCATTAATCGCTAATAATTAAATAACTCGTGAATTCTTATCCGATTTACTTAACATTTGAGTGTCCCCAAAACGTTGGAGCAAAATGTTGCAACAACGAAAGTGAAACGTTGTAGCGACGTTGTGGAAACGTCAGCAAACCCCAACATTTGAATGTTCCCAAAACGTTGGAGCAAAACGTTGCAACAACGAAAGTGAAACATTGTAGCGACATTGTGGAGACGTTTTACAACAACATTATTTCAATGTTGCAGGAAAGTAATGTGAAAAACGTTCCCAAAAATGTTCTCTCTCTGTCTGTCTCTCTTTCTGTCTGTCTGTGTCTCTCTCTCACTTTCTGTCTCTCTCTGTCTATCTCTCTCTGTCTGTCTGTCTGTCTCTATCTGTCTGAATATCATCTTTATCTCTGTCTGTCTCTATGTCTCTCTCTCTTTCTTTCTGTCTCTCTCTCTCTGTCTCTCTCTGTCTATCTCTCTCTGTCTGTCTCTCTTTCTCACTTTCTGTCTCTCTCTGTCTATCTCTCTCTGTCTGTCTGTCTCTCTCTATGTGTCTGAATATCATCTTTATCTCTGTCTGTCTCTATGTCTCTCTCTCTTTCTTTCTGTCTCTCTCTCTCTCTCTCTCTGTCTCTCTCTGTCTATCTCTCTCTGTCTGTCTCTCTTTCTCACTTTCTGTCTCTCTCTGTCTATCTCTCTCTGTCTGTCTGTCTGTCTCTCTCTATGTCTCTGACTATCATCTTTATCTCTGTCTGTCTCTATGTCTCTCTCTCTTTCTTTCTGTCTCTCTCTCTCTGTCTCTCTCTGTCTATCTCTCTCTGTCTGTCTCTCTTTCTCACTTTCTGTCTCTCTCTGTCTATCTCTCTCTGTCTGTCTGTCTGTCTCTCTCTATGTGTCTGAATATCATCTTTATCTCTGTCTGTCTCTATGTCTCTCTCTCTCTTTCTTTCTGTCTCTCTCTCTCTGTCTCTCTCTGTCTATCTCTCTGTCTGTCTCTCTCTCTGTCTGTCTGTCTCTCTCTGTCTGTTATCGCTCTCTGTCTGTCTATCTCTCTGTCTATCTATGTCTCTCTCTGTCTGTGGTTCTCTCTGTCTGTCTATCTCTCTGTCTGTCTATGTCTCTCTCTGTCTGTGGTTCTCTCTGTCTGTCTCTCTCTCTCTGTCTGTCTGTCTCTCTCTGTCTGTTATCTCTCTCTCTGTCTGTCTATCTCTCTGTCTGTCTATGTCTCTCTGTCTGTGGTTCTCTCTGTCTGTCTATCTCTCTGTCTGTCTATGTCTCTCTGTTATCTCTCTCTCTGTCTGTCTATCTTTCTGTCTGTCTATGTCTCTCTCTCTTTCTTTCTGTCTCTCTCCCTCTCTGTCTCTCTCTGTCTATCTCTCTCTGTCTGTCTCTCTTTCTCACTTTCTGTCTCTCTCTGTCTATCTCTCTCTGTCTGTCTGTCTCTCTTTCTGTCTCTCTCTGTCTATCTCTCTCTGTCTGTCTCTCTTTCTCACTTTCTGTCTCTCTCTGTCTATCTCTCTCTGTCTGTCTGTCTGTCTCTCTCTATGTGTCTGAATATCATCTTTATCTCTGTCTGTCTCTATGTCTCTCTCTCTTTCTTTCTGTCTCTCTCTCTCTGTCTCTCTCTGTCTATCTCTCTCTGTCTGTCTGTCTGTCTCTCTTTCTGTCTCTCTCTGTCTATCTCTCTCTGTCTGTCTGTCTGTCTCTCTCTATGTGTCTGAATATCATCTTTATCTCTGTCTGTCTCTATGTCTCTCTCTCTTTCTTTCTGTCTCTCTCTCTCTCTGTCTCTCTCTGTCTATCTCTCTCTGTCTGTCTCTCTTTCTGTCTGTCTGTGTCTCTCTATCTCTCTCTGTCTATCTCTCTCTGTCTGTCTCTCTCTGTCTGTGGTTCTCTCTGTCTGTCTATCTCTCTGTCTGTCTATGTCTCTCTCTGTCTGTGGTTCTCTCTGTCTGTCTCTCTCTCTGTCTGTCTCTCTCTCTCTCTGTTATCTCTCTCTCTGTCTGTGTATCTCTCTATCTGTCTATCTCTCTCTGTCTATCTCTCTCTAAGCTTCTTTCTCTCTCTCTTTCTGCCTGTCTTTCATTAAGCATGAAGCATGTCTCAAAAGCTTAGTGATGGACCTGGACAAAATTTGATACCGATTTTGGTGTTTAACCAGGATAAATTTGGAACAGCCCTTAAACTAACACCAAGCAGATCAATTTTTATTTTATTATTTTTTTTAATTTTTTTTATTTTTGAAGCTTAATCACAGATAAATCTTTCACCTTTCAATAAAATATTTGTACCAACCAAATCTGCGAGCATGAGGCGCAGAGAAAATACACAAAAAACAATAACCCTGCAGTAACAACTTCAACCTAGGTTGAGGTTGAGGGTTCACACAAACGCTTTGCTCCTCGCAAAGCGTCCACCAATGGGAACTAAAGGGAGGGAGAAGGAGCGGGAGCAAGAGACAGGGTGCCGGAATGGACATGAGGGACAATGAGGGACAGTGAGGGAGTGTTGGTATGCAATTTTCATCCAATCGCCATCTTTCATAATAATTCTGGACCGGCATGAGATGGCGTTGTCTGTCATTAATTTATATGTTGATCGAACGAGTTTTAGGTGTTTTATAAAATGGCGGGAAACCTTGTACCCACGGCTTTGGTCCTACACAATTTCGTTTAATTTATCTAAATCCCACTAGCCGTACCACAGATATGAGCACATTGTAATAGGGGAAAATATAAAGTGCGATTTTCATCCAATTTTAATGAGAGAGAAAAAATATCTGTATTCCAAGTGCTAAACACATGTACCGGCCTTACAAGACTTGGGAGCAAATGGCCGCATGGTGCACTCATGCCCCGTTTGCCCCCAGGTCACAGTGAGGCCCTTATTGACCAGCGCCGACCTGGTGCATTTTATTTAGACAGCGCAAAAAATACGTATTTACAGAAATCATTTAGAAAAACACGAATAATAGCTACAATCGTTTATCGAAGTACCATTCGTGACTTCATTACGCCACCTATATCGCGGCATCGGTGCGCAAGGAAGCCCCAGACCACCTCCTCCACCATGTATGTACAAAACTATTCCCAGGTTCAGAAATCATACTGGACAAAAACAAGACACACTAACCTTTTAAAGACTTGTTTGTGTCCAATTGATCCCAGCGGTGCCTCCATATTGTGGTGGAATGGTAGTGGGTGAGACTCAAGACGCCAATGGTCGGAAACAGGTTTTACAAAAGGTCACAACTTTATTAACTGGTTATTCACTTCATTCCATTACCAAATAATACCGTTTAACTCAATGGACCAGGTTAACTCTATCCGCATAGTCCCTCTTTCGTGGCTGCAGCGTCAAACCCGTGGTACGCGTTCATTCCGTCGGGCAGGGCTTCTCGGGGCAATTGCTCCTGAATCAAAGTCTGTTCTGGTTTATATCGGCACGCTTGAGTTAATCCCTTCTCCGCTGAAAGGTTGCTCCGTCATCCCGCTCGCCTTACTGGCACCAACTCGCTCCCCTCCTGCTGCGAGTTCCATTTACCAAACAATAGGGGGGTGCTCCAGCCTGGGGCTGTGACCAGGTGGACAAGAGATTACCATGTTCGGGCACATTCCTGACACTCATTTACGAACTCGTCTTTCACAGAGGTTGCAGGTAAAATGTATCTGCTTCGTTACTAGTCCCAATCAATGAGTTACATTTCCACAGATGTAATGAGAATACTATCTGAAGTTAAAAGTAATAGTTTATATTTAAACTTACCCAGCCATGCAAGTGCATTGGGCGGGCAGCTTATAGCAACAGCTATACAACTTATATACAGCAACAACTTAAAGCTTACAGCAATATGCTTTTAAGTCACTGGAGGCCCATCGGTACTTCACTGCTGACTTCGTGCAGACAGTACATAATGTCAAGTCTGCAACAGGGTTGATTATGTTGAAAGCTGATGTACGTCCATCACAGCAGGTGAATGACCCTTCACATCGCCCATGGCTAGCCACAAACAGTGACGGAGTAGTGCAAGCTGCCCACTGCACTTGCATGGCTGGGTAAGTTTAAATATAAACTACTAGCAGAAGTACCCGGCATTGGCGGGCGGGGGAGGGGAGGGGAGGGGGAAGGGGAGGGGAGGGGAACGGGGGGGGAGGGAGGAAGAGGAGGGGGAGGGGAAGGGGGGGTGGAGGGGGAGGGGGAGGGGGGAGGGAGGAAGAGGAGGGGGAGGGGAAGGGGGTGGAGGGGGAGGGGGAGGGGGGGAGGAGAGGGAGAGGGAGGGGAAGGGGAGTTGGAGGGGGAGGGGGGGGAGGAGAGGGAGAGAGATGGAGGAGGGGTAGGGGGAGGGGGAAGGGGGAGGGAGGGGGGAGGGGTGTAGGGGGAGGAGGGGGAGGGGGAGAGGGGGGAGGGGGAGGGGGGAGGGAGGAAGAGGAGGGGGAGGGGAAGGGGGGGTGGAGGGGGAGGGGGAGGGGTGGAGGAGAGGGAGAGGGAGGGGAAGGGGAGTTGGAGGGGGAGGGGGAGGGGGGGAGGAGAGGGAGAGAGATGGAGGAGGGGTAGGGGGAGGGGGAAGGGGGAGGGAGGGGGGAGGGGTGTAGGGGGAGGAGGGGGAGGGGGAGAGGGAGGAGGGGGAGGGGGAGGGGGGAGGGGGTGGGGGGAAGGGGAAGAGGAGGGGAGGGGAATGGGGGGGAGGGGGAGAGGGGGGAGAGGGGGGGAGGGGGAGAGGGGGGAGGGGAGAAGAGGGGGGGGAAGTACCCGGCATTGCCGGGCGGGGAAGAGGAGGGGAGGGGAATGGGGGAGAGGGGAGGAGAGGGGGGGAGGGGAGGAGAGGGGGGGGGAGGGGAGGAGAGGGGGGAGGGGAGAAGAGGAGGGGGGGGGGAAATACCCGGCATTCCGTGTATGAATGTGAGGGAGAAGAGGGGGAGGGGGAGGGGAGGAGAGGGGGGGAGGAGAGGGGGGATGAGGAGGGGAGGGGGAAGGGCACGCAAATTGTCGAAAAAAACCTATGTGGTGTGAATGGCAATGTTCGTCGCTGAAATGTGAAAAAACGGAATCGCTTTTCGCTCTGAAATACGTGCGAACGCGTAACTGAGTTAATGTTGGCAAGGAACATCACGTGATCGCTCTGAGCGAATCAGCGCGCTGCTCTGCCATTCCGGTCATAATATGCCTCGCTGAAATGCGCTGAGGTAAAAATATGGTTTAAAAATATTATGAAATATACATGAAATATACATCTTAGACCTGGACACTCCACTCTGGACATGCTGCTTCTGCTTTCTCAACAATAGATGGAGGTCCTCAATGCCAAACAGGAAATTAGAGCAGTCTCCCTTGACATGTCACGTGCCTTCGATACGGTCTGGCACCCCGCTCTGCTCACCAAACTCTCCTCATTTGGTATCCATGGAAATCTCCATGCATGGCTGGCGGACTTCCTCTCTCGTCGTAGTCAACGTGTGGCCCTGAATGGGTTTCTCTCATCTCCTCTTCCTGTTCAGGCTGGAGTTCCCCAAGGCAGTGTTCTGGGCCCTGTGCTTTTTCTGGTCTTCATCAATGATCTCTCTGACTCTCTTGAAAATCCTCTCTATCTCTTTGCTGACAACTCTACTTTCTGTCGCTCCATTCTTCATCCCTCAGATCGGCAGTCTGCAGCCTCCTCACTCTCTGCAGACCTTGACAAAATCACAGACTGGGCAAACAAGTGGAACATGTCTTTCAATCCTGACAAATCTCACACTCTTACGATGTCTCTCCAAAAAGACCGACTGGACAACCCTCCCATCCACTTTCTGAATAATGCTCTCCAAGAAGTTCTGTCACTCAAGCTTTTGGGTCTCACTATCTGTCATGATCTTTCCTGGGAAAACCACATTTCAAATCTGGCCTCCAAAGCCAGTCGCCGACTGGGCATCCTCCGTCGTGCGAAGTCCTTCCTTGGCACACCTGAGCTCCTCACCACATACAAGGCTTTCATCCGCAGCTCAATGGAATAATGCTCTCCCCTCTGGGCTGGTGCTCCTGCCTCACACCTAGCTCGCCTTCACGCTGTTGAAACCAAAGCATTCAGAATCATTGGAATCTCCCGCGATGAAACTAACTCCAAGGGCCTCTCACTCACTCACCGCAGGCAGGTTGGTGGTCTTTCCGTCTTCTACCGACTCCTCTCTGGCCTTTCCCCCCCAGCTCTCTCTGGGCTCTGTCCCGCAAATATTCCTACAGGTCGCACAACATCTGCCTGCAACCCTCTTATGGTTAAACTGCCCAAATCAAGACTCTCTGCTCACCTTCACTCCTTCATTCCTCTTTTCTCCCGCCTCTGGAACGAACTCCCTCACTCTCTTCAATCCCACTCCACCCTCCAAGTCTTTAAAACAGCTGTTCACCACCATCTCTTATCTTCCCCCATCCAAAACCTTGATCTTTTCTACCCCCGCTAATTTCACCCCAATTCCACTTTTTTGAAATACCAACTTCTGTCCAGGAAGTCCTTGGTGTCCTTGTGTTTTATACTTCTCCCTCCCCCCCCCCCCACCCCTTTCCCATGCCTCCTCTCCCCGGGCCCTCTCCCTTCCACACATCTCCCTGCTCTCGGATGTTGTGTTTGTGTGCTTCCCCATCTCTCCCCATCTTGTCTTCCGCTCCCTCTTTTTGGGTATTTTGTTTGTCTGGTTGATTTGTTTGTGAAGTAAATGTTAGCTCTTTCACGAGCCTCGATTCAGTATACAAAAAAAAGAAAAAGGATTTTTTTTTTTTTAGGTCGACCATCTTCTTCCCAGGCTCAATGGCCATGTTTGTGCCAAATATCAAGTACGTGAGCCTCTCCGTTTAGGAGTCTACCGGTAACATCACACACACACACACACACACACACACACACACACACACACACACACACACACACACACACACACACACACACACACACTGTGTTTTATATATATAGATTACTTTTAACTTCCCACCGTTCGGCCGTTCGGTTGTCAGGTGTCAGAGGGTGAAAGTACCCGGATGTACTTTCATGCCTGGTGTGCTCGCGAGGTACATGGACACATCCGCGAACTGAACATCCGGCCAGGCCGTCGGGTCGTTGATCCACGCACTTGCCGGTAACCGGTACGGACAAATTGCAAGGCCAGTTGCCGATAATTTGATCTCGTATCTCTCTTCAGCTTCGCTTGGAAGATTGTCAAAATAGTTGTAAGACATGCTGATATAAGTGGCCAGTGGTATGTGACGAAAGTCGTAAGTTAAACCGTTGCAACAACACAAAATATAGCACTTTCCTGCGCAAGTCTGCAAACACAAAGCACACACACACTGCAAGCACGCGGCGTGATTGTTTTCACCGCTCTAGGGCACGTGACGCCGTTACTAAGCGGAATTAACGTCACTCCACAGTCCACCCACACCCATATACATATATTTCTTTCCTTTGAACCGAAGGTCTGCTTTTGCCCGTTTTTAAAGTCCAGGTCTTGTGGCAATGAAGTACGTTCTGAATAATAAATTGCTCGAATTTCATGTCGATGTTGGCGCGAAAACGCACATGGCCTTGACGTCAGATGTAAAAACAACAACCGATTACCGAAGACGAAAAACTTTTTCCGTTTTCATTCGAAAAGAAAAATCAGTTTCATGGACGTGATCGCAAGATATCTTTCAATGGCGATCTTTTAACCATTATAGTTATCTCCTCCAACCATACGTTCGGAAACAATATACAATATTATATTTTATAGTCATCGGTCTAGCTTTGGCCAGGACCGAGGCTGAAAAAGTTACTCGGTTTTTGTTTGTCTTTCGGTGTTGTTCGCGTCAGCACTGTTAATCGTTGTTATGCGAATCTTCGTCTGGTTTAACTCTCTACACACCAGCATACTTTGTATTTTTAATGTGTTTAATTATCGCTTGTATAAGAATCCCGAGGTTTCAAGGAGAATATATCAATTAAAGCAATGTGGATGAGCATTTGTGTTTTGTGTTGTGATGGGAGAGTTATTGCCTTCGCAATGTTCCGTGCTATTTATTTGCCTCCGCCTGTCTCTGTCACTCTCAGCGGGTGACTGTGCCGTCACAAGAGGCGTCTACATTGACAAGCATATTTGTTTTGCAAATAAATTAACGTTCTTGTGGGATGTGGCGCTTGAAAAGTTCTTCCCAGCACCCATTGGACATCAGTGGTACCTGCCTTGCTTTGAAGACCGAGCAAGCTTTGTGAAGGGAATTTTAAAGTACAGTATATGGAAGGTACCGGTATAAATATTTTTATGGAGAAGGAGAAAGACTGTGCTGTGGACGTGGGGAGGTTGAATTCCAGCGAAGAGGTTGGAGGTAAAGCTGCATACCTTTACTCTTTAGTTTATCTACTACCTGCTGTCAAACTTCACTCACCTTTCCCCATAAACTGAAACCCTATTTGTGTCGAATGGTCGCGATATCCGTCAACTGATTCATGGTTACGATTGATGTTTAGAATGCTGCAGAGTTGGGTCTCTCCAACTCAGACAGTCGATTAATTTTACAAGTTTGTTGAGTGTTGACTCTTCGCCAGTCACGACATATGACAAGTTTTGTTTGAGGTTTCGTACACAAAGTACAACTACAAGTCAAGATGCTTTCGGGGTGATAGCGAGGAGAAGGGTGTTAACAGGGGGGAGGGTGAGGGTGAGGGTTGAGGTCAGCGGGAGGTGTGAGGGTGGGGGCTTGGGATAGAGGGGGGGGGGGAGGGTGAGGTCAGCGGGAGGTGTGAGGGGCGGATTGGGGATAGCGGCGGGAGGGGGGGGGGGAGGGTGAGGTTAGCGGGAGGTGTGGGGGGCGGATTGGGGATAGCGGGGGGAAAAGGAGGGGGGGAGGTTGAGGTCAGCGGGAGGTGTGAGGGTGGGGGCTTGGGATAGAGGGGGGGGGGTTGAGGTTTGGGGGGGGGGAGGGGGTTAGGGAAAGCGGGGGGGGGGACAACCTGTAATTATAAAGCCAGTTTGTATCCGTCATGCTTCCAAACCTCTTTCGTGTGTGTGTGTGTGTGTGTGTGTGTGTGTGTGTGTGTGTGTGTGTGTGTGTGTGTGTGTGTGTGTGTGTGTGTGTGTGTGTGTGTGTGTGTGTGTCAGTGTGTGTGTGTGTGTGTGTGTGTGTGCGCATGTCCGTGAATAAAAGAGAGATAGAATTGTGAGGAACAGAAATGAAAAAACGAGGTGTGTGTGTTAGTGTAGTGTGTAGTGTGTAGTGTGTAGTGTAATGTGTAATGTGTAGTGTCGTGTAATGTGTCGTGTAATGTGTCTGTTTTCTACATTATTCTTGGGTAAAATGCCAGGGGCATAGAAAAGGCCCCTTTGTAGAAGGGTATTTAATTCTTTCAGCAAATTTACAAATTTAATTCTTACACCTGCATGAAGAAGTAAATGTATTTTATTTGCCAGATGTAGCCACATTATATGAACTTTTCTAGACCATTACTTGGTTCCTCCTCAGAACACAAGGGTAGTCCAGCATGCACACGAGATTTTTTGAATGCCCCTTATTAGTCCCCTACCGGTGTACACCGGAGGGGACTATAGGTTTGCACTCCGTCCCTCCCTCCGTCTGTCTGTCAGTCTGTCACGCAAAGAACCGTTTTCCGGACTTTTTTCCTAAACTCTTAATGCTAATGATTTCAAACTTGGAACATGGTTTCGTCATGATAAGTTACAGATCAAGTTCGAACTTCACGACGTTTCTATCATTTTTGACAAAGTTATGGCACTTTGAACTTTTGGAATTTCCCCAACAGTTTTCCGGATGACAGACTGCCGGCAGGGGACATGTATTACAGCGCAATACTCGGAATGCTTGTTTTGTATTGTTTGGCATTTTCTTCGAGCTATGGAATATCCCTTCTTTTCTATACTTTGCCACGTGGCACATTCCCTTTTATGAAGGAGCCTTTTCTATGCCCCTGGCATTTTGCACAAGATACATTTTAAATACGAACAGAATGCATTTGTTCATCACACAAGACTTTATCCAAGACGATATAAAAGACTTGAAAAAGTAAGGGAAAAAAGAAAAATTCTACCCAGACGGGATTTGAACCCACAATCCCCAGCTTGGGAGTGTGATGCCTTATCTATAGTGCGGGGGCCTATGTACTCAATTTCAAGTTCGTGTGCAGTTCATGTTAATTTTGCGCAACCACTATAAATGTATTCTACTGGGTCCTACTAATCGGAAAAATGATGTCGCCATTAATTTTCTGTTGACCGTTAGTGACCTTGACGCAAGGTCAAAGTTCAAACGTCATTACAGTGACCATACTTCACTCAAAGTATATCAACCTGGGTACCAAGATGTGGCAAATTTCACAATGAACATCGATTATGACATTTGTTTTGTCATTTTCCCTCTCAGATGTTTGCAATACAACAACAACAACAGGCATTTTAAGGCCATTTTCCCTGCTAGAGCGGGGGTTAGCCTTGCGGTCCCCATGACAATCTTCTCCATTTTGCCCTATTTTCTGCATCTCCCCTTGTTAACCCCCTTGCCCGTATTTCTTCTTCCACCATCTTTAGCCAAGTCTTTCTCGGTCTTCCCCGTCCTCTACTTCCTTCTACATTCATTTCCATCACTCTTCTCAACCAGTCACGTTCATCCTTTCTCAACACATGACCAATCCATCTCAAACTGTTTCTCTTCACAGCATCAATCACAGGCTCTATTCCGATCATCTTTCGCAATTCATCATTTGTATTCCTCTCTCTCAATGATACTCCACACATCCACCGAACCATTCACATTTCCACCCTTTCCAGCCTTCGTTGCTGCTCCACTTTCATTACCCATGTCTCGTTCCCATAAATCATAACACTTCTCACACATGCAGCATACACCTTTCCCTTCAGCTTCAACGACACTCCCCTCCTCGTCAGCATGCCACTCAGTTCCCGAAACTTCTTCCATGCACATCTCACTCCAGCAACCGTTGCCGAGTCTGATCCACCTTCTCCATTCAGCATGTCTCCGAGGTAGCAAAATGTTTTCACACCTTCCAGGTTCATGCCGTCTCCAAGATCCAACTCAACATTTCCTCCATCTGCAGCTCCCTCTGTGCAAGCCTTACACTTGAATGTAGTTGCCACACTGGTTAATGACCCTCTCAAACCACTACATTTTTGATGAACCCACTCAGCACACATTGTACATTGAATGGAATTCACTCCGACACCCTTCCTGCACACAGCACACAGCCACTTCTCAGTTCTTTCCACCTCACCACATGCTTTACCACTTGCCATCACCTTTGTTTTTCCGATATTCACCTTCAGACTTTGTGTCTCCATACATTCCTTCCCCTTGTTCAGCTTCTCCTTCAGTCCATCCATACTTTCTGCAATCAACACAAGATCATCTGCATATAACAACTCCCACGGTAAACCCTCCTTTACGTTCCGAGCCAGCACCTCCATCACTGCTACAAATTGTAGTGGACTTAGTACCGACCCCTGATGCATTCCCACCTTCACCTCAAACTCACCACTGTTCCCGTCCTTCGTCTTTACAGCTGTGCGCGCTCTTTTGCACATTGCCATCACTGCTCTGATCAACCATTCCTCCCCTCCTAACTACCTCAATGCCCATGTCACTACTTCATGTGGAACCCTATCGAATGCTTTCTCCAGATCAACAGTTCCTCTTCCTGGCATAAATCCAAACTGCATTTCGTCGATCTTCACTTTCTTCCTTATCCTCCTCTCCAAACCCTTTCCAATACCTTCATTCCATGCTCCAATAACTTTACCGCTCGATACCAGCCACAGTCCAGAGGGTCACCTTTCCCCTTGTATGGAGGGACGAGGGTACTCGGTTCCCAATCCACTGGAATGCGGCCTTCTTTCACCACCAGATTACAGATCTCTGTCATTCTCTTCACACCCCAACTTCCTGCTGCCTTCAACATATTTCAATGCTGCCTTCAAGATGTTTGCAATATGCAAATTAATAAGCAAATGACCTAATTAGAGAAAAAATATGCATAATTAGCATATGGTCTTCACCATACACGTAAATCCCATCACTTCACATTATTATTGAATGCCAATCATTAGTTACCATCTCAAATGTTTTCTGCTGGATCCTAAACCGGAAAAACGTTTTGTTAATGAGGCAAAAGATGAAATAGCGGAGTTAATTGGGACATACTATCCATCGCTAAATGAAATATTCTTTTCAAATTGATGAATTAAAATATCATTTACATCGTATGTTCGATCCAGGTTATCATTTGAAAGTATTAAATAATTTGACTTACCAATGGGCAGGAATAAAAATCAAGGTATGAATGAGGTTGACTGTAGACCTACATGTAGATACGACAGGTCATTGTATCTTACAAAAGCATTAATTCTTTATCTTAACAGGATTGGAGTCCTTCCCTGAAAAGAGCAAACAGAATATATGTGTGACGTGAACAAGCAAAGTGATTTGGACATCTGCCAGAATCAATTTTGTGTTTTTAGGCAACAAATTAAATGTTAAAAATACTAACAATGGCTAAAAACCCAACCAACATGAGCAACTGAGCATGGTGAATGAACAGTATAAAGAAAGCATTGGGAACTTGAATCCAAAAATCAATATTCTTGACGTCAAACTTATTTTGCTTGATCGCATCACATGGTTAAAATGACATTTGACATTTCACCTTGGGTCAAGGTAAGTAAAGTCAAGTGCATGTCAAAGGTCAGTTAATATCAAGAACATTACAACAGAAAACAATAAGCAACATATTTTTCCAGTTTAGGATCCAGCAGAACACATTTGAGATGGTAACTAATGATTGGCATTCAATAATAATGCGAAGTGATGGGATTTACGTGTATGGTGAAGACTATATGTTAATTATGCATATTTTTTCTCTAATTAGGTTATTTGCTTATTAATTTGCATATTGCAAACATCTGAGAGGGCAAATGACAAAACAAATGTCATAATCAATGTTCCTTGTGAAATTTGCCACATTTTGGTACCAAGGTCGATATACTTTGAATGAAGTATGGTCACTGTAATGACGTTTGAACTTTGACATTGAGTCAAGGTCACTAAAGGTCAACAGAAAAAATTGGCGACATCATTTTTCCGATTAGTAGGACCCAGTAGATTACATTTATGGTGGTTGCGCAAAATTAACATAATCTGCACACAAACTTGAAATTGAGTACATAGGCCCCCCCACTTATAAGGCCATTGAGCCAGCATGTTAGAATTTTTTTTTTTTTAAAGGTGTATAAAGTGTGTATATATGTATATTTATATATACTGTACAATATACCAGCAGAAGCCGAGAAACGAATTTTCAGTCCTCATGTTAAAGTTGCATACAGAGAAACCGTCCCCAAAAAAGAAAGGGGTGCTTTGCGACTCCCTTGATTTCCATACAATAAGCAATTTTATGTGGTACAATTACTCATAATGATGCTGAAATTCAGGTTTCAGAATAATTACGTTTTAATTACGAACAAAATGCATTTCCTCATTGTACAAGATGTTTGTTTGCTCATTATTCAACACGATATAAAAGACTTGAAAAAGTAAGGGGAAATAAATATTCAACCCAGATGGGATTGCGAAGCCACAATTCTCAGCTGGAGAGTCTGATGCTTATCCATTAGGCCATACGTTAGATTTGTGTAATAATATTTTGAAGAGTTATAAAGTGTGTATATATATATTTTTATATATTTATTTATGTATATGTATATGTATTCATATATATTTAATTTTAAAGCAAAAGACTATGGCACTTAGGTGGAATTTGTATTGAAAGCCATTACTGTGGTTTGAAAGCCACTAGATCTATTGGCCGATGTATATTCCAAGTCTCAGCTAGTTTCAATGTATAACTTTTGAGATATGAGCGCAAACACATTTTGGATGGACGGACAGACACCAATGTGATTTTGAGGGTTTTCTAAATCTAACTCAAGAATGCACAAACAGACGTTACTGAAATTTTGAACATATTACCTCAACATACAAAGCATTTATTTCTGAAATTTGCAACCGATTTCATCCAGTAGCATCCGAGAAACGCATTTTCAGTCCCCATGTAAAAGCTACATACAGAGAAACGATCCCTTATATAAAGGGAGGGGTGCCTTGCGCCTCCCTTTGATAGTACATAATGATTTATTTTCATTCTTCAACCCATTTGAGTAAGCATACTATCAGATAGGATTGATTTAACCTTAAAACACCGCAGAAACAGTGGCAAAATGAAGTGTAATGATCGAGTAAAGGTTTACACTAATGAGTGCATTATGTGAGGAGAAGAAATACACACAGGTTTGGAGGAACGAAAGTGAAATCCAGAAATGGAGGCACACCATCCATGATCCATGTTAGATGCGCACACCATCAATGGAGTAGAGAATATGAAAAGAGAACAGTTGTGAAGAAATCAAAGAATGACCGCACTGTGGTCACAACCTGCGACACAATCCGGTCATGGGCCGATTGGGAAACACATTTAAAGCACACTTAAAATATGACAGGGCAGCAACAACACCAAGCAGTGTGTAATCAGCAGAGGCCTACAGGCCTAATGTGTTAGGCCCCACCAGAAAACCAAGATGGCGGCCATATCATTTCCTCTCGGTGCTATGGTGAATGGAGTCAAGCGATATATGTGGGTGTGGTCCGGCAGGTGTCCAACCAATGGGTGCACACTTCAAAAATCGCATTTCAAAAATTAGTAAATTCTTCAGGATGCCGGTGATAACCTGCCTAGTCTTGGTGAAGGAAACCGTGGGATCTTCAACATACACCAACTAATGATAATAGACAGGCCACCCAACTGTTATGTCTGTTAGTGCTAATCATATGCACACTGGACATAACAGACATAGCAGATGGTTGTCTCTTGCACTTTATCAAACTTTTCCTGAATCAAAAATGATGATCAGATGATTTTGTTTTTCGTTCATTATTCTGTTAATGCAACATAATCTTTGTCGAAAAGTAAATTTAGAGGTAGGGAGAGAAAATGAAATGAAGATGTGCAGAAAAATGCAACAAGTAGATAAAAAGGTGAATAGATGAAAGTGAAGAGTGATGGAAATACAGAGAGAAAAGGATAGACCGTGAACATGAGGAACGAGTGAAGAAAATAAATAGTTGTAAAAAGAAAAAGAATGACAATGAAATAGAGCTACTGTATTTATTTAAATTGCATTTGTCGATCTGGATACGAATATGATAATTTTTTGTAATGTTTTCTGATTCTTCACCATTGAGAGATTGGGCCAAAAATATATATAGCAGGATATATCAAAAACTTGTTGACAGATTCAGACGAAACCTGGTGGGCAGGTTGGCTGTGTGACGAGCAAGAATTGATTCAATTTTGGTGAAGATCTGGATCCGGATACGAGAATATTATTATTATTATTTTAAAAGTGATTCTTCACCATTGAGAGATGGGGCCAAAAACGATGTATAGCACGATATTTCAAAAAGTTATGGACGAGTTATGACAAAACTTGGTGGATGGGTTGGTTTGGTGACAATAACAAGTCTTTTCGATTTTGGTTCAAGTCCAGATCCAGATCCGGCCTATCAGTCGGATACAACCTGTAAAATGTTCAGCCTGAAAGAGGTATGCTCTCTACCCAGTGTCGTTCTAGTTGGGCAATAAAATTGTCAGCCTGTTCAAGCATACAATAAATGGTAGAGATGGCATCTGTGCTTTAGCCCTATTTTGTTCACAATATTTGCAGTTGAAAATTGCCTTCATTCCAAATATATACTTCGCATTGTAAACATTTCATAATACGGGACTTTTGAAATGATGAATGAATGCTAATGATGACGTTATAATTTGACAGGGACAACACTTTGTCTGATAAGTTTGAAATTTCTTGAGCGTGATCGACATAACAATTATATTAGAGAATATAAAATTTTGATGTCATTGTTCATGTGGTCTGGCAGCCATCTTGGATCAAAGAAAAAAAACCCTTAAAAAACAGAAGGGTTGGCTCACACCAAGTTGACTGTGCAGTGTTACTATTCTATGAATATCATCTGGTTTGAAATGTGTAATTCATTTAGTCTTTTAAACATCATTTTCAGCATTTAAAGAAAGAGAAGCAATTTCAATTTCAAAATGCAATTTCAAAATTTTCTAACCACAATTGTGTCTTCGATAAAAAATCTGACTTAAAATATATAGAAAATACGAGTAAACTCCGTGAATGAGAGGTGTCGAGCTCCTACCATTTCCCATTCAGTAGTAGCTATCCGTCAGATGATTTGCTAGAACGCGCCCGTCTACGATCCTTCGGGCCTTGCACCGACCCATGTCATCTGGATTTTGCAGTACGGAAGGCTGCAACATCTCAACTTTTTGGCCAAACTGAAAAGTTCTCTAACTCTGTCATTGTGCGGAGGCATAGCCCTTTCTCTCGGGTACTTTTCCATGTATTTTCGTGAGCCATTTTGTGAGACAGCTTTGTGCGACATTTTAGGTAACGATCCATATTGTGCTCGCACAATATGCAGAAACTTGCCGCAATCAACATTGCCGCTAAGGGGTTATGCACGTGTGTGCTGAGCATTCTGCGGTGGATTATGTCATTTCAAAACTCATGTATTTGTCTTGTACTTTACCAGATGTCATGCTTATGCACTGAATACATAATTTCAGAGATTTTTAAAAATCCTTGCTAGAGGGAAGGCTATTTTGGAGGAGGGAGAGGTGGAGGGAGGGGGTCACGCAAAGTGTCACCAGGTGTCACAGGGGAGGCGGTGTCAAAAATGAGTTATATGTATTTTGTGTACGACCCCTAATATGTTTTCTCATGTTGGGCAATCGACAATATGGTGTCAGAGATCTATCTTGCTTGTTTAGATGCATCATCAACACGAGGAAAATCGAAGACGTTGATTTGGGAGAAAACAAGAAAGAAAAGGAAATGTCAAGTCAAAACCCCAGGATCGGCTGCTGTAGACAAGCAGGCTGTGGCAGGACTTGCTGAGCTGCCTTTCAGAAACACAGACATCCAGGCAGAATTCTCGAGTGAGGTTACCCATTGCTCCTCTCTTATTAATTGCATGTTAACACACCAGGGTTCTGCCTATTTTGGGTTGAGAACAGAGGTCTACAATCATCATGAGTTACAGTTAGAGTGTGAGAAATGCTAATAAAACACATTGCAAGTATTGCCATAGTGAAATGGTAGTGGTGTAACTGCATATTCAGGTATCTCTCGATTTATGAAAGGAATGTGTTACTGGAGAACGGACGGTAAACCAAAAAAAAAACATAAATCGAAAATGCTTTTTGCACTATTTTAACTCGTGAGGTACCCGTGCCATGCACGGGTGGGAGGCCAGAAGCAAACAGACAATGCAGAAACAGCGAATGCTGAAGCATGAAACCAATGAATTCCACATTCCTGTAGCACCTTCAGTCGCACGTCAGACATGGACAGCAAGTTCGTGAAGGACGTCCATGAAAAACAAATGGGTACGTTCACGTATGGAAACATCGATCGTGGGTCCGTGGCGAATCTGCATATGGCGATCCGTGGATTTCACATTTAGAAAGTAGAAATCATCATGGCATTTCGTCATTCACTTGAACTCGATATCTCTTTTTTTCATTCCAAACAGCATAACTCCAATCGCAAATTAAATAGCATTAATATAAAAAATAAACTTTTAACAACATTCGTGACATAAACAAATATTTAAATCCTGATGTGAAGTTCCGTACGGTTGGGTGAATACAATTACGAATTCAAAATCGTAATTGTATTCACTCAATTCCAATCATCAATTGATACCTTAACAAAATACTGTTTTAAATGACGGTTGAATTGGGATATTATCAAACCCACTCATTGCCGTAATCTGTCCACTTCCGCATTTGCGGCAGGTTCATAATTCTCATCAAAATCTAAACTATTTGTAGAATTTCAATAAAAGCCACATTACTGTTCATATCGGTAAATATTATTCCATCGTGTTTGGAAAAACTGGAAAAATTGGAAAATTGGAACAACAATATAGCCTGGGAGAGGCTCCTGATGGTAGAACACGTTCAATCATAGAAAACGTTCGAAAACGTGGCTCATTTTCGGCTATTGAATGCTGCAGCAAATAAACAAAAGGCCAGGCCGAACTATTTTGTGGCGATTCCCATCAGAGACCCAAAGATGATCTTAGCATTGAATAAAACTGCATTTGTTTCACTTTTTCAATGTTCAAGGGTTTGATATCTTTATAAGGATAATATTAATTCATATGTCAGCCTTATATGTACCCCCCTACTCCAGGGGGTCCCAGGATTACCCACCCAAAATATCGTTGCGATCGGTTCAGCCGTTTTTGCGGTACCTGGGAACGGACAGACGGGCATTGGGTGAATTATAGTAAGATGGTAAAAAAAGGGGATGCGTACCTGACCCAACATTTTCGGCCTCCCTAACATATTTTATTCAGCTGTAATGTAAGAAAAATATTTTTGATGTGATAAGTATGTGTGTACCCTGGATTAGAATAGGTACACCGTATCCCTGCGTGTCGTAAGAGGCGACTAAGAGGGTTGGCGTCAGGAAGGGCATCCGGCCATAAAAACATTGCCTCAAAAAGAGAACCATGACGATTACTACTACATATGGGCAGGGTACAGCCCGAAGTGGAGATCGGTTTCTGAGGTTTGGGACATGGAATGTAGGGACAATGACAGGGAGATCAGGAGAAGTGGTGGAAGTATTGGTCAGAAGAAGAGTGGACATATGTTATGTGCAAGAGACGAGATGGAAGGGAAGTGGTGTGAGAATGGTGAAGGGTAGGCAGGGACAGAAATACAAGTTTGTGTGGCATGGGTGCCTGGAGGGTGTGAATGGTGTTGGTGTCCTGTTTTCTGAGGAGTTTGTAGACAGTGTGGTGAGTGTGACTAGAGTGAGTGATAGGTTGATGATGGTGAAATGGACGATTGGAAAGCTCTTGGTGAACGTCATCTCGGGATATGCTCCGCAGGTTGGTCGGAGCGATGAAGAGAAGGACAAGTTCTGGTGTGCGATAGCAAAGCTGATGGAAAACGTGAAAGATGAGGAAGTTGTTGTGGTAGGAGGAGACCTAAATGGACATGTGGGAAGGAGTATGGATGGTTTTGAGGGAGTTCATGGGGGTTACGGATATGGTGTGAGAAATGGAGAAGGTGAAAGGATTTTGGAGTTTGCTGATGGAGCTGCTTTGTTGATTTGTAATACTCAGTTCCAGAAAGAGGAAAATAAGCTTGTTTACATACACGGCAGGTGGGTCGACGACAACCGTTGACTACCTGATGGTGCGTAGGCGAGATAGGGGGCACCTCCGGGACACAAAGGTGATCCCGGGGGAGGAGGCTGTTTCACAGCACCACTTGGTTGTCTGCGACATAAGGGTGAAAGGTGCGAGGAGAGCTCGGCAGGTGAAGTACCAACCGAGAATGAAGGTGTGGATGTTGAAAGAGGTGACAGTAAGGGAGGCATTAAAAGAGAGGCTGAGTAGGGTAGAGGATGATGTGGTTGAGCTTGAAAGTGGTTGGATGTCAATGAAAGCTAGTCTGTTGGGAGCCGTTGGTGAGGTATGTGGATGGACAAAAGGACCACCGAGGCACTCGGAAACATGGTGGTGGGATGATGAAGTTGGAAAGAGGATTGACGAGAAGAGGAAGAAGTTTAAGGAGTGGCAGAAGGCGAAGGGTACGGGAGCAGAAACAGCAGAGCATGAAAGTTATAAGGCAGCCAAGAAGGCTGCAAAGAAAGAGGTAGCAAAGGTGCAGGAGGCATGTAGGAAAATGTTCGGAGAACGCTTGGATTCGGAAGAGGGTCAGAGAGCAGTATTCAGGATTGCAAAGCAGATAGCGAAAGAGAGGTGTGATGTGATGGGTGTGAGTTGCTTGAAGGATGAAGTGGGACAAATCTTTGTGGACCCAGATGGAATTAAAGGAAGATGGAAAAGATATATGGAAATGCTGTTGAATACAGAGAATGAATGGGATGGCAACATAGAGAGTAACCCAGTTTTAGGACCGGCAGAGAAGATAACTGAGAAGGAAGTTGAGGAAGCGATAAAAGCAATGAAGAGTAGAAAGGCGGGAGGGCCGACGGGAGTTGTGGGAGATATGTTGAAGGCAGCAGGAAGTTTGGGTGTGAAGAGAATGACAGAGATCTGTAATCTGGCGGTGAAAGAAGGCCGCATTCCAGTGGATTGGGAACTGAGTACCCTCGTCCCTCTATACAAGGGGAAAGGTGACCCTCTAGAGTGTGGCTCGTACTGAGCGATAAAGTTATTGGAGCATGGAATGAAGGTATTGGAAAGGGTGTTGGAGAGGAGGATAAGGAAGAAAGTGAAGATCGACGAAATGCAGTTTGGATTTATGCCAGGAAGAGGAACGACAGACGTGCTTTTATTGTGAGGCAGTTGCAGGAGAAGTACATGGAGAAGAGGAAGAAGTTGTTTCTTGGGTTTGTTGATCTGGAGAAAGCATTCGATAGGGTTCCACGCAAAGTATTGACATGGGCAATGAGGAAGTTAGGAGTGGAGGAATGGTTGATCAGAGTAGTGATGGCAATGTACAAAAGAGCGCGCACAGCTGTAAGGATGAAGGACGGGAACAGTGGTGAGTTTGAGGTGAAGGTGGGAGTGCATCAGGGGTCAGTACTAAGTCCACTACTATTGGTAGCTGTGATGCAGGTGCTGGCTCAGAACGTAAAGGAGGGTTTACCGTGGGAGTTGTTGTATGCAGATGATCTGGTGTTGATTGCGGAAAGTATGGATGGACTGAAGGAAAAGATGAACAAGTGGAAGGTCTGAAGTATGGAGTACTGAAGTATGGTCTGAAGTATGGTCTGAAGTATGGTCTGAAGTATGGTCTGAAGTATGGTCTGAAGTCTGGAGACAAAAGGTTTGAAGGTGAATATCGGAAAGACGAAGGTGATGGCAAGTGGTAAAGCATGTGGTGAGGTGGAAAGAACTGGGAAGTGGCCCTGTGCTGTGTGCAGGAAGGGTGTCGGAGTAAACTCCATTCAATGTACAATGTGTGCTGAGTGGGTTCATCAAAAATGTTGTGGTCTGAGAGGGTCATTAACCAGTGTGGCAGCTACATTCAAATGTAAGGTGTGCACAGAGGGAGCTGCAGATGGAGGAAATGCTGAGTTGGATCTTGGAGACAGCGTGAAGCTGGAAGGTGTGAAAACATTTTGCTACCTTGGAGACATGCTGAATGGAGAAGGTGGATCAGACTCGGCAACGGTTGCTCGAGTGAGATGTGCATGGAAGAAGTTTCGGGAACTGAGTGGCGTGCTGATGAGGAGGGGAGTGTCGTTGAAGCTGAAGGGAAAGGTGTATGCTGCATGTGTGAGAAGTGTTGTGATTTATGGGAGCGAGACATGGGTAATGAACGTAGAACAGCAACAAAGGTTGGAAAGGGTGGAAATGCGAATGGTTCGATGGATGTGCGGAGTATCGTTGAGAGAGAGGAAGACAAATGATGAATTGCGAAAAATGATGGGAATAGAGCCTGTGATTGATGTTGTGAAGAGGAACAGGTTGAGATGGTTTGGTCATGTGTTGAGGAAGGATGAAAGTGACTGGTTGAGAAGAGTAATGGAAATGAATGTAGAAGGAAGTAGATTACGGGGAAGACCGAGAAAGACTTGGCCAAAGATGGTGGAAGAAGAAATGCGGGCAAGGGGGTTAACAAGGAGAGATGCAGAAAATGGGGCAAGATGGAGAAGATTGTAATGGGGACCGCAAGGCTAACCCCCGCTCTAGCAGGGAAAATGGCCTTAAAATGCATGTTGTTGTTGTTGTTGTTGAGGTGTTTTCATTATGTGTTTTATGGCTGTGAGGTGTTTTAAATTACTTGGTGGTGAGGTGTTTTGAATTACTTGGTGAGGTGTTTTGAATTACGTGGTGGTGAGGTGTAATCGTCCCAAACTTGCAGTCTGCACCTACCCCTCCCCTATGTGTGTGCTGAGGGGTTCTTTCTTGAAAAAAAAAACATTCAACCTAAATCTTCAACCTAAATTGCCTATAAAAATGTAGTATCACAAACACAACCTAGAATCCGGGCACTCGGTAGAGCGCATACCTTCGCCGCAGCTACTGTTCTGTACTTGGCATGGGAGTGTATGCGATGTGAAACTTTATGTGAAATGCGATCGATTTTTAAAAATCAGAATTTGAGCAAATCTGTTTCATTCGTCTGTTAATATGCCTCCCCGATTGACAAATCTGCAATTTGAATTTCATTTGAGGTTGAAATGATTGCGGGAGATCGCGTTATAGTGATGACGTCTTGGATGGACATCCTCTTCTTCAGTCGCTCATAACCTTGAGTGAAATACGATCGAGTTAAAAATAGTCAGAATTTGAGCAAATCTGTTTCATTCGTTTGTTAATATGCCTCATCTCTTGACAAATCTGCAATTATAATTTTTATTGAGGTTGAAATGATCGCGGGAGATTGCGTTATAGTGATGACGTCCTGGATGGACATCTTCTTCTTCAGTCGCGCATAACTTTGAGTGAAATACGATCGAGTTAAAAATAGTCAGAATTTGAGCAAATCTGTTTCATTCGTTTGTTAATATGCCTCATCTATTGTCAAATCTGCAATTATAATTTTTTTTGAGGTTGAAATGATCGCGGGAGATCGCGTTATAGTGATGACGTCCTGGATGGACATCTTCTTCTTCAGTCGCGCATAACTTTGAGTGAAATACGATCGAGTTAAAAATAGTCAGAATTTGAGCAAATCTGTTTCCCAAAATCTAATCAAATGTGTCCCGTATAATAACCAATCATCCCACCAAATTTCATGCAATTCGGTTGAATACTTTTTGAGTTATGCGATTAACATACACACACACAGACATACAAATAAATACACAGCGATCAAAACATAACCTTCCGCTTTTGCGAAGGTAAAAATACATTTGTGCAAAGTAGTTGTTTGTATTAATGATTGGTGTAAATCATGACAACACAGCAACTCAGGTACAGTCATTAGCCTCAGATAAAATAAGCCCGTTCCTCAGTAACGACAGTAAAGCCAGTATATATATTGTAACGGATTTGGGAAACCCTGCACTTGGTGTAATTATTGTAAATACCACCCTCTGTAAATGTAATGATTCTTGTAAATACCTCAGTTTCATGTAACGATCAAAGGTCGTCCTTTTAGTTAGTCCATCGCACACACGTAGAGAACCATAGGATCCCTCAATAGTTATATCATTATTATGTGTTCCAGTTTAAGGCTCTGTTTTCCATTAGTTGACTCTGCATTGCACCAAATCAAATAAGATAGATCCCCTACAATATCGCCGTGGCCTCCAAAGCGCCAGCATGGCGGCGTTCGCCACTGTTGCATTGGGTGGTTGTTATTGGCATCATCATCGCCCCAAAATCCATTGAACACGAGGTCATCTCGGAGCAGAAGGTGGGAGGAGTCAGCCAAGCGCCAGGAACAAGGCGTGGCTCTGCCAGCACCTCATCAAGGGGCGGGACCGGTGAGCCCTCGCGACCAACCAAGGCCGAGGCGAGCTCACCGGTGGGCGTTTCCAAAAGGCAGGCGGCTTGATCGCACCAGGCGCAATATAAGCGCAAGCCTATTCAGGAAGATGCGTGATCCAGCTGAACCGGAGAAGACAGAAAGACGTGAGGGGGTGCTGATATTGCGGCAATAAACCGAGACCCTCTAGGGGCCCTATTGTCGCCGGTTGTGAAGATGCAGAGCTGCCGGCTGCTGTTCGCTCCGAGCCCGGAGCGTGAACTTCAATGCTTACCGCTGCCTGGATCCTTCTCCCTCCCTGACGCATCCTTACCATCGGCCTGGACCATTCGCTCCCTGAGCCATTCCTGCCTGCAATTTCCCTTTGTCGTGCAAGTCCGTGGTCTGTCCTTTGTGTTGTCTGGGTATAAGTTAAGCCTGGTAAAGAATTGCTCTGTGTAGTATCTGCTTCTTCCTCTTCCCTGTAAATTACTTCGTTCTTCTTTTCTTCTTTGGGTTATTGTACATAATTGATAAATATCTGTTCCTCCATTCTTTGATTTCTTCTTTCTCATCCGATCGCTTTAGAGATTTCCCAATTGAGTTCCTGTGATGTGATTTTGGCCAACGCATATGAATCGGGTTTAGTCTTTGCGAATAGTTCGAACCGTGGGCTGCTAAAACCGTTCTGCAAATAACATCTTGCCCGTGGTTTCGAGCGGAGTTGCCCACCTGCCTCTTGGAGGGAGACGGCCAGTGCAAATAGAAGGGGGATTAACCCCCCCCCCCCCGCTAAGGGGAGCGCCGTCCTCCGTTTCCGTAACAATTGGTGTCAGGAGCGAGATTCGGACCCGAAGTGCGCTTAACGCACTCGAAATTACAAGCGGCCGAAATTATTATTAATATTCCAAATTAATAATCGTGCCATGGATAATCAAGGCGACAGGATGCCGGTGGGGGTAGAAGAAGAAGAGGTAGAGTCAACCCAGGACCAAGGGGAGGATTTGGGAGTAATGGAGGAAGGCAATACGTATTCGGTAGCTGAGGTTTCAGGCGCAAAAGATGGTGGCGGCGCACACGAGGTTAGAAGCGCACAAAATGGCGCCGCTCGTGTGGGTGCGGCAGCCGCGCCCGCGGCGCCGGTGAATTTGAACCTCTTCATGGTGCAAATGGAGGCCCTCATGCTAAAGATGGGTGAGCGATTAGAAAGTAAAATAGACACCCAAAAGGAAGAAACGAGAGCTCAGGGTGAGCAATTGAGAAATGATATGGGAAACCAAATTGGAGGTTTGGAAAACAGAATGGGGGAGCAATTGGGAAATCAAATCGGGGGGCTAGAAGCCAAATTTGAGGGTTTAGACAATAAATTTGGGGGGACAGACAACAGGTTGGAAGGGCTGGAAGGTAAATTGGGGGGCCAACTGGAGGACGTGGGTAATCAAATTGGGGAAATGAAGGATGGGTTAACGGAGTTGGAAAATAGAATGGCTGCCCAGGAGAACCAGATGGAAGGGGTGAAGAATGGGTTAGGGGGGTTAGAAAACACCATGGAAGGCAAATTGAGGGAAATAGGGGAGCAATCCGCCCGGGAAATTAAACAGATGGGGAATCAGATAGAGGAGGTGAAAATCGGGTTAGAAACCAAATTGGATGCCCAGAGGAATGATTTGGAGCAGATGAGGGCGGCATCTACCAAAGAAATGGGAGAAATGTGTGAGGAGATCAGACGAGGTGTGGGCGAAGAGGTCGCGGGGGTACGCGAGGAGGTAAAGCGGGGTGAGGAGCGTATGGAGAAAGAGGTGAGAAATAGTACGGCTAGGTTACAGGGGGGGCATAGAAGATCTGACGAGGGGAGTAGAGCAGCTGACGGTGGGACAAAAGGAGTTAGGGGAGCAAGTAGAAAAGAACACTGCGGTAATCGGGGGGTTGAAGGCGACACAGAAAGAGATAAAAAAAGGAACTTATAGCGACGAAGAGGGAATGCCAGATGGTACACGAGGGGTTGACAAAGAGGTTGGACGAGGTGACAGAGGCAATGGAGACAAAAGAACGGGAAGTAAGAACGCACATAGAGATGACCAAGGTGGCCTTAGAGGAAGAAATTGAGGGGGCGCACCGGGAAATAAAAGAGGTAAAGCAAAAATTAGAGGATGTAGAAGAGGGTTGAGTGAAATTAAGAAGAGACGGAGGGAAACTCAGAGGGAGATAAAGGAGGAAGTGATGGATTATGTACAAGGTCTGTGCTCAAATCGTGATGATTTGCTTACTGACCAAATAAAAAGTTTGCAGGTGGTGGAGGAGGAGCGAAGACGAGGTGCCGAGGTGAGTGGCGATATACTCGGAAATGTATATGGTGTGAGGGGAGATTCAGTGGGCTTGGGTGTTGGTTTCGACCCGGGCGTTCGTGGGAGGCCGCTGATGAGGTGTGCGACAGGTGCGGAGTGTGTGGAAGGAGTAGGTGTGCAAGGAGGTCCGACTATGGGGAGTGCGAGGGGTATGGGTGAGCAAGGGTGTGCAGGTATGGAGTGGGTAGCTGGTTGCGGAAGGGCGACCCAGGCATCGACACCGATAGGGGTAGTGTTTGGATGGACGGGGGATGCACGGGAGCCCCCCGGGAATCGTGTACTGTGGGGGCCCGGACGGTTCGGCCCCGCGCTGATCCCGCAAGGAGTGACGCACGGGGTCCGGCCTTCGGGCGCCCACAAGGTCCCACTCGCGCCGCATGACGGCAAGATTGATCTGAGGGCGTACCTGGCGCAGTTTGAATACGTGTGTAGAGGCAACGGTTGGAATCCGGCGAAGGTGGAGTACACCTTGTGGGGGCACTGCGCGGCGTGGCGGCGGAGGTGCTGACAGCTTTACCACCGGGTGCTCTCACCTTGCCAGCTCTCCGCGCGACCTTAATTAATAGATTTGGTATTGAACAGCAAAGCGAGCTTGTTAAAGCTCAACTTGCGCAGCGAAAACGCAAGCCCCAGGAGACCATCAGGGAACTTGCCCATGACATTCGCCGTGCAGTCGGAATCGCACACACGGACATGGCAGCGAGTTCCCAGGAAAGCCTGGCGCTGGATCACTTTATCCAGGCTCTTCCGGATCCGGAGCTCCGACAACAGCTCGCCATGTGGCGCCCGCAGACCATGAGCCAGGCGGCCGACGCTGCAGCCCGTTGGGAAGCAGCGAGGCCCCTGGCCCGGGGAGGCAAGCGCCACACAGTGGCGGTGAGTCAGGTAGGGCCCGTGATGGGTGGCGGCCCCCCTAGGGGGCCCTGACCTGGAGAGCATGGTCCGGAGGCTGGTGGATCGGTGCCTGGCGGGACCTGGACCATGGCAGGCGGCCCCAGCGGTGGCACCCGGTGGGCCACGGCAGAGTACACCAATTCGGACCTTTAGGGGGGGGAAATTTGGAATACCGGAGGCAAGCACCTTACCAGGTGAGGTGTTATAATTGTGCTCGGCTGGGTCACCGTGCGTGGGAGTGTCGAGCTCCGCGCTGGGATGGTCCCCGCCAGCCGATGCCCTCAACCCCGCCCCGTATCGATCGGCCTAGCCGACCTCGGACACCCCCCCGCCAGGGCCCAGGAAACTAGAACTTGCCGGGCATGTAGGGCGGTGTTCGGCAGGAGGGGATGGAGGAAAGCCCTCATTGACGTGACAGGTCATTCATTGTGGCCAAATTGGAACAGGTAGTTTGACAATTCGATGCAAAATTGCCGGCGTGGGGGTAGACGCCATTGTGGATACGGGAGCCAGCGCCACGATCATCAGCCCCGTGATCCTTAATTCGAATGCAGACGGCTGGGATAAAATCGAGCGTCTGGAAAATCATAGTTTGCAGCTGGCTACCGGGGCAACGGCTCCGATCATAGGGCGTGGTTTTGTAACCCTCAAGTTGGGATCGGTAAAGCAAGAGATAGAGGTTTGGGTGGCGGAGGTGTGCGACCCATGCTTGATAGGGTTGGATTTGTTGACTGCCAGCGGTTGTAAAATCGACTTGTGCCGGGGGATCCTGCAAGTGGGAGTGGAAGAGCTACCATTGGAGGGGGTGAGCACGGCCGAGAGGGTGGAGCTGGAGGCTCCCGAGGCCGTGACCATCCCTCCGGGGGCCGAGGCCATAGTGCCGGCCCGATGGTCAGCTCGCCCGACATGGCAGGAATCCTGCGGCCTGGTCGAACCGGTGGCAGCACGATCCATACCTGGCTTAATCGTGGGCCGCACCCTTGTAAAAACGGACGGGCCGGTGGTGGCCGTCCGAGTCATTAATATTAGTACAGAACCACGCACTATAGTGAGGGGCACAAAGGTAGCGGGCTGCACCCCATTTAGAGAAGTCGCATTGGTGAGGGGCGAGAACGTTCAGCCGAGCCGGCCCTAGGGGGAGCCTTCAATAAGTACTAGGAATTGGCCCGATCCCATTTGCGAGATGGTAAATCGTAGTAGCGTAGAGTTGGGAGGTACCCAGAGGGAGGCCTTACACAAACTGGTTGGATCCCATTTGGATCTCTTCTCCTTGTCCCCCGAGGATATTGGACGTACGGGCCTGGTGAAACATGAGATCCACACCGGTGAGGTCCGGCCTATTCGTCGCCAGCTAAACGTGGACTATCGCCAGCTAAACAACGTGACACTCAAGGACTCGTATCCCCTGCCAAGAATTGATGACAACCTCAATGCCGTTGCAGGCTCAAATTGGTTTTCAACTTTAGACCTCAAGAGTGGGTATTGGCAGGTGGAGATGGATAGGACAGGGAAGGAGAAAACGGCATTTTCCACAGGTAAGGGGCTGTATCAGTTCACTGTGATGCCGTTTGGTTTGTGTCACGACCCCGCCACCTTTGAGCGATTAATGGAACATGTACTAGGCGGCATGCCATGGCAATCATGCCTGGTATACCTGGATGACGTCCTAGTACATGCCAAGACATTCCCCCAGGCGATAGCTAATTTGGACCATGAGTTCGGGTGCCTCAGACAGGCAGGGTTGAAGCTGAGCCCGAGTAAGTGCACCTTGTTTGCAAGAGAGGTGGCTTATCTAGGTCACGTTATCGGCCGTGAGGGGGTAAAAACGGACCCAGGCAAAATTACAGCGGTAGAGGAGTGGCCCGCACCACGTACCATCAAGGAGGTGCGGGGATTTTTGGGACTCTGCTCCTACTACCGGCGCTTTGTGGCGAAATTTGCGGAGTTGGCCCGTCCCCTTCACCGGCTTACGGAGAAGGGGACGCGATTTAATTGGACAAGGGAGTGCCAAGAGGCCTTCCTAAAATTGAAGGGGTGTTTGACATCCGCACCCCTTCTAGCTTACCCCACTAGTAACGGGACATTTACCCTGGACACGGATGCGAGCCAGGAAGGATTGGGCCCAGTTTTGTCTCAGACACAGGAGGGCGTGGAGAGAGTGATTGGTTATTATAGTCGGGCCTTAAGTAGGCCCGAACGAAATTATTGCGTCACCCGCAAGGAACTATTGGCTATGCTGGCTGCCATGAACCATTTCCACCCGTACCTGTACGGGCGGAAATTTTCGGTTCGTACTGACCATTCCTCCTTGCAATGGCTCCTTCGGTTAAAGGAACCGGAGGGCCAAATTGCAAGGTGGTTGGAAAGGTTGCAGCAGTACGATTTTGATGTGACCCATAGGGCCAGGAAGGCCCATGGTAATGCTGACGCACTCTCTCGGCGTCCTTGTCTGGGGGAAAACTGTAAATTTTGTGCGAGACACGAGGAGAGGGAGCAATTGGGCGATTCTGCCCCGATTCTCGTTGTCCGGGCAACCCGTGTGAGAGGGCCAATTTTGCCACTAACCGCAGATGAAGAATTCGGAACATTGGCATGGAGCACGGCCCAGCAGGAGGATCCCGTCCTGGGACCGGTGTACAAATGGGTCAAATTGGGACAAAGACCAAAGAGGGAAGAGGTCACCCCCCTCGGGGCGCAAACGAAGGCGTATTGGGCTCAGTGGCAGACCCTGGAATTGAAGGATAACATCTTATATCGCAAGTGGGTGGAGGTTCCCTCTGAGAGAACTTCCTGGCTGGTGATAGTCCCTGACAAATTTAAGAACGTCATATTACAAAAGGTGCATGGTACCCGCTGCGGCGGCCATTTCGGCAGGACAAAGACAACATCTCGGGTCCGCCGGATGTTCTATTGGGTTAATATGGGGCGCGACCTACAGGACTGGTGTCGGAGATGCGACGCCTGTTCTGCCAAAAAGGGGCCAGCACGGAGGATGAGGGCCCCCCTTCAATTACACCAGGTGGGGGCCCCCCTTGAGCGAGTGGCTATGGATATTCTCGGACCGCTGCCCCGCACCCGCCAAGGTAATAAGTACATCCTCGTTGTAATGGACTATTTCACCAAGTGGCCGGAGGCCTACGCCCTCCCCAACCAAGGTTTATTCAAAAGGTTTTTGTCCATGAACTGTTTTCAAAAGGTAAAAAAGTTAATGTTAAAAGAAACAGGAAACCGGATCGGGAACCGGACGACGAAGAGGAAGAAGAGGGAGAAAGAGGGCGGAGCGAGAGAGTGGGAGAAGAAGGAGCCGAGTTATTTGCGGTCTGGAGCGAACGTTGGCGAACAACAGTCACTTGCGAACTTTCGGGTTTCCCATGGAAGGGATTCCTGCGACAGAGTGGTTAGCTCTGTGACAGATTAACCTGCGTGTCAGGTTTTGCAATCGATTCAGGAGAGAATCATCGCCGGGCCGTTGCGCCACGAGACTGGGCTGTCGGCCATTTTGACTCGCGCAGGACTTGTGCTTCGCTCGTGGTTTCGTCTCTTTTCGACCATTTTCACCGCAATCATACGTCGATCTGGGGCGTGTGTGTGACGTGGCTTTTTGAAGGTTAATTCGTCCATACCCGAGGGTGTGATCTCTCAGTCACCTGTAGGGCGCCTTTGGATTTCCCAGTCGCCTTGAGGGCACCTTTGTACAGCTTCGGCTGTGTGACTGTACTTGCCATCCGCACGGGATTCTGGTCTCGATTGGACATCGTTCTGGCGATCGCTGGAGCGAATCAACTTCGTCTTGAAGCCGGGAATAAGAGACATTGGGGAATGTTCTTGTTTCACTCACTTGGAGCACAGTGAGTTATATATTACAAAACTGATGGTACCATCATAGGACATATTGATTGTACTTTTGAATAGTCATAGGACATATAACCATCATACCATCATAGGACATATAAATTGATTGTACGCTCCATCCTCTTCCCTCAGATCGGCAGTCTGCAGCCTCCTCACTCTCTGAAGACTTGGACAAAATCACAGACTGGTCAAACAAGTGGAACATGTCTTTCAATCCTGACAAATCTCACCCCCTTACTATGTCTCTCCGAAAAGATCGACTGGACAACCCTCCCATCTACTTTCTCAACAATCCTCTCCAAGAAGTTCTGTCGCTCAAGCTTTTGGGTCTCACTATCTGCCATGATCTTTCTTGGGAAAACCAGATTTCCAAGCTGGCCTCCAAAGCCAGTCGCCGACTGGGCATCCTCCGTTGTGCGAAGTCCTTCCTCGGCACACCTGAGCTCCTCACCATATACAAGGCTTTCATCCGCAGCTCAATGGAATACTGTTCTCCCCTATGGGCTGGTGCTCCTGCCTCGCACCTAGCTCGGCTTCACGCTGTTGAAACCAAAGCTTTCAGAATTATTGGAATCTCCCCGCGATGAAGCTATCTCTGAGGGCCTTTCACTCACTCACCGCAGGCAGGTAGGTGGTCTTTCTGTCTTCTACCGACTCCTCTCCGGCCTTGCACCCCCAGCTCTCTCTGTGCTCTGTCCCCCAAATATTCCTACAGGTCGCACAAGATCTGCCAGCAACCCTCTGATGGTTAAACTGCCGAAATCTCGGCTCTCTGCTCACCTTCACTCTTTCATTCCTCTTTTCTCCCACCTCTGGAACAAACTCCCTCACTCCCTTCAATTCCACTCCTACCTCCAGGTCTTTAAAACAGCTGTTCACCACCATCTCTTATCTTCGCCTTGATCTTTTCCCCATCCAAAACCTTGATCTTTTCTACCCCCGCTAATTCACCCCAGATCCACGTTGTTTGAAATTCCAACTTCTTTCCTGGAAGTCCTGGCAGTGTCCATATGTTTTATACCTCTCCCACCCCCCCCTCCCATGCCCCCCCCCCCAAAGCCCTCGCCCTCTCTCAGATCTCTCAATGTCTCCATGTCTCTCGGTCCCTGCTCTCAAATGTTGTGTTTGTGTCTTTCCCCCTCTCTCCCCATCTTGTCTACCGCTCCCGATGTTGTATGTTTTATGTGTCGGTTTGTCTTTCTGTGTGATTAATGTTCGCTCTTTCACGAGCCTCGATCTTGTATACAAACAAAAAAAAAAAAAAAAAATACTATTGTTGTTGTACTGTTATTCTTGTGTGATCTTAATACAATATTTGTTTGTGAGTAACAATTGGGGTGGCTTCTCCATTGATCTTTGACACACAGAATTTGACTCGGAGGTACACCATGACCAAGGGGTCCGGGAGGAGCACGTTACAATATATATATATATACATATACATATATATATATATATATATATATATATATATATATATATATATATATATACTAGCAGAGGTACCCGGCTTTGCACGGGAGTGGGAGGAGGAGGGGAGGGGGAAGAGGAGGGGAGGGGAACGGGGGGGAGGGGGGAGGGGGGGAGGGGGGAGGGGAAGGGGGGAGGGAAGGGTGCGGGGGTGCCCAGGGGAAGAAGGGCCCCTCCCCTCCCCCTCCCCCCCCTTTCCCCTCCCCCCCTCCCCTCCCCCTTCCCCCTCCCCCTCCCCCTTCCCCCTCCCCCTCCCCCCTCCCATCCCCTTCCCCCTCGTTCCCCTCCCCTTCTCTTCCCCCTCCCCTCCTCCTCCCCCTTCACACCAGGGGGGTTGACTCAGCCTGTCATCCCACCGAGGTCGGAAGTCGGAACTCATTGTCGTCAAATAAATGTAGCCTGTATGTTTCACTCTTTGTCACATGCCGTTGGTCCCATGTCAATCGGATGAAGTTGAAAAATTAACGTTACGAAGGTTCTCTGGGACGTACTGATTCCGAATAATGAAGTTGAAAAATTAACGTTCCGAAATACGCTAATTACGCTAACAGAAGCGCTGGAGGGAGCACTGCGCTCCCTCCCTTAGATTCCCTCCCTCTTCTGCTAGCGCTAATTACGCGTAACACACTAATTTTAAAACCCGAAGTTTTTTTAATTTTAAGGTGTGCTGTAGTCAGAAGCGCTAGAAGCGCTGCGCTCCCTCCCTTCGAATCCCTCTCTCTTCTGCTAGTGCTAATAATACGCTAATTTTAAAACCCGAAATTTTTTAAATGTTTATGTCTCCGTGACATTCCTGGGACCATCCCGAGTCGAACAGTACTTTCCGCTCGCAAATCCGTCCACGGGTTCTCGAGATCTTAGAGATCATAGATACATAGATCAGGACCAACTCTACTTTATATATATAGATATATATATATATATATTATATATATATATATATATATATATATATATATATATATACAGTGGAACCTTGACTTACGAGTGCCCCAACTTACTAGTTTTTCGAGATACGAGCCGTCGCTTGGGCGGTTTATTGCTTTGAGATGCGAGCCGAGATCTGAGTTACGAGCTTTCGCCACCCGGTCACGTGGTTATCTTGCCGTGCAAGTACAGTATCTCTGTCGTATAGCGCTGCATTTTTGTTTTCGCATGTTGGTTATTTTGAGTTTACGCCACCAGGTGGGTTCCGGTCACGTGGTTATCTTGCCGTGCAAGTACAGTATCTCTGTCGTATAGCGCTGCATTTTTGTTTTCGCATGTTGGTTATTTTGAGTTTACGCCACCAGGTGGGTTCTGGTCACGTGGTTATCTTGCCGTGCAAGTACAGTATCTCTGTCGTATAGCGCTGCATTTTTGTTTTCGCATGTTGTTATTTTGAGTTTACGCCGCCAGGTGGGTTCCGGTCACATGGTTATCTTGCCGTGCAAGTACAGTATCTCTCGTATAGCGCTGCATTTTTGTTTTCGCATTTTGGTTATTTTGGAAAATTTCATGTTCATGTCGAACATTTCATGTTCATGTTCATGTTTTCATGTTCATGCCATGCCAGGCCACAACTTGTTCAGAGTGCCGGCGATAGCTCGCCTTCTCTTTGTGGAAAACACGGTGAGATCCTTAACATCCAACAACTAATGGGACGCAAACGGGGCACCCAGTTTAGCGGTACACACATTGATGAATCACCCTGCCTGTGATTCACCCATGACAGGTTATAGCTGGGTCGGGATTCAAACCCAGGCTGGACAGTTTAGACTTTAGAGTCAAGTGTGCGTACCTCCAGTCTAGGCCATCCTGCCAACTTGTATGCTGCATACAGGTGAAATATAAAGCGCGAGATATTTTTATATATACTGTATATTTAAAAAAAAATTGGTGTGGTTTTTGGTGGGCTGGAACGGATTAATAGCATTTCAATGCATTTTAATGGGGAAATTTGATTTGAGAAACGAGCAATTTGAGTTACGAGCTCGGTCACAGAACGAATTAAACTCGTAAGTCAAGGTTCCACTGTATATATATATATATATATATATATATATATATATATATATATATATATATATATATATATATATATATATATATATATATATATATATATATATATATATATATATATATATATATATATATAATCTACGGTTTTTAGAACCGGCACTTGTAAATAATAATCCATTATAAATAATTCCCTGTAAATATTCCCATCTTCTAAAGGTTAAAGGTCGCACCCTAATTAGTCCATATACAACACGTAGGGCACCATAGGAACTTCCCTAGTTATTTCATTAGTATGTGTTTTAGGTAAGGCTCCGTTTCCAATAGTTTGACTCTGCGTTGCATTAATTAAATAAGATAGGTCCTTCAACCCCGTCCATTTTGCTCTCTCTCTCCAAGCTACTCTGTCATGCGCCGCTACAGGCGGGGGTTGTCTCTCTCTCTCTCTCTCTCCCAATGCTGTTACGCACCTTAGCGCTTGCTTGCTAGCAGCGTTCGCTGCATCAAAACGCCATTGCGCACGCGGTCGGGCTGGAGAAGAAGGGCGGAGCGCCGGGAGGAGGCGTGCCCCCCCCCTGTCGACTTGTCATCAAAGGTGGAGCCAGCGAGCCCTCGCCAACCAACTAGGGCTGAGGTAAGCTCGCTAGTGGGCGCAGCCCTATGAAGGCGGCTTGATTTCAACGCGCATGATATAAGCGCAAGCGCCAAGCCCTCTAACGTACTGCGCGGGGAGAGCTCGATTACCTGGAACTGCGCTGGGGGATGCTGATGATTACGAACTGCGCAGGGAGCCACCAATTGTATCGGACTGCGCTGGGCACTTCTGTTGAACTTCGGCATTTCATGCACGTTGAGAGAGAGAGAGAGAGAAAGCCGAATACCTTCCCCGATATATGAACTCCGACAAATAAGGTCCGCTCGCGTTCCAACAAGACACGAGCAGCGCTGCCTGCCGGGTTTCGCCGCGGAGCTGGAGTGTGGATCGGAACCGGAGCGTGGACCGGGGTGGAGCGTGGATCGGAGCCGGGTCCCACGCTGTCCATCTGCTTGGACCTTCCTTCCCTGCCATCATTACCCCTACATGTAGGTCTGTTTGTGTCGTCCTGGGGCGTGCTAATTAAGACTGTTTAAGACTGTACTGTGTTCTGCTTCTTCCTCTTCCCCTTGTACATTCTTCCTTTGGTTTCCTCTTTAATTATTGTTGAAATAAATTCCTGTGTTCTTCCTTACCTTTTGGTTTCCTCTTTCATTCGATCGTATTCGTCTTTTCTCTCCATTGAATACCTGTGGCACGATTCGGAGACCGCTCAAAATCGGGTTTAGTCTATTGTTAACGGCTCGAACCGCGGATTGCTAAACCGCTCGGCAATTATCATCATATCCGTGGTTTGAGCGGGAGTTATCTCCTCGCTTTACGGTCGGGTTAGTAAGCAGGTATTTGGGACTCCATTGACCAATTACCCTGGCTAATACCGACCGGAAGTGACGTCATAGCTTCCAGGATCGGGGGACGGCCAGCTCAAAGGACAAGGGGATTAACCACCCCCCCCCCTTGGTAAGGGGAGCGCCGACCCCGAATCCGCAACAATATATATATATCGTGAAAAAATGTAAGTCGACGGATACCTGTACAAGGGTTTAAAACATTACTATACAGAGGCATATTTAAATGTTTTTGGAATTTTGTTGTTGTGGTCAGTTGAAATCCAGACCTCCAGAAAAACAAGAAAAGAAAAGCATGGAAAAAGTAATGCTGCAACAAATAAACAAAAGGCCAGGCCGAACTATTTTGTGGCGATTCCCATCAGAGACCCAAAGGTGATCTTAGCATTGAATATAACTGCATTTGTTTCACTTTTTCAATGTTTAAGGGTTTGGTATCGTTATAAGGAGAATATTAATTCATATGTCAGCCATATATG
Organism: Myxine glutinosa; assembly: GCF_964187855.1. Classification (NCBI taxonomy): domain Eukaryota; kingdom Metazoa; phylum Chordata; class Myxini; order Myxiniformes; family Myxinidae; genus Myxine; species Myxine glutinosa. Next base: position 121,641,506 of record NC_136268.1, read on the forward strand.
TACCTCAAGGTAGTTGCAGATATGCAAATGGTGCAAGAAGATGTGTTGGCGAAGGATAAACATCTGGCACGTGCAATCATCCCTGCATGCATGCTGCACATCACAGTTCTGGTTGCACGCCTCTTCTCTGAACCAGAGGTTCAAAGGTCAGTCAAGTTGGTTTAAGAATATCTGTGCAAGTCTTAGAATTGGTATATGATCAGCAAGTTTGGCCTCATGCAAACATAATAGAATAATTCAACATCTCAACTTGTATAATAATTTTGGTATTTTTTTTTGTTGTTCAACGTAATGAGGCACTCGTCTTTTCTGGAGCCATGTACCATCCACCAGTAACACCCCAAGGTGTGGTGCTGCCTTGAATACAAGAAGAGTTTATTCGGGTAGCATCAACTTGGACATGTTTGTAGATTCACCATGCCATCTGTTCTTGACACTCATCACCTTCTCATTGGATACAATGCTTTCATACGCAGTGCAATGGTGTACATCTGAACATATTGATCCAATACCCCTGGTACTATAAGTGGTTGTCTAATGCTTTGGAAATCTTTGGCATTTCCCCTCGGAAAGCGGACTCATAACCTTCCTCTTTCTCATCAAAATCTGTCGGTGGCCTCTTGATCTTGGCCATCCCCTCACACCCAGTATATCACAAAGGTGCATCCACTAAAAAGTTTCTCATCAACATCACTCGGTCAAAATCTTCCTCTTGCTTTGACTACATGATTTACTTTTAATCCATGTTGATTCGCCTCCTTTTGTCTGTCAATCTTGTTATTTTGTCATTACCTTGAAGGTTGCACCCCATTGCAATGTCACTGATGACACCCATCTACTCTTCATAATTTTGTGCATCTGTTTTACTTCTGCTTTGTTGGTATGTTAACCCTTCACACTCTGTTTTTCCCCTTGATGATCTTTGAATTGATACTTGGTTCCAAAGTGATGAAGAATTTGTATGTTAGGTTGGTGTCATGAAGGAGGAACCGTCTTTGGAGGCCATTTTTCCCCGCAGAGCAGGGGTTTGCCTTTTTCGGGCACCGTGGTCCCATTTTTGAAGCAATGTTTTATGGCCGGATGCCCTTCCTGCCGCCAACGCTGTTAGTCGCCTATTGCGACACACAGGGAATTACCAGTGAACTGATACTCAATTTGCCGACCTCAGAAGGATGACAGGCTGAGTCAACCCCCCCGGCGTTAATTCAGCGATCGACCGGGATTCGAACCCAGCATCCTAGGATCCCAAGCCAGCACCCCAACCGCTAAGCCAACACCAGGCTGGTGTCATGAAGGAGGGAGGGAGGTAAACTGCGTAGTATCAATTCTTTCTAAACATCTCTATCTGTTGTTGATCCCGACAGTGCTATTGAAGCGATGAACCTGTGCAGGGAGCGACTGAAACCTCTTCTTTGTGAATCACCGTTTGTGCTGCCCTTCCAAGGCCTTGGGCAATTCAAGCATCAAGTTGTCTTTGTCAAAGTTGCTGAGGGTAGCCACTTGGAAAGACTGAGCAAGATTGCAGGTGATAAAGTAAGGTAAAGTGTAATTTGGGAGTTATTTTCACACTTTAAGGTTTTCTTTAATAGTTTGTGTACGTATGATATTCTGCTTAGAACTTAGAATTAGGTTTGAATTTTATGATTTACTTTTTCAGCAATTAAAAAAAATCTTTCAATTACAACTTTAAGGTTTATTTTTGGTGTTTGTTGTGTGCATGCTGAAAAGGAGGGAAGCTAAGAACGGTGGCCGGAAGACTATGAAGTGGTGGAAGTGCCAGGATAACAATATTTGAGTAGAAGAAGTGGGTGAAAGTGAGGAATGAGGAACTTAGAAAGGAAGCCAGGGATATACAGGGTGTTTACAAAGTCCTGTTACCCCTCATGCAGAACTTGATAATGGAATACAATGAACATACAAGAGGAAAGGCTAACATTAATTAGTTGATTAAGTTTAACATTAGCATCAACATTAATATTGTTGTGGATCTCGGGTTCGTCGACGTACTAAGGGGGGATTAAGCCCTGCTCCCCCTTGAACTCCGAGTCCACGAGGCCGCCACCCACACGACGCGTGGTGGACGGATTGCGAAGCAATTCCAGCCGCCGAGCCCGCAGCTATGTGTGGAAGGGTTAACGGTCACGACCCGAGTACCTTCAACACACGCAGCTGTGAGAACGGGGACTGAACCTCGCACCAGTCACGCTGGTATTGAACGCCCGAGCGGTTGTGCGTCACGTAACTCGTGCCGTTAACACTATTGTAGCTGATCGAGCGGTTTTAATTCGGGCAATGCCAGGCCAATGTTGAAAGGACGATGACGGCCAGGTTGGAAACAAACCACAGGATTTGTTTACTTTACAAGGTACAGTATTCACAGGAAAAGGACACGGCGAAGAATCTTAACGGCCTTACCTACTTTCCCAGACAAGGGCCCTCAGATTCGTTCGGGGAAGGGAAGGAAGAGGGGAATGCGCACAAAGCGCGGCCGCTTTGTGCAGTTTGCCTGGACGGGCTCGTTTGGCGGATACCCCCAAGGATCGCTCCAACCCGGGACACCACAGCCGGAGATGTTCGCGGCAGGGGCGTTGATCACAGATGTGCACGTAGCAGGAATCCGAGGAGCGTATCTCAGGGTCAGCGAGGCAGAGCACGCGTGGCAGAGAGAGCGTCTATATGCAGGGAGTCCATGCAGAGAGTCGGGGCAGAGAGAGAGTCGGGGCAGAGAGAGAGTCGGGGCAGAGAGAGAGAGAGTCGGGGCAGAGAGAGAGTCGGGGCAGAGAGAGAGAGCGGGGGTTCCGGCCGGGTTTTATAGCCCCCCGACCCACCACTCGAACGTTCCACGGGCCTCCATTGGCCGCCTGGGGTCACGTGTCGTGACAGCCCCTTATTGGTCACCCTTGGCCACTCCCTTCAGCTCCCATTGGCTGCTCGCTGCTCACCGGCCACGCCCTCCAGCTCCTCCCTCTGGCCTGCAAGGCTTGTTCTAGGCCCATGACTAAGCACTTTAGGCTGCAATGAGGCCTACCATTATCCTGCCTGCCTCAACGCATACTAACACTGGAAAGGAGACTATACTTCACATTTAATAAGAAATAACGAACTAAGCGAGGCTACATGTTGTGGTGTAACTAACTATGGGGGGGGGGGGGGGGGGGAGGGGTGGGGGTGGGGGGTTGCCTTTATTTACCAAACTGCAACACGACCCCCCTCTCCGACCAGACTCGGCCCGAGTCCAACCTCAGGCGGAATGACCGGTTGAGTCTGGTATTCAATTTTTACTCTTACCATTAGTGTGACACATAGATGTAATCCCTCTAACATTGAACTCTAACCCATGTGTGTGACATAATTTACTCTAGATATGTCCCTCCTAATGCGTTGAGCAGCTAACTAACAGACTCACACCCACAACTGTTCACGCATTTCCGGAATTTTTGAACTAAACACATAGCCGGTGGGCAACATTCCAATATTTACATGCACAAGACTTAACCTTTATTTACACACTACAACCCAGGACCTGCACTTGAGGAAAGAAATGGAGAAAGGAAATGGAGGCACTTGCTGCTTGTATCATCTTCTTGTGGCTTCTTGTGGTGTGCGGGCTAACAAAAACCGGCTGGCCCTGACCAGCATACAGGCCATTTGAAGATCAGGGCCATCTAAATCTTCACAAATTGCACACATGGATAACTTTCTTTATTCAAGAGCAGGGCCACTTGACACGTGGTCTGAATGCGTGGCGTCAGTGCCACTCAACAGGTGATCCATGTGTGTGTGTGCCACTGTGCCAGTGCCATCCAACAGGTGGTCCGATGGTTGGCCCGAATGCCACTCAACAGGTGGTCCGAAGGTTGGCCCGAATGATACAGCAGCCAAGAGCTGCCACAGTAGAGGTGCGGGGCCACAAGGCTTGTGGTCCATAGGTGCTAGATGATGAGATGTTTGGCAGCAAGATGCTGCACCAGGTGGGCCTCCAAATGGTCCTGGGCGGGGAGGAAGACAAGGCGCAACAAGCACGAGGAAAAGCAAAGAGTGGCATACGAAAAATAAGGTGACCAGGCACCACCATACCTGGTGCGGTGAGGGGAACGTGGCAGAGTGAGCGGAGCAAGCTCGTCACTAGCCGTACGTACCCCCTACCGTTGGCTACACTACCCTAGCCCCCCTTGTATTTGGAATTAGTCTCTACGTCTTGTCTCCCATAGTCCCCCTCTACCGCCAAATTCGTCCCCAAATCCCTCCTAGTTTCTCCCAGGAAGGAAGGGATGGAATAAAACAATGTTTCCCTCACGTGGTGATGCGTCTTACTTCCCAAACAGCTTACAGAGCCTTACGTTGTGAAGTTCGTCCTCCGAGGTGAATGGTTGTGGATGGTGCAAAGGGGTCTCACATCATAACTACACTAATAACAGTACTTTTTAAAACTCCCCGGGGTCGTATCCTGCCAGTAGGCCTCTTTAAACGATGTGGTTCTAAGAACCCGAATTCCCATTGCCCACACTGTGGTGCCCTCCTGAATTTGGTTCTCACCCAACAAATTTTCTATCTGTGCCCTCGCACAATTTCGGGGCTGGGTCGTGTGGCTCTACCAGCAGGTCTACCTACCCGCGCTTCTCCGTCACCTGGAGCCGCCTCCCGAGCTTGCCTGCTCCTTCCACTCATCTATCTGGGGAAGGCCCTCCCTGGCGCTGACCCCCTCGATGCCCACCTTGGCATTGGGCAACCCGGGTCCTTTCCTTGAATCCTCGGGCCCCACTCACTCGCTAACTTAACTGGCTCTCAGAGCCTACCTGCGGCCTTACCTGGCCAACAAGCTACCAGTGACGGAGTGCCTCAATGACCATAACTACCAATTAAACCACACGCCCAGCCATTCCACCGTCTCCTGCACCTTACAAAACACGACGTTCTACCATCAGCACCACAGGTGTCAATATCCATGCAATTTACCTGCACCCTCTACCAAGCTTCAAACGACCCCGCCGGGCCTCCGTGAATGGGTTCCACTCCCCCCATTCAATCCTTCGCACCCATGCATTCCATACCAATTATTCCACACCATGCATTCCACACAATTTATTCGCACACCTCAACACAATTCACACTTACACACAGCATCATCTATCTCACTAATTTCCCCTAAAAATTGTGCTTCCCTCGTCGTCACTTTACACTATGCACACCATTTTCTTTAACAACCAGTAAACTCTCTATGTCCCCACTACAGTTCAGTGTCACTACTTAATTATTGTCCCTATGGTCTCTCTAAATCCCTATCATTATCCTAGCCCTCCCTCGGCTAGCTTCGGTGCCCCATGGAGGCAACCATTGCTGGCTCCTCCACGGGCCTAACACTGCCATCCCCCAAAACTAATGCTCATGGTCCCCCCTCCCCCCCGTGGGAGGAATGGTCACACTACCATTCCCCCATGTGGGGTACACTACTCCCCCCAGGCCTCTAAACTTTGAGCCCCCGTCAGTGGAGGTACTGGGTCGTGCCTCAGCCTCGAAGGCCAAGGTAATCCATGAGGGTGCCTGCTCGCCTGTGTAGGGTCTTAAACGGTCGGCATGGACGATCCGAGGGAGAGCTCGTGGTCCCATTTTGATTTTTACGACCACGTCACAAATTTGTGCCAGGACGACCCCCGGGCCTTGCCAAGGCGACGTGAGCTTCGGGCATCTGCCCTTCCGTCTCCGGGGATTGAAGAACCAAATCTTCATCCCCGGAGAATATGGGCTCACCTGGCTCTGGTGGTCGTACCTGTGCTTCATTTTCGCACCCACCAGCTGAAGCTAGCGATGTGCGTAGGCATGGACCCTCTCCATGCCTTCTTCCAAGTGACGGGCATAGCCCTCCCCCGGCGGTTTATCAAGGCCCTCGGGCACGGGCCCGCATAGCAGATCGGCGGGAGCCCGCAACTCCCGCCCGTACATGAGCAGCGCTGGGCTACATGCGGTGGCCCCGTGCTGACTAGTGCGGTAGGCCATTAACAAATATGGGAGATGTTCGTCCCATTCGTCCTGACGGGTGGTAGTGAATATGGCCAATTGCTGGATCAGGGTTTGATTGAACCTTTCCACCATCCCGTCAGATTGCAGTCTTAAGGGCGTTGTTCTTGTTTTCTGAATTGACCGGAGCCTGCACACATCTTTTAACAATTGGCTTTCAAAATTTCGACCCTGGTCGGTGTGCAGCTCCTCTGGAATCCCATGCCGACATACAAATCCTTCCACGAAGGCCTGTGCCACAACCCCGGATTCTTGGTTAGGGAGGGCTTAGGCCTCCGGCCACTTGGTGAAATAGTCCATAACCACGAGGATGTACTTATTACCTTGGCGGGTGCGGGGTAGCGGTCCTAATATGTCCATAGCCACCCGCTCAAGGGGGGCCCCCACCTGATGTAATTGAAGGGGGGCCCTCATCCTCCGTGCTGGTCGCTTTTTAGCAGTACAGGCGTCGCATCTCCGACACCAGTCCTGTATATCGCGCCCCACATTCACCCAATAGAACCTCCGGCGGACCCGAGGTGTTGTTGTCTTTGTCCTGCCCAAATGGCCGCCGGGGCGGGTACCATGCACCTGCTGTAAAATGGTGGTCTTAAACTGTTCTGCGACTATCACCAGCCAGGAAGTTTTCTCAGAGGGAAAATCAGACCCACTTGTGGTACAAGATGTTATTTTTCAATTCCAGGGTTTTCCATTGGGCCCAGTATGCCTTTGTTGGTGCCCCGAGGGGGGTGACCTCTTCCCCACTAGGTCTCTTCCCCAATCAAACCCATTCGTGCACCTGCCCCAGTATGGGATCCTCCCGCTGGGCCGTTCTCCAAGCCAAAGTTCCGAATTCCTCATCAGTGGTTAGTGGCAAGATTGGCCCTCTCACCCGGGTTGCACGGACTATGAGGGTAGGGGTGGGGTCTGCCAATTGTTCCCTGTCCTCGTGTCTCGTGCAGAATTTACAGTTTTCACCCAGACAGGGACGTCGCGAGAGTGCATCGTCATTCCCATGGGCCTTCCCGGCCCTATGGGTCACACTGAAATCGTACTGCTGCAACTTTTCTAACCACCTTGCAATTTGGCCCTCAGGTTCCTTGAACCGGAGGAGCCATTGCAAGGAGGAATGGTCAGATCAAACCAGAAATTTCCTCCCGTACAAGTATGAGTGGAAATGGCTCATGGCAGCCAGCAGAGCCAATAACGCTTTACGAGTGACACAGTAATTTCGCTCGGGCTTACTCATGGCCCGACTGTAATACGCGATCACTCTCTCCACGCCCCCTGTGTCTGGGACAAGACTGCATCCAATTCCTCCTGGCTTGCATCCGTGTCCAGGGTAGACGTCCCGTCATTGGTGGGGTCAGCTAGAATGGGTGCGGATGTCAAACACCCCTTCAATGCTAGGAAGGCCTCATTGCACTCTCGTGTCCAATTAAACCTCGTCTCCTTCTCCGTAAGCCGGTGAAGGGGCCTGGCTATCTCCGCAAATTTTGCCGCAAAGCGCCTGTAATAGGAGCAGAGTCCCAAAAACCCCCGCACCTCTTTGATGTCATGAGGTGCGGGCCACTCCTCTACCGCTGTAATTTTTCCTGGGTCTGTTTTTACCCCCTCGCGACTGATGACGTGACCTAGATAGGCCACTTCCTTGGCAAACAAAATGCATTGGCTCGGACTCAATTTCAACCCTGCCTGTCTGAGGCACCCAAACACCTGGTCCAAATTAGCTATGGCCTGGGGAAATGTTTTAGCATGTACCAGGACGTCATTCAGGTACACCAGGCATGACTGCCATGGCATGCCGCCCAGCACATGCTCCATCAATCGTTCAAAGGTGGTGGGGGCGTTACACAAACCAAACGGCATCACAGTGAACTGATACAGCCCCTTACCTGTGGAAAATGCCCTTTTCTCCTTCCCTGCCCTATCCATCTCCACCTGCCAATACCCACTCTTAAGATCCAAGGTTGAGAACCAATTTGAGCCCACAACGGCATCGAGGGTATCGCCAATTCTAGGTAGGGGATACGATTCCTTGAGTGTCACGTTGTTCAGTTGGTGATAGTCCACGCAAAACCACGTGGTTTCATCCTTCTTTTTAACCAACCCAACTGGTGACATCCAAGGACTTCCCGAGGATTCAATGATACCTGCACTGAGCATTTTTTCTACCTGCTCATCAGCTTCCTCCCTCTTGCTCCAAGGGAGCCTTCGGGCGGGCTGACGAATAGGCCGGGCCTCACCGGTGTGGATGTGATGTTTCACCAGGCCCGTACGTCCAATGTCCTCGGAGGACAAGGAGAAGATGTCCAAATGGGTTTCGATTAATTTGTGTAAGGCCTCCCGCTGGGTCTCCTCCAACTCTACACGACTCTTGTTTACCATCCCGCAAATGGGATCGGGCCAATTCCTACTAGTTTCTCAAGACTCCCTCTGGGACCGGCTCGGCTGGATGTTCTCGTCCCTCACCTCCACGACTTCATTAACGGGGGTGCAGCACACCCCGTCATCGCACACACCGGTGCACACTCTTTCTCCACGCACTCCGTACCAGTCGCACACTTCACAATCGGCCTTTCGCGAACGCCCGGGTCTATCCCGACCCCCAAGCTCGTCGAGCCTCCCCTCGCACTAAACACATTTCCGCATCATCGCCACTCACCTCGCAGCTCCTCCTTCCACGCTTCTCCTCCAGCATCTGCAAACTTTTTATTTGGTCAGCAAGCATGTCACCCCGGTGCGAACACAAACCTTGCACATACTCCATCACCTCCTCCCTTAATTCATTCTCTGTCTCGCTTCGTCTCTTTTTAATTTCACTCATTCCTTCTTCTACCTCCTCCAGCTTCTGTTTCACCTCCTTTATCTCCCGGTGCGCCCCCGAAATCTCCCCTTCTAAGGCTACCTTGGTCATCTCTATGTGTCCTAATTTCTCGTTCCTTTGTTCCAATCGTCTCTACTACGTCATCCACCCTCTTCGTCAGTCCCTCGTGCACCATTTTGCATTCCCTCTTCGTCGCTACAACTTCCCGCTTCATTTCTTTTTGTGTTGCCTTTAACCCCCCGATTACGTCGGTATTCTTCCCCACCTGTTCCCTTAATTCCTGTTGTCCCACAGTCAATTTCTCCACCTCCCGAGTCAGTTCTTCTATTCCCCCCTGTAGTTTAGCTGTACTCCGCTTCAACTCCCTCTCCACGCGCTCCACGCACCGCTTCACCTCGTCACGCACCACTGCTACCTCCCTGCTCATCCTACGCCCAATTTCCTCCCTCATATTTTTCATGTTGCAGTTTGTCTCCTCCCTCTGGGTATCCATCCGTTCACTCAATCGATCACCCATCTCTTTCATATTGCCGTTTGTTTCCTCGCTCTTGGTATCTATCCGATCAGCCATCTGTTTCACTTTGCACCTCAAAGGATGCATTCATTTGGGTTAAGAACAACTCGATGTTAAACCCGGCTCGCACAGGGGGCTCGGCTTCCACCGCCACGTGCGAGGCACCGCCATTTTCTCCTCCTCCTGCTGCACCCTCATCAACTTCCCCATCTAACAATTGTTCCTGCTGGTCCTGGGTTATTAATTCGTCCATATTTTCTACTCCCACCGGCAACTGGTCATCTTGGCCAGCCATTGCACGAACTCCAAAAATTTTGTTTTTAAACTAAATTTTGTACGCTCGTAAATTTTGAGTACGTGAAGCGCACTCCAGGTCCAAATATCCCACTCCTGACACCAATTGTGTTGCGGATCTCGGGTTGGTCGACGTACTAAGGGGGGATTAAGCCCTGCTCCCCCTCAAACTCGAGTCCACGAGGCCACCACACGCTACACTCGTGGTGGACGGATTGCTAAGCAATTCCAGCCACCGAGCCCGCAGCTACACGTGGAAGGGTTAACGGTCACGACCCGGGCACCTTCAACACACGCAGCTGTGAGAACGGGGACTGAACCTCGCACGAGTCATGCTGGTATTGAACACCCGAGCAGTTGTGCGTCGCATAACTCATGCCATTAACACTATTGAACCCCATCGAGCGGTTTTAATTCGGGCAATGCTGGGCCAATGTTGAAAGGATGATGACGGCCAGGTTGGAAGCAAACCACAGGATTTATTTACAAGGTACAGTATTCACAGGAAAAGGACACAGCGAAGAATCTTAATGGCCTTACCTACGTTCCCAGACAAGGGCCCTCAGATTCGTTCGGGGAAGGGAAGGAAGAGGGGAATGCGCACAAAGCGCGGCCGCTTTGTGCAGTTTGCCTGGACGGGCTCATTGGGCGGATAACCCCAAGGATCGCGCCAACCCGGGACACCACAGCTGGAGATGTTCGCGGCAGAGGCGTTGATCACGGATGTGCACGTAGCAGGAATCTGAGGAGCGTATCTCAGGGTCAGCGCGGCAGAGTGCGCATGGCAGAGAGAGCATCTATATGCAGGGAGTCCAGGCAGAGAGAGAGAGTCGGGGCAGAGAGAGAGAGTCGTGGCAGAGAGAGAGAGAGTCGTGGCAGAGAGAGAGAGAGTCGTGGCAGAGAGAGAGAGAGTCGTGGCAGAGAGAGAGAGTCGTGGCAGAGAGAGAGAGTCGTGGCAGAGAGAGAGAGTCGTGGCAGAGAGAGAGAGAGTCGTGGCAGAGAGAGAGAGAGAGAGTCGGGGCAGAGAGAGAGAGAGTCGGGGCAGAGAGAGAGAGTCGGGGCAGAGAGAGAGAGCGGGGGTTCGGGCCGGGTTTTATAGCCCCCTAACACCCCCACTCGAACGTTCCACGGGCCTCCATTGGCCGCCTGGGGTCACATGTCGTGACATCCCCTTATTGGTCACCCTTGGCCACTCCGTTCAGCTCCCATTGGCTGCTCGCTGCTGACTGGCCACGCCCTCCAGCTCCTCCCTCGGGGGCTTGTCCTAGGCCCATGACAAAGGCACTTTAGGCTGCAATGAGGCCTACCATTATCCTGCCTGCCTCAACGCGCACTAACACTGGGAGGGAGACTATACTTCACATTTAATAAGAAATAACTAACTAAGCGAGGCTACATGTTGTGGTGTAACTAACTATGAGGGGGGGGGGGGGGGGGGGGGTTGCCTTTACTTACAAAACCGCAACAATATTAACATGGACACATATATGAAACGTACCATGGTAGACGATAATCGGGAGTTAAAGAGACTTTATAAATACCCTGTAGATGATGAATGGAAGAAGTACGGAGAGGCCTTCATGGGAATTGCAAAATATTTGTGTTGAATAACATGAGGAAATGACACAACACCAAGGAATATACACCAGGTGTGGTGGACGGAGGAAGTAGCACAGACAATCTGTGAGAAGGAGGTTTGGAAGAGGATAGAGAAAGGACTACTGGATGCATGGTTGTTGCACTTGTATGGGGCAGAAGAAATAAGCAGAAAAAAAAAAGCGGTGGATAAAGCATGCAATGATATGGCAGCTAACTTGTACAGAAAGTTGAGGATTATGGGAAGAAGAATATTTATAAGATAGCTTGAGACTTGGTTGATGACTGTAAGAACAAGAAAAGAGGTGGTCGGGAGGGGGGGGATGATGGTGATCAAGGTTGGAGATGGGACGCAGTGGTTCGTTCACGTGCATCCTGTGACTGCTGGTTGCATCATTTTCTGGGGGCGTGGCTGCCGATAATGCAATGCCTCTTTATAACCGGTAAGCTGGCACTCATTTTGCTAACCTCGGAAGGATGACAGGCTGAGTCAACCCACCTGGTGTTAATTCAATGGCTTGTCAGGGGCTCAAACTCAGGGCCGGTATTCATATAACTTCTTATTTTAAGACTACTTAACTGCTAAGTACCCCACTTTGCTGAGTGGGGTTATCTTGAAATTCATAAACACGCTTAATTAAGTACCCTGCTTAGCTGAGTGCCCTGCATAAAGTTATGAATATTGTCTCAAGTGATTTCCAAGGCTCGATGTCACATTTCATTGCCGTTTATGTTCATTTTCTGAGGTTTGGCGACAGACCAACGACAGTTATTACTGAGTTCCAAGGCCAAGTCTGGGAAATTAGCAATATCGTAAAAATCTGCAACTATATCCTGTATATTTGCCGGGGATGGAAATTTCACAGCTCTCCCCATCAATGGAAGCAGTGCATTGTTTACCTGTGAAATGATATGGCATAAGCTTGGTTGAGATATATGAACTGTATCTCCTGTCACCTGTTGGAATGATCCGGTCGCATAACAACTTAAGGCTGCGAGTAGTTTCAGTTCAGTTGGAAGAGCGTGGTTATGAAATGTCCTTGGTTCGAGGTCAATGCGAATAATATCAGCAAGATCCAGTATTGTCTGTCGATCCAAACGATACCTTTGATAAAGCTGAAGGCCATTGTAAATTTCCAATGGGTGAACTCTGTCACGAAAACACATTCTCGACGTATTGCCCGCCTTCGGTCTATATCAAACTGCACTGCTAACATCAGAGCTGCCATATCCCTTGAGTGAACTGAACCGAATGATATTCAATCTCGTAACCACCCACCCTAAAGTTAAGACTGCCTCGGAGGTGTCTTAAATTTAGGGGCCGATTTAATTGAGTTCCATGAGATAAGTAGCATATTGAATTCCACTTGTTCGGTCCGCTTAAGTTAGGATGGAACTTCGTGGCCCCACTTTGACTGAAGTAGCTTTATGAATACTGGCCCAGGACCCTAAGATTTCAAGCCAACCACCTTAAATGTTACGCCAACACCAAACTTGATGGGAAGTTAGTTACAGAGAGAGGGGCAGCACTGAAGGTTTGTAAAGGATATTTCCAGGAGTTGCTAAACTGGGGAGGAATTGGTGAAGAGGAAGCTATGTAGAGCGTGACTGTCGAAGTTGTGAAGATTACAAAGGCAGAGTGTATGATCAGTGTGAAAGAGGATGAAGAAATGTAGAGTACCAAATATTGATGGCATACATGTGGAGATGCTAATTGCAGTGGGAGAGAGAGTAGAGGCTGTTGAATGTATGTATGGGGCAGGGTAAAACTGCAGAGTGATGGACTGGTCTAATTGTACTAATGTGGAAAAGGAAGGGAGACATGAAAGATCCGGGGCATTACTGAAGCATCACACTTCTAAATCATGTGATGACACTCCTAGAGTTAATTCTGCATGGCAAGATGCAGAAAAGTGAGGAGCAGAAGATAGGTAAAGAAAAATGGGTTCAGAAAGGGAATAAGGATGATGGATGTGTTGTTTATGCTGTGACAGTTCGTAGATTAGACGTTAGTGATGCAAGGGAAAATTTCATTAGGATTTATGGTGGGGTAATGTGTGTCGGACAGCAGAGAGAGAAATTGAATGCAAGTTAGAGGGGAAAGAGATAAGGCAGGGAAATAGATTTGTTGAACATTGATGGGTAATTGTTGTTCGGAGCCAGTGGTAGATATTGAGGAAGTTAATAGGGAAATTCCTGAGGACGTATGTAATGCTTGCATGCCTACATGATCTGAAGATTGTGGATCTGACAAAGCAGCAAACGACAGTCTGCAGGTCTGCAAGAATAAATGTGTTGGGAGGATTGTGGGAGTGAAAAAGGTAGATAGAATCAGGATGGACGAACTGAGGGAGGACATCAGTGTGAAGTTGAGCTTGAGGGGAACATTGGTAAATAGCCGACTGAAATGGGCAGGATAGTTGGTGCGGATAGAGGAAGATAGAATTATGAAGAGAGCAGTTTTTTTGATACAAAGTCAGTGGTCGTGGGGAAGCAAGAACAAAGAAAGGATCCGGACACACCAGGTACAAAAAGAACAGAAGAAAGAGACGGGGGAGGGAGATGGGAGGGAGGAACCAACAGCAGAGTCGAGGGCCAAAATACGACGGACAAACAAGCGTTGCGGGTAAGAATGAGGTTTAGATGAGGATGCAGGGGGTGGAGAAGATGGATGTAGAAGCAAACTCTCAAAGGAAAAACTGGAAATTTGGAAGTACAGTCGTGGCCAAAAATATTGGCACCCTTGCACTTTTTTCAAATAACTCACAGTTTACTCACATAACTCCACAATTCCTTATTTCACTGTTAATATTACAGAACCTTTGTTTTTTATTCAGAACTTAATATATCCTTTTAAATCAGAAAATAAAAAGGATTGGCATTGACAAAATTATTGACACCCTAGACTTAATATTTGGTAGCACAGACTTTGGACAAAAATAACTGCAGTCAAGCGCTTCCTATAGCCATGAATGAGCTTCCTACACCTCTCTACTGGCAGTTTGGCCCACTCATCCAACAACTCAGGAGAGATGTCAAAGTTGAAGGTAGCTAGACATGGCTGGAGATATAGGGTAGCGAGGGATATTTGTAGGAGGGGATATTTGGGGGCTGAGTACCATGTCAATATCAGTTGACCTAACCCCATATAAAGGGAATTTGAGGAAGAATGTGTAATTTATACTTTTTCAGAAAATTGCCTTTTTCAGTGACCACATTATTATTATTTTTATTGCAGAATGTACTTTACATTTTGTACTTGATTTTTTTATTTTTTTTTGGACAGTTATAAAGTTTTAACCATTCATCTTATTTTAACTGCTATTCTGTGATTATCAAGCTTGTTACCCTGCACCCAGGAAGCGAAAAGCATGGTTAAGCAATTTGTTCACTTCTGTCTGTCTGTTCTTCTGTCTATAAATGTCAGTTTATGATTGAGGAACAACTCTATTTAAATTGAATGTTACATTTTGAACATGAATGAGAAAACTAACCTGGAGTTTAGCAGTAATTTGGCTCTGAATTCATCCCCATCGCACATGTGCAGAGGAGTCAGATTTTCTTTTTTTTACCCTGTCTACTTGTCTGGCAATCAAGCAAAATTTAAAATAATTCCAAATAAGAAACTTACTCTTTGTAAGGATGTCATAAAGGACACAAACACCAGGCACGAATAACGAATGTAATGTGTTAGATAATGTGGTGTAAAAGATGCTGCATCAACGGCGGTAAACCTACGGAATTTATTTTTTCAAACAACCTTTTAAATCTTTATTGTATTTCAATTTAATTATGTAATTGAACACTGTAGAACACAAATTGACTTTTCAGCACTTTCAAAACCCATCTGTTTAACAGTACTTGGGACAAAATATTACGGCATTTTCTCATCACGACTAATCAAATTGCCCTAGTAGACTCCGCCCATGTCCTTGTTGTTCAGGACTGCGTGGGGTAAGGTGTTCTATGAACTCTAGTTTTGAACAGCTTTGGCTATAAATTCCTTTGTTTTTTAACACAATGTTGAGGCTTGTAGAGGAGCTAGATCTTTGCTTTCAATGCAGAGTCTGACTGTGGAATGTTGATATTTGCATGAGAAGTTGTCACCTGAACAAGTTCTAATGGAGAAAAAAAGGGTTGGGCTCTTTAACCAATAACTTATCTGCATTGGAGAGCAGTAGGCTTCTTTTTTGTGAAGCATGAGGCTCATCATGTGATGCACATGGAGGAGTACAAGTCCCCAGAAGCACATAACTCATATTTTGTATGAAAACCTTATTTTTTGTTTTTGACTTTGGGCAGGCTTACACTTTATTATTGAGCGAGGTACCACAGATGGAGGATGCCATTGCAGCATCTATGTTCCTTGTAACCATACCTCAAAATAGTTCTCCAAAGATATACTTCAGCTGTTGGTGAAGTCAAGTTCCAGATATCGAGCCCCTCAAGTGCTGGACACTGGCATTGATGGATGATTGCCACAGTGTTGTTATAAATGCAGTTGAGATACAAAATGTAATGTCTATGAAGGTCCTCAGTTGTAGAACAGATAGCGCTGCTGTGGCTGCAACTTATCAACTGCACAAATGTCAAGTATCTTTCACCATAAAGTTATAAATTGTACTTTGTCAAAAGCAGCATTGTTTGATTGTGCCCAGGTGTAGTGGAACAATGTTTTCAAGAGCGTGGAGTTTATTCTGCAGACCAAAAGGGCTTCACGCCACATCTCACCATCATGAAACTTTCTCGAGATCAAAAATTGAGAAAAAAGGTAACCCGACATCAAATTGTGTAATATTACAGAAATGTAGTTATGACAGTACTTGGCTTCTTAACCAAGCAGATCCTTTTAATTTAGCAATGGACTGAGTCCATTCAACAGAACAGGAAATCTGGTAACTGTCATGTAAAGCAAGGATAAGCTGACATTTCAGGCGGTAAGCCTACGCCTAAGGGTTGACGCCCAAAAGGTCAGCAAATCATTGCTTTCCATGGCGATTAGCATATTTCGATCAACATTCTGTTGATTCAAGCCATTACGACTAGTTTTCCATTCCACATTTCAAAAACAGATTGAGTTGCCTTTATATTTTATTTCATTTTCTTCAAATGTTTATAGAAGTGTCATATTAAATCTTTAAATTTATTTTGCCATTCCTTCATATAGACTTTGTCTGTTTTCAGTTGATTCCTGGAAGTCTTCAGACAAAGACCTTTATAATGACATAGGTTTTATGGTCTCTGGTTGAGTCATTTAAGAGGAAATAGTCAGAAGTAATAGCAAGGACCCGCTGAACCTCCACGGTAAAAGCCTTTGCGCAAGACAACAACAAACAACAACAACATGCATTTTAAGGCCATTTTCCCTGCTAGAGCGGGGGTTAGCCTTGTGGTCCCCATGACAATCTTCTCCATTTTGCCCTATTTTCTGCATCTCTCCTTGTTAACCCCCTTGCCCGCATTTCTTCTTTCACCATCTTTAGCCAAGCCTTTCTCGGTCTTCCCCGTCCTCTACTTCCTTCTACATTCATTTCCATCACTCTTCTCAACCAGTCACTTTCAACCTTCCTCAAAACATGACCAAACCATCTCAACCTGTTCCTCTTCACAGCATCAATCACAGGCTCTATTCCCATAATCTTTCGCAATTCATCATTTTTTTTTTTTTTTTTTTTTTGTATACAAGATCGAGGCTCGTGAAAGAGCGAACATTAATCACACAGAAAGACAAACAGACACATAAAACAAATAACATCGGGAGCGGTAGACAAGATGGGGAGAGAGGGGGAAGGACACAAACACAACATTTGAGAGCAGGGACCGAGAGACATGGAGACATGGAGAGATCTGTGGGAGGGAGAGGGCTTTGGGGGGGAGGCATGTGAAGGGGGGGGGGGGGGGGTGGGAGAGGTATAAACATATGGACACTGCCAGGATTTCCAGGAAAGAAGTTGGAATTTCAAACAAGGTGGAACTGGGGTGAATTAGTGGGGGTAGAAAAGATCAAGGTTATGGATGGGGGAAGATAAGAGATGGTGGTGAACAGCTGTTTTAAAGACCTGGAGGGAGGAGAGGGATTGAAGGGAGTGTGGGAGTTTGTTCCACAGGCGGGAGAAAAGAGGAATGAAAGAGTGAAGGTGAGCAGAGAGCCGAGATTTCGGCAGTTTAACCATCAGAGGGTTGCTGGCAGATCTTGTGCGACCTGTAGGAATATTTGGGGGACAGAGCACAGAGAGAGCTGGGGGAGCAAGGCCGGAGAGGAGTCGGTAGAAGACAGAAAGACCACCTTACCTGCCTGCGGTAATTTGTCTTCCTCTCTCTCAACGATACTCCGCACATCCACCGAACCATTCGCATTTCCACCCTTTCCAGCCGTCGTTGCTGCTCTACATTCATGACCCATGTCTCGCTCCCATATATCATAACACTTCTCACACGTGCAGCATACACCTTTCCCTTCAGCTTCAACGACACTCCCCTCCTCATCAGCATGCCACTCAGTTCCCGAAACTTCTTCCATGCCCATCTCACCCTAGCAACCGTTGCCCTGTCTGATCCACCTTTTCCATTCAGCATGTCTCCGAGGTAGCAAAATGTTTTCACACCTTCCAGCTTCACGCCATCTCCAATATCCAACTCTACATTTCCTCCATCTGCAGTTCCCTCTGTGCACACCTTACATTTGAATGTAGCTGCCACATTGGTTAATGACCCTCTCAGACCACTGCATTTTTGATGAACCCACTCAGCGCACATTGTACATTGAATGGAGTTCACTCCGACACCCTTCCTGCACACAGCACATGGCCACTTCCCAGTTCTTTCCACCTCACCACATGCTTTTCCACTTGCCATCACCATCGTCTTTCCGATATTCACCTTCAGACCTTTTGTCTCCATACATTCCTTCCACTTGTTCATCTTTTCCTTCAGTCCATCCATACTTTCCGCAATCAACACCAGATCATCTGCATACAACTCCCACGGTAAACCCTCCTTTACGTTCTGAGCCAGCACCTCCATCACAGCGACAAATAGTAGTGGACTTAGTACCGACCCCTGATGCACTCCCACATTCACCTCAAACTCACCACTGTTCCCGTCCTTCGTCCTTACAGCTGTGCACGCTCTTTTGTACATTGCCATCACGACTCTGATCAACCATTCCTCCACTTCTAACTTCCTCAATGCCCATGTCAATACTTCGCGTGGAACCCTATTGAATGCTTTCTCCAGATCAACAAACCCAAGAAACAACTTCTTCCTCTTCTCCATGTACTTCTCCTGCAACTGCCTCACAATAAAGAGCGCGTCTGTCGTTCCTCTTCCTGGCATAAATCCAAACTGCATTTCGTCGATCTTCACTTTCTTCCTTATCCTCCTCTCCCTCCCTTTCCCTTTCCCTCCCTTTCCCTCTCCCTTTCCAATACCTTCATTCCATGCTCCAATAACTTTATCGCTCGTTACGAGCCACACTCCAGAGGGTCATCTTTCCCCTTGTATAGAGGGACGAGGGTACTCAGTTCCCAATCCACCGGAATGTGGCCTTCTTTCACCACCAGATTACAGATCTCTGTCATTCTCTTCACACCCCAACTTCCTGCTGCCTTCAACATATCTCCCACAACTCCCGTTGGCCCTCCCGCTTTTCTACTCTTCATTGCTTTTATCGCTTCCTCAACTTCCTCCTCAGTTATTCTCTGCCGGTCCTAAAACTGGGTTACTCTCTATGTTGCCATCCCAATCATTCTCTGCATTCAACAGTATTTCCATATATCTCTTCCATCTTCCTTTAATTCCATCTGGGTCCACAACGATTTGTCCCACTTCATCCTTCAAGCAACTCACCCCCATCACATCACACCTCTCTTTCGCTATCTGCTTTGCATTCCTGAATACCGCTCTCTGACCCTCTTCCGAATCCAAGCATTCTACGAACATTTTCCTACATGCCTCCTGCGCCTTTGCTACCTCTTTCTTTGCAGCCTTCTTGGCTGCCTTATAACTTTCATGCTCTGCTTTTTCTGCTCCCGTACCCTTCGCCTTCTGCCACTCCTTGAACTTCTTCCTCTTCTCGTCAATCCTCTTTCCAACTTCATCATCCCGCCACCATGTTTCCGAGTGCCTCGGTGGTCCTTTTGTCCATCCACATACCTCACCAATGGCTCCCAACAGACTATCTTTCATTGACATCCAACCACGTTCAAGCTCAACCACATCATCCTCTACCCTACTCAGCCTCTCTTTTAATGCCTCCCTTACTGTCACCTCTTTCAACCTCCACACCTTCATTCTCGGTTGGTACTTCACCCGCTGAGCTCTCCTCGCACCTTTCACCCTTATGTCGCAGACAACCAAGTGGTGCTGTGAAACAGCCTCCTCCCCCGGGATCACCTTTGTGTCCCGGAGGTGCCCCCTATCTCGCCTACACACCATCAGGTAGTCAACGGTTGTCGTCGACCCACCTGACGTGTATGTAACAAGCTTATTATCCCCTATCTGGAACTGAGTGTTACAAATCAACAAATCAGCTCCATCAGCAAACTCCAAAATCCTTTCACCTTCTCCATTTCTCACACCATATCCATAACCCCCATGAACTCCCTCAAAACCGTCCATACTCCTTTCCACATGTCCATTTAGGTCTCCTCCTACCACAACAACTTCCTCATCTTTCACGTTTTCCATCAGCTTCTCTATCGCATACCTGACCTTGTCCTTCTCTTCATCGCTCCGACCAACCTGCGGAGCATATCCTGAGATGACGTTCACAAAGAGCTTTCCAATCATCATTTTCACCATCATCAACCTATCACTCACTCTAGTCACACTCACCACACTGTCTACAAACTCCTCAGAAAACAGGACACCAACACCATTCACACCATCCAGGCACCCTTGCCACACAAACTTGTATTTCTGTCCCTGCCTACCCTTCACCAGTTCACCATTCTCACACCACTTCCCTTCCATCTCGTCTCTTGCACACAACATATGTCCACTCTTCTTCTGACCAATACTTCCACCACTTCTCCAGATCTCCCTGTCATTGTCCCTACATCCATGTCCCAAACCTCAGAAACCGATCTCCACTTCGGGCTGTACCCTGCCCATATGTAGTTGTAATTGTCATGGGTCTCTTTTTGAGGCAATGTTTTTATGGCCGGATGCCCTTCCTGACGCCAACCCTCTTAGTCGCCTCTTACGACACGCAGGGATACGGTGTACCTATTCTAACCAGGGTACACACCTGGATAAAGCTTTGAATAAAACGAAACAGGTTTAATCCCGTACAAATAAACGGAGAATGAAATCAATAATAACTATATACAATAAAGTAAAATAATCAGATAAAAACTAAGGCGTCAAGTCACAAGCACAGACGGGGCGAGGGACACAAAATGGCGACTTATCTCTGCTCTTTCAGATGACACAAGCTTCCCAAGAGAAACCAGCACCCAAAGTATTTTGAACAAAACCTGGTGCCCATGTTGCATTCAATGCCGTAAGCTTGCTTTGATAGAGCTGATATTTTTGGTGACGCATTTTTGTGAGCTCAATGAACTCGACGAAAACGGAATTATGTACAAAAATTAACAGGTTTATTACCACGGATGCCGATAATACAAAATAAAACGCGCCGGTCTAATCCCTCTAACTGGAGCGCTCCTACGACAGACACATACATACAGATGGGGAGGAAAAAAATAAAAATAAACGTTGTGTGTTTTATCATGCACTTAGCTCTGATCGTTCGGTGCGTCGTCTGCAATCGCCCAGGCTCCCTCCCCCCCCCCCCCCGTTCCCGTTCCCGATCCCGCGCGGGGAGAAAGCTGCAGTCCACTTGGTTCCACGCGCCGCTAGGCCTCACCATGCTCCAGCGGCAAGCCTGAGAACCACAACGTCCTCTCCCTTCACTTCACCACGACGTCCTCTCCCTTCACCTCACCGTCCTCTCCCTTCACCTCACCATGACGTCCTCTCCCTTCACCTCACCACGACGTCCTCTCCCTTCACTTCACCTTTGCGCAAGACAGTGCCACATATTTATTTGGGTGGTGCATAAGTAATCCCTCTCCCCACCCCCCATCCTTAAGCACCACCATTTGAGTTTCAAAATGGTGCTCTTTATGGAAAATGGTCATGATGGATTACGTATGTTGCCCCAGAAGGCCTGCCATGTCATTATAGCAGCTGTGGTCTTGCTTAACATCGCTCAGAGGTGTGGGCTACCAGACCTCCATGACGAAGATGATGCTCCAAGTACTAGTGGAGGAGTACTGAGCAGTGATGGGCAAAAACAGCGTAGCTCAACACCAGAGGCTGATAGAACAATACTTCCGCAACTGAAAAATGATTGTGCATTGCGAAACATGCTCACAGTGATTTGGATAAATATTCACCTTTTCATGGCATCCTGAATATTCTGCTGGTTGTTTCACACCCAAATTTCACTTTCATAATTTCACACTTTCACCATTCTCGGAAAGTTTCCAAACATTCACTGCCCACATTCACACATTTACAATAAAATGCTCAATGAGAATCAAAGGAATTTTATACAAGAATCATTTTATTCCTCCTCCATCCGGAAGCACATGTTACTTATGCAACATAATGTATAACAAGTGTGTACCGACCGTTATGTAGCAATATAACAAGCGCCATTTAAAATTACGTGTTCATTTTAAATCAATAGCAATGCAAGTTCATTCCTATCTCTAATATGATTTGTTGCCTAGCATAGCAACGGCTTCTAAGGATTTCCTCAACATTAGGGAAATTCTTACTTGAGGATTTCCTGAGGGTTGTTTATGCAACAGCCTTAAGGAGAAAAAGGAATCACTGTGTATCTTAAGGGGAATCTTTCCTTAAGGATGAGGGAAGTTTATGCAACCGGGACTAAGGCCTAAGGCCTGAGGCCTGAGGCCTATACTTACTGTGGACTTCACAAGGCCCATGACGCACATCGGTTCCAACCTTATGATATTTGGCGATTCTTTTAACAGTCGGTTTGGTCGTTTTACACTGAAGCGGAAACTTATGGGAATGTCAGGGCGATTGTGAATATGACTGCTCCGAAAATGGTTTGCTTCACATAGCACCAAAATAGTGGCCGTATGATTTTTCAGATTACAATTGTGGGTTGAGTCAAACCAGCTGTCCAACCAATGGGTGGAAAGGAGCGTTATACACATACACATACACATACACACACACACACACACAGATGGATGGATGAACAAGCGTATTATTATATAATATGCCTGAGATCCTCATTGCCATTCATTGCCATCTGTTGCGTGAGATGTACTTGCACTTTTATTGCATATGTAGATTCCTTGTTCTTCCATGGTAAATAAAGTCATTGTCGTTATGATGTCATACAACTATTTTTTTGTCATTTGAAAATCTCTGACTCTTGCTAACATACTCGAATTTCATCCCTTTTTTATGTGTAGGGTGTGCGCAGAATTGACCCAGCCCTCTACGAAAAGTACGAGATGCATGACTTTGGGCAAGAGCAGCTGCGTTGCCTTGACCTTTGTGCCATGCTGAAGAAAAAACAGCCCAGTGGCTACTTCCATTGTGAAGCATCTGTGCAGTTTGGTGAGTCATTAAAACACCCTGTGCTGGAGGAAAGACAACAATGTCTTTGTGTTGAAAATTAGTCTCGCAACAATAAGTTTATTTAAATATCAGGATTCAGTGTTATGAATCATTAATGAATGTTATCATTAATGAATCCTGGTATTTGCATGATGCTTTCAAAATACGAGTCCAATCCTTATTTGGTAGGTGCCACTATTAATACTTCTTGTAATAGTAGCAGCAAATAAGTTGGATTCCGAAATGAAAATAAGACATTGTAGACAAACTTGAAGCATTCCAGATGGCAACAACAGTATAAACTAGTGGCCTTGGAAGAGCCTTCCGGTATCCCGTGCGGCTCTAGTTACTATTGAGGGTCAATCTTTGTTATTGTTATTTGCATATGAGTAGATGCCTCTTTAAGCAAATTATTTTTCTCTAGGTTTTGACACAATGGGATCATCTCGTGGAGAAACCATGACTACATTGAAAGAAGACGAAGAATCTCAAGACGTGCAGGTGAAGTTTGATGGTGCCATTGGGGACAACCAGGAGAATAACTGCATGAGGAAATTGTTCCAGATAGCAGAACCCTCTTTATTGCATGCAGTTGAGAATCCAAAGTCAGCCTCAAATGTTGGGGTTGGAAAAGCTGAAATGAAGATTATGGCCATTTCAAACAGAAGCAATATCAATGACAATGCAGCTGTTTGTGAAGTAGATGACCATCAGAAGGGTGTGGAAGCAGCTGCTGAAGTTGAAGTGACAGAAGCCCAAATACATGATGATGAAATAAATTTTGCGGACACTGTGCATCTTGAAGAAGATTCTGAGAGACATTTTGCAGGAATTAAAATGTGTTTTGAAGATCACAAGTCTGAAAAAGAAGATGTTGAGGATGATCAAGTGAAAGAATGGCATGAGAGAAGCAGAGATGAAAGCAAAGTTCGAAGAGATGTGGCGTTGCTGGATGTTAAGAATGTTACTGTAGGGGGTTTGACCGAAGCCGAACTTCAGGCAACCAGCTTTGAGATAGTGGCGCATATCTTGAAAATGGCAATAAAACAGATTTTGCAGGAAATGGCCAGTGCTTCAGATGCATCAGCTTTTATAACAAAGGGTATGCCATAAGCACTAAATCGAAAGTTTCAGGTTAAATATTGACCTACTTTTCAGACATTTCCAAGCCAAGTCAATAACATCCAAGAAGTAGAAGAAAAATCAATTCATTTTCAATCAGACAATGAAATGTTAGGATTAGTTTCACTTTTGTTTAATATAGATTGTATGCATAAATATTTTGCATTTATTATTTTTGTTGTTGATTTTTCAAAAAGTGTGACTTCAACGTTTTAAAAATTTTTTGGATTGATTAGTACAATCAAAGGACTTTTATTTATTCATTTATTTTCCTCCATTTCTGTCTATTTTCTGCTCCATCGTTATCTTGATATCCCTGCACACATGTCTTCCGTGGTACTTTTCTTTGCGCCAATTATCTTAGCTGTTCATTGTTGAAACTTTACATTGTGCATAATCGATTATGTACACTGATGGTATTTAAACAACAAAAACATGTATGCAGTTTTGTGAGATCATATGGAAGAAAATTGTCCATGTGTCAATCATTCACCCAACAGTGTCACGCTGTACAATCACTCGAGTATCAGGATTTACCCGCTCCTTCCATGGACGGCTGTATTTCTACACAGTTTTCAATAACTATTGTGTTTTGAAGATAACTGAGTGCCGTTGTAATGTGTCATGTTTGTCATGTTCACTGAAAGAACAGCTCAGAGGTTGAGAAAACATTTTGAGGCTGTGATTGTCATTATAATCCCGATTCTGCAAATGGAATTATGTAAGTATGAAGGTATTAATTTTTTTGGTTTTAGCAGCCATCTACATATTAGAAATGCAAATTTAGAAGGGGTGGGGGAGCTGCAGACGAAATATATTTGATAAAAATAAGAGAAACATGATGGCAATAATAGGGGAATAAGGAGAGGTAAAATGAAAATGAGGTTTTGATATGAGGGGAGTGGTAAAATTTGGGCCATTCTTGATACTTGTCTGTTTCCCATAGCAGTGTTGTTATTTAATTATTTATTAAATTTTCTTTCCCTATTTTTTCTATTTTGTTGCAGACGCCCTAAAGTCCTCCTCTCCTGTCAAAAGCGATCGGTATGTTTTCACATGTATCGAGGTGTATTTAACCGAAGATGTGGTCTTGGAATGTGGGATCACCCGATATTCCTCAGACCATAGCTGATGTTGACCGCAGCGTTCAACATGGAACGGATTTGAACCATTTACTTTGTTCCCATGGTGGATACTTGATTAACGATTTACTGGAATCATTTGTCATCGGAGATGCTTCTTTTCTCCTAATAGTGCAGCGGCATAGCAAACCAATTGTGCATTTTGTGATGGAAGCACCAAATTTGGCAGAATGATAGAATATTATATGGAGAACATTTTCAGATATGGAACCACTTTGGAATTCACCCCAATGTGGCCGCCATATTGGATTTCAAAATGGCGGCTTAAAAATCTTTAATTACAAATATTTCTGGTTCTATACCAGCTACAGCCTTGATTTTAGTGTCTGGATGTACAAACTTGAGGTCAAGGAATTGAATGGTTCTACTTAGAAGTTGATTTACTGACGCCATATTGGATTTCAAGATGGCGGAAATTGATTTACTGACGCCATATTGGATTCCAAGATGGCGGCTTCCGAAAATCTGCTGACCGATATCTCTGGTTCTATGCCAGCTAGATACTTGATTCTGGTGTCTAGATGTACATTTCTGAGGTCAATGAATTGAATGGTTGTATTGAAATATGTTTTAATGCACATAAGCAACTGATAATCCCATATTACGTACATTGTATACACACGTTCAGCAAGAGAACTAGCGAGCGTATTGCATCAAGTCATGCCAAGTGTCACAGTTCCAACTCAATGTGAGCAGTCACCATCACAGGCACACAGTGCTGTGCATTTCAGAGCCGCTTTCTTGCACTTGCATCTCCCACTGCAACCTTTTTCGCACCCACAACAGATGAGTTCATAGCAGGATTTGGCAGCTTCTGGTAGTGTTGTCCACAGAGGATCGAACTGTCCGTCATTGTCCACCCACCCCCAGTCGCATGGTGATGGGAGATAGCAGTGTGGGACAAGAGACTGTCCCCAACAATGTCCACCCTGGTAAGTTGCTCTCTTCACGTGTTGTACTAGGGCGGCCTGTGTTGGAGGTATTGCTTCAATGGATCGAGATTTCTTTGCAAAGAGTTTCTTTCTTGCCAGATTCACCTCAGAACATGTGCATGTGCGGTCGTACAGAAGCACTACGTATCTCTCCAGGGTTGCCAGTGTATCCTCAGAGATCTCACTTGGTGCAGATGCCAGGTCCAGGAATGCATTGGTCACTTCTGGAAAAGTTTCCCATACTGCCCATGCTGTTTTCTTGCCACGACCTGCAAAGCTCGAGACGGTATCACACCCTGTGATTGCATGGAAGATTGGCAGTGCCTTGGCTTTGTCTGGTCCCAGGGTAGCAGACAGCTCGTGTGCTGCTATGTAGCAGAAGTTCTTTCCGGTTCCAAACGCTAACCAGAGTTCGTCCACTACCTCATTAAGCTCCTGGGCCATCCACACAGCGAGAACCACCACATCTGTGTCCACGGTGCGGATGAGTACTCTGCGGTGTCCAGATTTCATAGCAGCTGCTGCGTGGAGCATCATGCGCGTGTCTGCTTCCTCGTGATTGCACGGGACCAAAGCGGCTGTGTCTGCACATGGTGGTACAGCAATGACCTGTTGGTGTAAGCATGAACAATACCGTGATGTAAATTAAATGTGAATTCCTTTGGTGTAGGTGGTCACGAATAAAACCTGACATGAATCTGCATAACATTTATTAATTTATTTCAGTACATTATTTCAAGTACATAAATACAGGGCAATTATTATTATTATTATTATTATTATTATTATTATTATTATTGTTATTTACTTGGCATCAAACACATGAAATCATACAATATGACATTGCACATATAACAGTAGCCTGTTCGTGTACACTCCCCCAATATGCCAGGAAAGAAAAAAGCAATTCAAGAACATTATGGCCAATAGGCCTTTCTTAACAATTTGAGGGAGTGTACCGTGGACAGCTAAAGATTATATATACAATACAAAATATTCTTCCGAATAGATAATACAAATCGGGATTATATAATCAAAATTAAATTATATGAAAAGAATACACATATGTGGGTAAGAATTTACTCTACAACAGCATAAATCAATAATACATTGTATAATATGTACTGAAACCACAGAAGATTGTACACACACTCTCAAACACACAAGCAGGCATGCACCCACTCTCACCACCCAGACACATACACACACTTTCACTAACACACACTAACATACATCATGCACATTACCTGTTCACCGTCAGTAGCAATCAGCTGTTTGTCTGGCACATCGATGGACTCCGTGACCTGCTTAGACAGAAAGCTGAAGAGTTCCTCCTTGTTCTCGTCGACACGGAGGAAACTGTGCCAGTTGCCTGGTAGGAGGGCAGAGCCAGTGACACGTCTGCGTATTCCCTTGCCTCTGTTGGTCCTTGCAGTTGCCTTCAGGCTGCCTGACTTTGCATAGCGGTCCCACACTAGATCGAGACGAGATCGATGTTGAAGCTGTGACATAATGTATGGAACGAATACTTTTGTGGCATAGTCAAGAAATGTTTTGGTCTGGCCTGGGCTCAGCATTTGAACTATTACAGCTCCATCGAGGATCACAGAAGATACTTGTGGTGGGTCCGACTTTGTTTCGACAAGCTGTTCTAAGGGCTGCAACAAGTCAGCTTTGGAACCAAAGCGGAGCTGTCCATTTTGCGAGAGTGCTGGCGGATGTGCGCTGTTCTCATGTTTGAAGAACTGCTCGAGACCCCCATCTCTGGTTTGGCATGCGATGTATAGTCTGGAGAAGAGCTCTGAATCACTCTTTGCAGAGGCTACTTGTTGTTTGCTCTTCTGGGCAGCTTTGACCTTGATGGATGAAAACAACGGGAGTTTGTTGCGTTTGATGACATCATTGAGTGGCTTGGATCTGTCTGCCAGACGTTCCTTCTCAAATGAATGGAACTGATCTCTCCCAATCTGTAAAGCTGTACGCACAGTATCTACAACAGCTGGGCCCAAGATCTCCAGTGTGCCCAGGACCAGCAAATCTGTGCTTTCTTCTTCAAAGGGGCTGCCCATCTCTTCGATGACTGTTGTCAGTGCACGGACATCTTGGACGAACTTCTTCTGCACACTGTCGGTTTGCTCATGGTGGTGGGTGTGCTCTCCCCTTTGGCGCAGTTGCTGTGAGGTCTCAAATTCTGTGATGACCCGAGCAACTTCGGGGCCAGCCACCATCCACCGTCGAAGGGCACTTGGATTTTCAGTTAGGCCCACTGCCCCGCCATCGCCTTTGACCGTGGCATTGTTTTGTTCATGAGCCTGGTCTAGGGAGATGGCGGAGAAAGCATGCCTAGTCTTCTTGGATGTGAAGTGCCCCGCATGGAACTTGGCAGCAACATCTGGGTGTTTCTCTGCAATGCCAACCATGTCCCTGATGTGGACTGGTAACCAGCGAGCATAGTGGATATGGCCCAATGCAGCGAACCATGCAGCTAGCTCTGGTAGGGTGTCCATGTACAGCGTGAAGTTGGACTCTCTCAGTGAACGTATGTAGAGGAGTATACAGAGCTCCAGGTTAAGTACAGTGGCCCAGTACTGAAACTGTGGACATGCCGCTGCTCTCTGGTCACACCATGCCTCGAACTCCAATGGTTCCTCATCTCTTGCAGTTGCTCTTTCGTTGTATATGTCATATGCACGATGCTGCAGTATGTGTAGGGCAGCAACAGTTACTTGGTGGGCGCGTCTTGTACGGCTGACGTGAGCTGCACGCAAGAAGGAGTCTGCTGTGCCAGCTGTTGCTATCTCTGCCTGAACCAATGCCTGTGTCCAACCGCTGTCTTGCAGCCAGTCTCCTGCTGTCTTCAAAGCTGCCATCTCTGTGTGTAGACCACCCAGCATGACCACAAAGAGATCTTCACCATCTGGCCAGTTCCATTGCACCTGCTTGGCGATCGCATAAAGTGGTTGGTCCAGTGTGACGACGGGTATCTGTCCAAGGTTTAGCTCATTGATCGCTGCTTTCACGACATCCATGGCATGGCGGATCATTGCCACTGAGTGGGCTTGGTCATGGAAGAGGGGAAGCAAGGCAGTGGGTGTGACTGTGATACTAGTATCCTTGGCCGATTGGTTCTCTGCGTGATGTGCAGCCCAAGAAATGTTTCCTGGATTCTGTGTG
This sequence comes from Myxine glutinosa, assembly GCF_964187855.1. Lineage (NCBI taxonomy): Eukaryota > Metazoa > Chordata > Myxini > Myxiniformes > Myxinidae > Myxine > Myxine glutinosa. The sequence continues at coordinate 121,670,711 of NC_136268.1, forward strand.
TCACCACTGTCACATGCATCCTTCACAGTCTGGAGCCACCTCTTCTCTTTATCCAGTTCAGCTTGTGCAGGATTCCTCTGCAGCGACGCCTGGGTTCCAGCTGGTACAGGGTGGCTTTTGGCAAGTGAACTAACTGGTTGTACATCTGTGTAATACCGTGGAAGGTCCTCCACAGTCTTGACATTTGAGACACCCCCGATGATGACAATACCTCGGTCTTTGCCTTGATTGTCATAGTCTGGATGTTGTATCAATGAAATACCAGTTCCGTGGAAGGAGTCGTGTGCTGTCGTGGAACTGGGATTGTGGTCTATATTATCCACAGCTGATGTGGTGAACACTCCACCGCGGAGCTTTGGGGGACAGACCACCTTCTCCGCCCGAAAGCGCTGACAGACCCCGTTCCCCAGCTCTGCAGAGATCCGTAGCACTCTATCATAGGCAATGCTGATCCCTAGTCCAGATAATGTGTCAACCAGTTCCCTCTTTCTCGTATGGGCATGAAGCATCAAGCCAAGATATATTGGCAAAGGAGTCTCTTGACTAATGCTGTGTCGTACGTCTGTGCCTGCACCTCTCCTCTCATGCTTCACACTGTTGTATTTGAGAAGTTGAGCTATTGTCACAGACGCTGATGCCGATGACTGACATGCCTGATCTTTGATGCCTGCGCCCTCTAAAATCATGGAGACCATTGTCAGCAGCAGTTGTGGCACAGACTCTTCTTGACATTTGTTTGAGAAGGACCCATTGAAAGGCTGAGATGACTGGAACATATCCTTCCTTATAATCCCTGCAGCTCGTGCCAGGTGCACAACATCACTGTCAATATCATGTTGACATGCCTTGGCTAATGCACTGCCAATGTCTTCCTGAAACACCAGCAGGACATCTCTTCCCTGCCTGTGCTCCTGCAGATCAGGGAAGTGTGCCAGGATACGCTCCTTGAGTCTGGTTGTATGGACTCGTGTTTCCAGCACAACTCCGAACTGTTCCATTCTCATTGTGTAGAGCTTGGTGAGGTCTGCCATCTTGAATACAGGAGCAGTGTCTTCTTCTTTAGCAGTTTCCTCTATGTACGTTACCAGTTCAGCAAGGACTATTGCTGAAATGACATCTACCGTGCTCTGGCTTTGCTCAGCAAGCTTTTTTGCTGCCCTCACGCGGTTGTATAGGGATGTCAAACATTTCTTATGGTACTTGGCCTCTCTTGCGACCATGTCCCCAGCACTCAGTTGGGCTAACAAAGTGGTATCCTGAAGAAACTCTGCAGCCTTGCGAACGTGTTTATCTAGTTCCAATGTCACTGCTTGATGAAACTCCAAACCAAGCTCTTGCTGGCAGAAGAAGCACAAATTGTCGCATATGCTATCAACATAAGCTGCCTGAGACCTAGTAAGCTTGTACTTATCTGTGATTGTACTGGGGATAGGGCTTCCCTCTGAATGACTTCTCTTCTGTACCCGCTGTAGCTTGGTAGTGTTATATTTCACCCTGCATGACTTGTGCCACTTGGCTTGGTGGGCAGCTAGAGTGGCAGCTATCCCTTGGCCTTCATCCAGTCGTTGCAAGTCCACGTCTTGTGGCAGCTTGCCTAGTTTATTGAATGCTGATAGATTGTCTTCAAGTGTCTTGTATCCAGCACCTGCATCAGTTCTTTTCGTGACAGCAGGACACTGTAGGGACTCTCCTATATCAACTTGACACAGAACACAGAGTTCCCAGTCCAGTGGCGTCTTTGGCGTTGAAGTTACATGCTTGGTAACATGAACTAACTTGAACTGCTTCGACATGATTGAAACCTGGATGGAGCAAACAAACAAAAAAGTCGTTTAATTAGGGGTTAATCAACGGACCAGCATGTTTTATCTACAGGGCAATACACGACCCCCCCTGAAATTTGACACCAAATGACCTCTTTTAGGGGTATTTTTGGCCGAAATTTTCAAATTTTTCACTCCCCAGACCCCTAGATGTTCCCTTGAGCTCAGAATCGCCGCTGTAATGTGTCTACTGATGTTAGAAAAGATATAGGGTGAATGGGGCAATAATTGTGCCTGTAGGATTTGTTTCCGCCACCCCCCCTAAGGGTTACAGATTTTTAAAGCCGCCATTTTGAAATCCAATATGGCGGCGACCTTGGGTGAATTTCAAAGTGGTTCCATATCTGAAAATGTTCTAAATATAACATTCTATCATTGTGCCAAATTTGGTGCTTCCATCACAAAATGCACAATTCTTCTTAAATTTTTGCTATGCCGCTGCACTATAACCATTCATGAACTGAGAAGTGGAATGGTATCCCAAATATCAAATAATTCTGTCCCTATTTTTTTTATTTAAATATATAGTCTAGGTTCGTGGAAGAGCGAGGACATAGAACAGATCAGGACACAACATAACAAAGGGAACAGCAGGAGAAAGGGGAAACACCAATAGCAAGGCGGAGGGAGTTAAATTCATTCTATTTCTATCATTCTCTTTGAATTTGGGTCTCCGTCTGTGTTTGCAAGACCCAAGAACATGCTTTTTGACCGTGGGAAATTCGCTAGGGTATACAATGGGCATTAAATATTTTGGAGAAGAAAGCTTTGTTATAAGTGATTCCCACAGTCGAGATGAATGAATGAATGAATGATCGTTTTAAGGCCATTTTCCCCGCTAGAGCGGGGGTTAGCCTTGCGGGCCCCATGACAATCATGGTTCCCTGTTTTGAGGCAATGTTTTTTAAAATTTTTTTTATTAAAGTCGAGATGATGAAGGCAAATGCTCAGCTGATGGCAAAACCGTTATTCTGATTGAAGGTCACTTCCATGTCAAACTTTGTTCAATATGTCAGAGACATTGATCTGTTTTGATCATTGTCATTAATTCATTATATGCAATGTCTGCTTTTCATTCAATTCGATTTTTATGATGAGACAATAATAAAAAATAAATGTTGAGTTTTGAGCGAAGTTTCTGTTCATTCAGAACTTCTTTTCAAGTGCATTAGAACGTTTTTTGTCGAGATTTAGAATAGTCTTTAGTATTTACGACAAAAAGAAACACCCACAAAAAGGTTCCCTTTGTTCTGCTTGGCGAAATTATGTTTTTCAGTGCAATGTAAATTTTTGTGCCACTGCCCTTTACCCCCAAACATAAAATAATGGATCTGCGCCTGATGCCCATTACATTATTGCCACCCGGTTGTAATTTGTAGGGCAGAAGACATTGTGTCCATGTGACAGATAACTGTGCAGCAATAGCTGCAGTGGTACTCTATCTGGTGTCCTTGCCAATCAGTTTGGTACATACTACACCACCGGTCAGAAGTTTTAGAACACCTCAATTTTTCCAGTTTTTATTGACATTTACGCAGTTTAATGTCTCAATGTACTCTGAAAGTTAAGAATAAAACAAATATACAATTGGAGATAAAAAAGAAATCATAGAATCATTTTGTTTAACAAAATTTAATTTAAAATTTTGACTCGGCAAAGTAGCCACCTCTTGCAGATATAATCGCCGAACACACTCGTGGCATTCTTTCTACAATGGAAATCAAATATTGTTCGGGAAGTTCTTCCCAACACTGTTGCATAAGTTTCCCACAAATGTGTTGCACTTGTGGGTTGCTTTGCTTTCACCTTTCTGTTCAGTTCATCCCAAACCAGCTCGATGGGGTTTAAGTCTGGAGACTGTGCTGGCCATTCCATGATTTGAAGCCTACTGTCTTGTTCTTTTCCTCAAAGGTAGTTTTGACATAGCCTGGAGGTGTGTTTCGGGTCATTATCTTGTTGTAGGATGAACCCCTGACCAACTAGGCATATACCAGGGTATTGCATGGTGCTGCAAAATGCTGTGGTAGCCCTTTTGGTTCAGGGTGCCAGTCATTCTGTGCAAGTCGCCGACTCTGGATCCAGCAAAGGAGTCCCAGACCATCACGCTTCCTCCTCCATGTTTGACATTTGGTGTCACACACTGAGGAACCATCCTTTCGCCTAATCGACGGCGTACAAAAACCCTGCGTGATGAACCAAAGATTTCAAATTTTGATTCATCGGTCCATAAGACCTTCTTCCAGTCTTCAGTAGTCCACTGGCGGTGCTTCATGGCCCTGGCAGGCCTCTTTTTCTCATTTTGCCATCTTAGCAATGGCTTTCTTACTGCCACTCGACCTGTCAAACCTGCAGCTCAAAGTCTTCTCTTCACAGTTGAAACTGAGACTTGCTTACTTCAACCAGTGTTAAGCTGTGCTTGAAGCTGTTGTCCTGTGAGCCGCCTATCACGCAAGCTGTTGACGCTCAGAAACTTGTCTTCTGATTCTGTTTCCTCCAGTTTCCAAGTGCCCTTTGATGGTGTAGGAAACTGTACTCACTGACACCTTGGCTTTCTTTGCAATTTCTCTAAAGGAAAGACCTACACTTTTAAGGGTTATAATGGTCTGTCTGTCTTCCTTTGTTAATTGCCTTTTTCTCGCCATTATGTCAGCAATATACTACTTCCTGCAGTGCAATATTGTCCAAATAATGCTTCAGAGGGTGTAATAACAGTCTGTTCCAATACTGCTTTTATACAGACAGGGGGTTTGTAATCAAGTAATCAGCAGAGGTTGGGACACCTGTAGGAATAGTTTGCTTCAACTTTCAAGGCTTAATTTACTTACATTGCTGCAGAACAGCTGTAAGTTGTTAACGCATTACTTGTTCCCTGAAGAAGGCCTTTTTTTTTTTTTTACAAGATGACTGTGCAATTTGCATTATTTTCCCGTTTTTTTCCCCCGTCCCCCGCCGCACCGCGGAGCGAAAGTGGGACTATGGTTTTCCCCTCCGTCTGTGTGTGCGTCCGGGCGTGCGTGCGTGCGTACGTACGTGCGTGCGTGCGTAAGCGAAGGACTGAAATCTAATTTGTTGTGTGGGTGCAACCCACGTCAAAATCCAAGATGGCCGCCGCCATGTATGTCTGACGCCATGTATGTCTGAACCTTGTGAGCGGAATATCTTGAAAAATAAACGAACTACTAACTTATAATCTGGTGTGTGGGTGTATCTACGCATAAGGAAGAACGCTATTGAAAATTGGGTCGCCACGTCAAAATCCAAGATGGCCACTACCATGTATGTCTGAACATTGTGAGCGGAATATCTTGAAAAATAAGCGAAGTACCAACTTATAATCTGGTGTGTGGGTGTATCTAGGCGTAAGGAAGAACGCTATTGAAAATTGGGTCGCCATGTCAAAATCCAAGATGGCCACCACCATATATATGTCTGAACATTGTGAGTGAAATATCTTGAAAAATAAACGAACTACTAACTTCTAATCTGGTGTGTGGGTGTATCTACGCATAAGGAAGAAAGCTATTGAAAATTGGGCCGCCACGTCAAAATCCAAGATGGCCGCCGCCATGTATGTCTGAACCTTGAGTGGAATATCTTGAAAAATAAGCAAAGTACCAACTTCTAATCTGGTGTGTAGGTGTATATAGGCATAAGGAAGAACGCTATTGAAAATTGGGATGCCATGTCAAAATCCAAGATGGTCGCCACCATATATATTTCTGAATCTTGTGAGCGAAATATTTTGAAAAATAAACGAACTACTAACTTCTAATCTGGTGTGTGGGTGTATCTACGCATAAGGGAGAATGCGATTTAAAATTGGGTCGCCACATCAAAATCCAAGATAGCCGCCTTGTGTCTTCCACTTTGTCAACTCACATCACTTCACCGACAGGGGACCTAGGTTTTAGGTGGAACCACGGTTTTAGGTGGAAACGCCGAGCGATAGCAAGCCGTGATCTGGGCCGTTAACAGGTACTAAACCCGATTTGAGCGGTGCCAAATCGTGCCACGCTTACCCAATGGAAGAAATCACTAATACGGTCGGATTAAGAAGAAAGGAAGAACAGATTGGTTTATTACAATTTTGTACAATGATGCAAAGAAGAAGAAAAGCAGTGCAGCCTTAAGAACAGTCTTAACTTATCCCAGGACGAACGGGCCAACACACACACACACACACACACACACACACACACACACACACACACACACACACACACACACACACACACTCTCACATGGGGATGTAGATGGTTGCGGTTGGAGGTCCCGGGATGATGTACACAGCTCGTTCTCCGGGTCCCCGACTCGCCGCGGAGAAGATGGAAGGACAGACGGCAAGCGCTCTTCGTGGTTCGTTGGCGCGGATCGGACAATTATCGGGGGAAAGGTGCGCTTGGCTGGCGGTTACTTCGCGGGCCAGACGCGTATGTAATAAACGAACCGGCGCTATATGCGCTCCAACAGTTCAAATGGCGAAGCGTCTCTCCCAATCGTCTTCTTTGGTAAAGCGCGTATCAGTCCTCTCGAGTCCTTTTGCAAAGCGCGTATATCCTCCAGCCCTCTTGATAATGCGCAATAGTCCTGTTACAAAGCCCCTCGCTCATCAGTCCTTCGTAATTCGCATATGTCCCCTTTATCTCTTGATACCAGGGCTTTTGCATAAGTCCTCCACATAACAATTTCAAGGCTTGGCTTCCCTCATGAGTCCTCTTGATAAAGCGCATAAGTCCTCTGTCATGCCAATGCTTGGCTTCCCTCACGAGTCCTCTTGATAAAGTGCACAAGTCATGTTACAAAGCCCCTCGCTCATCAGTCCTTTCAATACCAAGCACGATTCCTTCAGTCCTGTGGAAAGGCTTTGCGTGCGCGTTTATATAGCGCCGCCCAGCGAACCCTCTCGAATCTGCCAGCCGCGCTCTGACCACGCCCCTCACGCCATTCCACCCGAGCCCTGGTTGGTTGTTGGGGTCTTACCGGCTCCGCCCTTGACGTCTGCTTGACGTGGCCACGGCTCACACCCCCAAACTCGTGTTCCGCCCCCTTTTCAGGCCTACCTCGTGGCATTTGGCTGGTTTGAGCATCCCAATGCGAGGGGCAATAGGGTGCAGACTGGATGGGCGCAATTGGGAATGGGGCGCAGACTGGATGGTGCCCAACGAGGTCGATTGGAGGGTGGGCTGCAAATTGAACGGGACCTACTCTTATTTATTTCTTTACACAACGCAGGTATCACTGTTGGAAATGTCCTTATCTCACATATACTATGACATAACTAATGTTCTAAGGTGGCCTGCGTGTTGCATGTGGACTAACTATGGGGGCAAAACCTTTAACCTTTATTAATCAATATGTACATTCTCAGAACCGCAACACTGCATCCCTCCTTCACCAGGCTCGTCCCCGAGCCGAACCCACACACCAGTGAGCCCAACCGGTTCTGATGCAAGGGTCAGGACTACTTTTTAATTAGTGTGACACTTAGGTGTAGTTTCCCTCTACATTTAACCTAACACCCTGTGTGCGACAGTTTTAAACACTAGATATGTCCCACCTACTGCGTTGTGTACCAACTAACAGACACGCCCACAATTAACCGAATTACGGACAGAATTCGCAAACTAAACATAAAGCCGGTGGGGAGCATGTTATTTACAAGACTACTAATTATTTACAATACCACAACCCAGGACCTGTTCTTTTTGTGGGAGAGAAAAGGAATTTTGAAAAGAGGAAACACAAATGCAATGCACTGCACCAATACACCATACACCCATATATGCACAAAAATAAAATAAAAATGCACAAAAAGGCACCAAAATGCACAATCATCAAAATGCACAAAAACCTTTTCATAAATAATCAATGATGCCTTGTGCGTGCTTGGCTGCTGGGCCGTTGTATCTTGGCTGCATCTTCTTCTTCGGTGTGCCGTAATAACTTGGAGATCTTCTTTTCCTGGCACACCGGAATAATAAAAAGTGCACAAACCGTGTCCGCTTTTTATTTTGGCCAGCAGGGCCAACATAGGTGGTCCGACTGCATGGCATTGATGCCACTTAAACACAGTGGTCCGCAGGGCAAGATAACGCTTGCAGCAATTGTCTGCTCAAGCAAAGGTGCCAGGCCACAGAACGTGTGGTCCATTAGGTGTACCGGTGCAGGCAACAGGCAGCAGGGTGCAGCGCAAAGGTGCAGCCACACAGCTCAGAGTACCTACACATTCCCCTCAACAAAAGATAAGGGGTCCATGGGTGGGGAGGAAAGACAAAGCAGAGGTTAGCGGGGGAAAGGGCGCAAGGGTACACACAATCACAAGGTAATGCAACATGAGGGGTGCGGGAGATCGAGCAGAGAAAGCTCGTCCCTAGCCGTTCGTCACCCCCCATGTCAACCTACACTACCCTTGCCCCTCCCCGTATTTACACCTTACAATTTACAAATTACGTCTCTACCGTCCTGTCTTTTCTATCCCCCCTCTAAACCAAATTCGTTCCCAAACCCTCCCAGGGAGGAAGGGATGGGATACACACAATGTCTCACCCACGCCATGATGCGTCTTTCATTCCAAATAGTTCACCAAACCTGGTTGCGGAGTCCTGTCACCTTGGTGAGTGGATGTGTATGGTGCGAAGAGATTTCATCCTAACTATCCTTCTAATTGACATTAACTCTTAAACTACCCGGGGTCATGCCCTGCCAATCCAATTGGCCTCTTTACACTATGTGGTTCTAAAAACCGATTCCCATTGACCATCCTGTGGTGCCTTACCAATTTGGGGTCTCACTCCCCCAATTTTTCCTACTGTGCCCTCGCACAATTTCGGGGCTGGGTCGTGTGGCTCTACCAGCAGGTCTACCTACCTGCGCACCTCCACCACTGAAGTTGCCACCCGAGCTTGCCTAGCTCCTCAACTACCCTAACCTGGGGAAGGCCCTCCTGGCTCTATCACCCCGTGATGCCCTCTCTGGCATTGGGCTACCCGGGTCCTTCTCTCGGATCCTCGGGCACCGCTGAACTCTACTTTGAACTCTAACTGGCTCCCAGAGCCTACCTGCGGCCTCACCTGGCCGACAGACTACCAGTGGCGGAGTGCCCATTTAACCATACTCACTAATTAAGCCCACACGCCCAGCCATTCCACTCACTTATGCACCCCTCAAAGCAACAACTTGCGACTCCCTGCACCACAGATGTCAATATCCAAACAATTTACCTACTCCCTCTACCTAACTTTAAACTACCCTCCCCGGGTATTCGTGAGGGGTCCATCTTCCCCCATCCACTCCTTCGCACCATGCACTCCACACCACTCAATCCACACGACTCACTCGACACACCATTTATTCCCACACACCAAGTATTCTCTCCATTTATCCACTTGCACCCCATGCAAGTCAATCACCCAACACACTTACACACATCCTCAATACACTACTCATACACTTTCTCCGGTCATCCCAGACCAATGCCTCATTTCACCAAGTTCCTTCCCATACTCACACACAACCATTCTCAACCAATGCCTCATTTGCTCACGCTCACCACAAAGATTCTCATTCAATTCCTCATTTGTGCCTGAAGCGCATCTTCATACTCACACACAATTTCTCCACACACACAGCATCATCTGACTAACTACTTCCCTCTAATACTCGTGCTTTCCCTGTCATCCCTTATACTAAGCACATCCCTCATCATTATCATCCATCTAATCTGATTACGTCCCCTCTACCAGTACAAATTCACTACTTAAATCTTGGTCTCCTATGGTCATCTCTAAATCCCTAACAATATCCTAGCCTGCCCTCGGCTAGTTTACACTGCCAAACCCCATAAATCTACTGCTCCTCTGCCCCAATGTAACGAATGGCAAAGCTACCATTCGCCATCATCACTGCTACCATTTGTCCACTCACTACGAGCCTCAGTGCGGACGTACATTTCGTCACAGCTCGGCTTCGCAAAGCCGAGCAATGCATGCGGATGGTCAGTCTCCTGTTGGTTGGGTCCGTCTGGCATTTTCGATTCTGGGGAGGAGGCATACTTGGGCCGAGGTTCCAGGCGCCATCTCTGCGCGGAGCCTTTCGGTCTCCGCCACACTGACCCAACCTCCCCCGGTCGGAGCACCGTGCCCGCCAGGGGGCGAAGGTCCGACCTGGCCTTCCTCCCCTGGAATCGTGCCGTTTGCCTCTTGCGCCACGGCACCGACCATACAGGGCGGGGCCCGGCCCAAATCGTGCACGCTGCCACGGCAACGATCCCCGCCGGCTCCCGCAGCACACAAAGTGCACCACGCCTCGAGAGCTCGCGTCGGCTATCCGTCGGCCTAAACGCTGCCCCGGTCTGCGTCGATGCTTGGTTAGCATTCTCACATCCACACGCGACCCATTCTACACTCACAAAACGCGGCGCTCCGGCGCTTCCCATACAACCCATACATTTAGTCACCGCACTCGCTCGTGCATACCACCCAGGCGCACTCATTCTACTCGCACACTCCGTTACACACTTCTCTTCCACGCACTCCTCTCGTGCACTCTCTCCCGTGCACTCTCTCCCATTACATCCTCTGTAACAACCATGGGTGTGCACTCTTGCACATACCCAATCAGCGCACACCTACCCACGGGTGTGCAATCCCCTGCTGCACACCCAATCACGTGCTCTGGTGTGCACTCTCGCACACCCTCTCCAACGCGCTCTGGTGTGCACTCCCGCACACTCTCTACAACCATTTCACACTCTGTATCACACTCTTCACACATACACTCCGTCGTGCACTCACTCTCACTCTCAGTTTCATACTCACGCTCCGGCGCCGTTCGCAAACGTGCGCCATTCACTTCCGTACAGCACACCACGGACCTTCCACAAGCGCCCGGGTGACGTCGCGATCCCAAGCGCGCGAAAAATCTTTTCGCGCCAAACACTTTCGCGCCAAACCTTTTCGCGCCATACACAGCCCCACTCACCTTCGGGACCCTTTTTCGCAGCAGCATCTGCAAATTCTCATTGGGGTTAGACAGCACGACATCACAATGCGAATGCAGACTTTGAGTGCATTCCATTTTTTCCTCCCGCAATTGATTTTCTAAGTCTGCCATCTCCTCAACCCAAATTTCCATTATAATTTCTTTTTCCTTATTAAGCTCGACGACCGCTGGCGCACATAAAATAAAATTTTCCAATTCAGCGGCCGTCGGCTTTTCTATACCCCGTGTCGCGATTTCTACCGATTTCTTCTACCGACTTCGACCGATTTCTACCGATTTCTACCGACCGATTTCTACCGATTTCTACCGACGCGATTTCTACGGTCCACCCGGCTGTGCTTGGCTCAACCTCGCTTTCCCCGCGTTCCTCAATTCGTGCGACCTCGTCGCGTACCAATGCGACCTTCCCGCTTGACCTGCGCTCTATTTCTTTCCCCATCTCTTCCATTTGTCATCCTATTCTGTTACCACACCCTTTTAGCCCATCTTTCATCTCTTTCATTCGATTCTCTTGGGTGCCCATCCTGTTTTCCAACCCCGTTAACCCCTCGTTCATTTCTCCCATTTGGCCACCCACGTCCTTCATTTGGCCCCCCATTTTGCTTTCTAATTCCCGAATTTGATTTCCCAATTGCTCTCCCATTTTGTTTTCCAAATTATTTATTCCCCGGGTGGTTTTATCCCCCATTTCCCTCAATTGCCCCCCCAATTGCTCACTCCGAGCATTCATCCTATGCTCTGACTCTATCATACAAGCCCTCATTTGTCCCATAAAGGTGTCCATATATGATTGCATATCTACCACCCCCACCTGCGCAGCGGGCACGGCTCTCGCCGCCTCGTGCATGGCGCCGCCATTTTCTTCGCCCGCCACCCCAACTGCTGCACCCTCATCAATTCTCTCCTCCTCTTCCCATTCTCCCCGGGGGTCCTGGGTTATTTCTACCTCCTCCTCTACCTCCTCATTTACCCCCACCGGCATCCGACCGTCTTGACTAGCCATGGCACGAATTTAATTTGGATGTTAATAAAATTTCGGCCGCTCGTAATTTTGAGTGTGTTAGGCGCACTTCGGGTCTAATCCCACTTCCCTGACACCAATTGTTGCGGATCTCAATGTCGGCCTTCCCCTTACCAAGGGGGGATGAATCCCCTTGTCTTTTATCTAGCTGACGTGATCCGGGGCTTTGACGTTCCTTCCGGTCAGCGCTGAATAGGGTTGTAGGCCGAATTATTCCTATTACCTAATTACCAGAGCCTCCCAGGAAGCAAGGAAATAACCCCGCCCGAACCACGGTTTTAGGTGGAAACGCCGAGCGATAGCGAGCCGTGATCTGGGCCATTAACAGGTACTAAACCTGATTTGAGCGGTGCCGAATCGGGCCACGCTTACCCAATGGAAGAAATCACTAATACGGTCGGATTAAGAAGAAAGGAAGAACAGATTGGTTTATTACAATTTTGTACAATGATGCGAAGAAGAAGAAACACAGTGCAGCCTTAAGAACAGTCTTAACTTATCCCAGGATGAATGGGCACACACACACACACACACACACACACACGCACACACACACACACACACACACACACACACACACACACACACACACACACACATGGGGATGTAGATGGTCGGGGTTGAAGGTCCCAGGATGATGTCCACAGCTCGTTCTCCGGGTTCCCCGACTCGCCGCGAAGAAGATGGAAGGACAGACGGCAGGCGCTCCTTGTGGTTCATTGGCGCGGATCGGCCAATTATATCGGGGGAAAGGTGCGCTAGGCTGGAGGTTACTTCGCGGGCCAGCCGCGTATGGAATAAACGAACCTGCGCTATATGCGCTCCAACAGTTCAAATGGCAAAGCGCCTCTCCCAATCATCCTCTTTGGTAAAGCGCATATCAGTCCTCTCGAGTCCTTTTGCAAAGCGTGTATATCCTCCAGCCCTCTTGATAAAGCGCAATAGTCCTGTTACAAAGCCCCTCGCTCATCAGTCCTTCGTAATGCACATAAGTCCCCTTTATCTCTTGATACCAGCGCTTTGGCGTAAGTCCTCCACACAACAATTCCAAGGCTTGGCTTTCCTCACGAGTCCTCTTGATAAAGCGCATAGGTCCTCTTTCATGCCAATGCTTGGCTTCCCTCACGAGTCCTCTTGATAAAGCGCATAAGTCCTGTTACAAAGCCCCTCGCTCATCAGTCCTTTCAATACCAAGCACGATTCCTTCAGTCCTGTGGAAAGGCTTTGCGTGCGCGTTTATATAGTGCCGCCCAGCGAACTCTCTCGGATCTGCCAGCTCTGACCACGCCCCTCACGCCATTCCACCCGAGCCCTGGTTGGTTGTTGGGGTCTTACCGGCTCCGCCCTTGACGTCTGCCTGACGTGGCCACACCCCCGACCTCGCGCTCCACCCCCTTTTCAGGCCGACCTCGTGGCATTTGGCTGGTTTGAGCATCCCAATGCGAGGGGCAATAGTGCGCAGACTGGATGGGCGCAATGGGGAATGGGGCGCAGACTGGATGGTGCCCAACATTGGTGTTGAAATAATTGTGGCTTTGAATGAATTGTTGCTTTAATTGTTGTTGGTTGTTCCTTCCTCTGTTTTTCGATTTCTGCTTTTAGACCTGAATTGATTGTGGAGTGTGGTTTTCTGTTGTCTTAATGATTTGATTCCTGGAATCGGATTTGATTTGTGTTGGTTGGAAAAGTGACTTGTGATCGCTGATCCGATCTGTTTTTGAATTGTTTGATTTAATTTTGTGTTGATTGAAGGTAATAAGGATTTGTGTTGATTTCTTGATTTGAGTTGATCTGGAAATGTACAAATTCTGGTTGGGTTTACAGTTGGCGTTTTTGGTTATGCGATTTACTGGTTCTGGTATGTGTATTATTGGTCATAGATTTGTGATTTGTGGAATTGTTTGCACGGCATTGGTTGCATTGTTGTAAGTAATTGCGTGCATGTCTTGAATTGTCATAGGAAGAGTGGTTTCAACAGTAATGGTGAAAATAGTGTGCTTTGAAAAATGGTGTGTACGTCATGGGTAAATGAGAATGTATATGTGTGAAATACATTCGACGTGATTGATGTTTGCAGATGAGCTGACAGCTACAATCCACGCGGATTGTGACCGACGCTAACATTTCTATGAATGTATAATTGGAAAATGTTTATTTTAAATAGATATTGTGTCATGACACAAAAGGTTGAACGTGCGATTCCAGAAATGAGCAAGTATTTTTGATATAAGCTGACGTTTCAAGTGACGATTTGAAATGTTGTAAGCTTAGATCAATCTTAAAGATACAAGCTTTTCATCTGTGAGCTGCAAGTCGACCATTTGTTTAATTTTAGATACTATACCTAATATTTACATGTAAGTGCATGACTGGTCTGGATTTGGACTGCTCTGTGAGTTTTTGGGAAATCGGTATGTGTAGCTGGATTAAGTTTGAGTGGTTGTTACATATACTCTGGGTACATGTGACTTAAAGGATGAATTGGACTTGCTGTGAACAGTGTAGATGCAAGAAGAGATAGACGGGGACACAATGAGCTGCTAGGTGAGCCATTGAGGTGGATTGGATGTTTTGTTGTTGTTGTCTTGGGAGTTCGGTTGTTGCATTGCCAAAGGTTTCTGTGTGGTGTGGTGTCTGTTGATAGCGGATTACCTGTTGTCTTGTGTGACGGAAGCAGGGATGTATGTAACTGTATGTAACTGCCTGGAGTCAGAGAAACAACTTCAGTTGTTGACATTGGCTGTAAATTGGCTGGAGTGCTTTGATTTGCACAGGGAATGAAAATTGGGATGACAATTGCATTCATTGAGTAAGTTACATGTTTCGTTTTGTGGATCTGGGAACAAGCTAGTTTTATGGGACCCTGGGGTCTTCTGTGTGTCTATGTGTTTGTCTGTCTGTTACACTGGACTCTTGGATGGGTTTTCATGAGACGAATTTCAGACAAAACCCTCTCTTATTTCAGAATTGATCTGCACCCCACCTCACTGTGAAACTTTGGACAGGTTGTGTGTGTCTCAGAGGTTTATGGACAAATTTGGGTGTAATCTGGTGGACAGTATCAATGTGGAAGGAGATCGATAAACATCAGAGGTTAGAGTTGTGACATGGTGTAGACAGAAGGAAATTGTGATGTTCGCGCCATGGGTGTAGTGTCCAAATTCTGGCAAAATTGGTATTTACACGTCACTACAATTGGTAGTGATGCATTTGGTGGTGATTAATACTGGTAAATTTGGAATTGGTGGTGGTATAAAGATAATTATATTTTAGGTGTTGGTGTAACAGTAATTACCAAATGTTAATTGTTGGATGGCAGAGGTAATGGTGCAGTTTAATGTTCACACTGTTTGGGAAAATAATGCTCTATGCAACATGATCGTAAAAAGAACCCATCCCTATATATAAGGATCAGGGAGGGATGGAATGGAAAATTTGGGGTATTAAAAGTTACGAAACTCAAAATATCTAGGTTTGGATGTGCAGTCATTGGAAAAATAAATTGAATATGATAACGGTTCCAGATTGATTTTCAGTTCAATCAGTTCCAGTTCCAGATGATAAATGCAGATTTTGCATTTTGCAAGCTGAGATTGCAATGCCAGGGACGGCCGACTCCTTCCTGCGAGCTGCCCACGTCACCCGCACAAGATTAGCTCATCAAATCACTGCAGCGGCACTGCACATCTTGCAACACCGTGCGTATGAACGCCACTGTATGACATATGCTGATGATGCAGTAAGACCTGCCGAGTTCGAAGACGGGTGTCACCAGAGAGGAGAAGACATTCCCAACTTTCAGTACTGGGCAACTGTGCTGGAACTAGAGATGTTGGTACTGGTCTACGTGCGTTCTCTGCGGCAGGCTTCATTCACGATGTACCTTGATGCCCTGACGGAACTAGTCCCATGGTTCCATGCCTTAGACCACACACACTATGCCAGGTGGGTCCCTGTTCACCTGAGGGACATGGTTGCACTCCCAATGAAGCACCCAGATGTAGCCAGAGAATTCAGGGCTGGCAACTTCACTGTACAGAAGACGAAGAAGGTGTTCTCTTCGATCCCAATCGAAACGAAATCTTGCAAAAATCAAATCTCTGAATCTGAGATGGCTCAATATCCAGATCTTTTCATAATATGATAGTCTACTAGTGTGCCAAATTTGGTGCTTTCCTCACAAAATGCACAATTGTTATGCTATATTTAGCTTAGCTGCCGGACTATGGGGAGTGTGTTCTGGGTAAAGATTTGCTGAATTAATAACACAAGAAATGTATACAGATGCCAAATTCTAGTGAGAATGGAAATGTACACATTGGAGGTAGTTTCTTTTGGTTGGGATGAATTATGTAGTCGTTTCCCAAGGATGCAAACAGTTGTCATCTAAGGAGATAGTGATGCCAGGTGTACAAGGTTGGGAAAGGAGGGTATAAATGTAATGAATTTGAGGATAGTTTTAGCCCCAAAAAGGATTGGTTTGCTATTTCGACCTCTAAGTCGTGAAAATTGTAGGAAATACTTTTAGAGGCTGAAGTAAGTCTATTATGAAATTCATTTTCACCATTCTAAATGGTTCCTGACATAAAGTGGAAGTACAAAACGTGTGTGTTCACCAATTCAAAGACAATGAAAGATATGTCTTTGGGAAGTTTGCCAAATTTGTGATGAATCTTGCATGGGTTCAGCAAATCATTTTTCAGTTTATTGGAAGTTGGATTTTGTAAAATAATGGTTTAATATAACCACAGTAGAAAATAATATACAGATTTGGGACATTATGTAAACTTTCGAATAATGAGAAGATTCATAAAGTTCATTTTATTTATTTAATGGAAAATATTTGGGTCACAAATGGAGAAGCATGGTTGAAATTACGATCCAGTGGATGATATATATATATCCCAACACCATACATTTTGATAACTTGCGATATCTACATACCGGTGCCATTTGTATTCACTAGTGAAAGTGGAAATATGAAAATTGTAAATCTGATGATAAAACTAGGTTATTTTTCTTGTAAAAAAATAAAAATAAAGAGGGAGTATCCAGGAAAAGGATGTTCAAGTGAACTTTGTGCTGTGAAAAGTATGTCGAGTTGATGGAAGTGTTTTGTTTGATTAATTTTGTTCAATTTGTGTTCAAATGATCAGTTTATCACAATTCATTAAAAAAATGATAAAGGGATGCTCCAATTAATTGAATAAAATGAGTAATCTTGAACCAGAAGGAAAACATGGCCTCAATGAAGGGAGAGCAGAATTATGTGTTGTATAGTATTTTTTTTAGTAATGTCCTAAAGGTGGTTATATAGTATTTTTTTTAGTAAGTGGTGTGGATATGTTTTAGGTGAACAAAAAGGAAGAAAACAGTGCCCCTGGGGGCATGCACCTGTTACATATTCATGCACCTGTTCCATAGGTATATAGAAAACTGCTATCTGTCCTTTGAAAATTTGGACTGTTACGCATTTCTGGGATTGTAGGTTACTTGAGATCTAGTGGGATTAATGTGTATGTCAGGATCATTTTGGAAAATAAATATGGATATATGACATTACTCAAATATAACCAAGCAATTGAGAGTTCTTGGGTTAATGGGATATAAATAAATGCATCTACAAGTTGATGGTTTATAAAAATTTAGTTCTGGATGATACTTAAACGATGAACAATGTTGGCAATATACAAAGAATGTGACTTGTTTTTTGGGGGGAAAACATGTGGTTTAAAATGGTTGGCTAAGTTTTAAAGATGGAGATGTTTCGCAGAACTCTTATGATTATTTATATGAGTGGTGGACTATTCCATGGCGAGAGAAAATGGTTGATATTAATGAAAAGGAGAGGAGAAAAATACAGATCTTGGCAACAGATTTTGTAAAAAATGAATGTGGGATAAGGAAAATAATGTGAAAGAGGATTGGTTGGGGATGGAAGGATTGAGGCCTATTATTATTATTTTTTTGTTTTATTTGTTAGAATATAAAGAAAAAGGGAGGAAATGATGATTTCAAGGAATTATGTGCTGAAAGTAATGTGAAACATATACAGACGGGTTTTGTTGGGAATTGATACAAAGGAAATCTGTGATAATTATGATAAAAATACATAGATGGTTAATTTTGCATTTTTGCTTTGATTTGATTTGGGAATTTTTTTTTGAAAAATTGAGCATCTGATTACATGAGATATTTTGGAAGTAAAATATGAAAGTAAGGTTGATGAAAGAAGACGAAGTATTTAGGGGTTGCAGTGGGATTGATTTCCTTCTCACCTTGTGGTGAGAGGACCCCAGGATTGTGCAAATGTGATGAAAATACATGATAAGATTTGAGATTCTGGGTGATAGAATTTTGGGTATTTTTTTGTTTTGTAAGAAAAAAAAAGAGAAAAACAATTTTGAAGAATTTATTGAATACATTCATATGTACTTTGGTTATGCTAAAAAACAAACATGTACACCCCTGATTTAATGTTTTGTTCGGGTGTTACACATGAAATATAATCTTTCAAATGTTCTCGGGAACTTGTGAACCAATGTAAATTGTTATAAGGTAGGACATAATCGGGATATTGATTACATTGTTAGTTATAATGTGTTAATTCTATGTTTTCAAAATGATTTGCTCGATCCAGTGTGTCGAAAACAGGCTAATAAAAAAGAGGCTTTTGGAAGAATTGCTGGAGATTATTGTCAGTACATTTGGCTGGCTCAAGATGAAATTAAAATGGCATGCACCTCCGAAACATGGAAATAAAAAAAACAAAAAAAAAAACATGGAAATACACCTTGAAAATTGTGGTTCACCTAAGACGACCATTTGCCTGAACCACATTGTTATATGTGGGCTGAAAGCGACCACCTGCTTCAGAACACACCTGTTTTTGGAGCTCACATCAACTGCCAAAGTTTTCTTCCATTGGCATGTCAAACTCCAGCTCCTGCCTGATGTTCCAACATGACATCACGACTCTGCTGATTGCCAAAGGAGGACGAGTCCTGGATGGGACTGCTGGACCGTGTTGAACACTGGGCCTTCATGGCTCTGCTGGCTGTTTATGGTGTGCATCATGGATCAATTGGACATCATGATCCCGGAGCCTTAATCGATGCACCTCCAGCTTTGATCCTCACCTCACACAACTCTGCTGATTGAGCTGGATTTGTGCAGCTCCTATTCAACGTGCAATGGCTTGTGTGCTGCTGAAATGTGGCAGATTGTGCATTGCAAGATACAGAGAAGATTTTGACCTGTAAGGGTCACTCCTTGATGACAGGAGCACAGAGTTTCAGCGTTCATCCTGCTGCAGAGGATCACTTGAATGAAAAGAGCTCCGCAACAGACTGAACTGTCAACGACGAAGGAGTTCAACATACAAGGCGATGCCTAATAACAAACAAACTTTTCCATCAGGATGGTGTATGCCGTAGGTGGAGATAAATTATTTGTGGAAGCAAATTAAAAAAACCTGAACGATTGTTCCTCAAAATGGAGTCAACCTGTGACTCAAACAATTAATTTGGCTTCTATATTTGTGATCATTATATGATCAGATGGAGGATTGTAGAAGAAGAAAATTAATTTGTGTACGTAATTTGTGTAAATCAAGTAGATTTACCTGAGCCTCGACTTTGCCATTGAAAATACATAAACTTAATGAATATATACACAAAGAATTAAGTTAAGCACCCCCCCCCCGTTTTTTTACAACCTCGCACATTACAAGTTTGTTGTCGTCAAAACAGTGTAATATACCCATGATATTGCTATATTTTCTGGAGAAGTGATATTATGGTCACATAAAAACATAACAATCATGCCGTTTTCAATATTTTATTCTGAATAATTTAAGGTGAAATTTTTTGGGAATTTTAGGCATATTTTCACCTCAATTTAAGTATGGAGCTATAGGTCCATCACGGACAGTGTGGATGACGTTTATGTTTTCTAACGTACAGTCATTGTTCTGAGAAGACCTCTAGCGATCTTTGCGTCAATAACGTGTGTAGGACCCACGTGATCGGATCACTGACTCAACCAATCACTTTTTACACTTTGATCACTCAATTTCATCAATGGATAATTGCTAATGTCATACCAATCATTATTTGATCTCACATACCTTAGAATATATGCCAATGTATACATATACACAAAGAATATATATTAGGGGGTGCTTACCTTAATTCGTTGTGTAGGGGTGCTTAACTTAATTCTTTGTGTATATATATATTAATCGGTGTTAACTGCATTCTATGAACTATATAACAATTCAATAGGCTCGCATTAGAGGCAGACATTCAACCCAAGCTGTGATGCCTATCTCGTTTTATAACCATGCAGCAAAGTAAGTTCGATTAAAGAATAGAGAAATATAGTACTTTTTTTAGCCTGATATGTAGTATATTTTTTATATGATACGACTTTTCATACGACACCTATATATATATTAAAAAGATTTGAAACAATGATGTATAACCCTCACTGATTTGAACTTTGTCCGACCATGTTTTTCTCTTAGAGATTGAGAAAACCCGATATCCTCAGTCACGCAAAGGCATATTATCTATTAGAAACAGAAGGCTTTGTTTATTTTGTAAGATGTTAGAAATCTCTTTTTTCTCTATGACTTGCATTTTATGGCTGGGAGAGTTGCATATGAAGAAAGAAAAAGCTGACCCAAGGAATTGAAGACACGAACTGCCTGTTATGTTCCTTGAACCTTACCTGACCTCTCTCTTTGATCTTTGACTATAAGAAAGCCATTTCACGGCACCATCAGAGAGTTCTTGGTTCACTTGTGATGTATTAAATGTAGTGTTGATCCGTGTCAAATGTAGCGTAGTGATTTCGTTTTATTCGTGTATGTGTAACTCAAATGGAAGTGTATTCTGTAAATACCTTTGGTGGAAGTAAATCAAGTATTCCCATGTGTCATTAAAATCTTCTTTTTTTTTCTTCTTTTTTTTGTATACAAGATCGAGGCTCGTGAAAGAGCGAACATTAATCACAAAGAAAGACAAAACGACACATAAAACATATAACATGGGGAGCGGTAGACAAGATGGGGTGAGAGGGGGAGGAACACAAACACAACATCTGAGAGCAGGGGCATCGAGAGATCTGTGGGAGGGAGAGGGCTTTGGGGTGGGTGGGGGCATGGGAAGGGGGGGGGGGGGTGGGAGAGGTATAAAACATATGGACACTGCCAGGACTTCCAGGAAAGAAGTTGGAATTTCAAAGAAGGTGGATCTGGGGTGAATTAGTGGGGGTAGAAAAGATCAAGGTTTTGGATGGGGAAAGATAAGAGATGGTGGTGAACAGCTGTTTTAAAGACCTGGAGGGAGGGGTGGGATTGAAGGGAGTGTGGGAGTTTGTTCCAGTGGCGGGAGAAAAGAGGAATGAAAGAGTGAAGGTGAGCAGAGAGCCGAGATTTCGGCAGTTTAACCATCAGAGGGTTGCTGGCAGATCTTGTGCGACCTGTAGGAATATTTGGGGGACAAAGCACAAAGAGAGCTGGGGGAGCAAGGCCGGAGAGGAGTCGGTACAAGACAGAAAGACCCCCTACCTGTCTGCGGTGAGTGAGTGAAAGGCCCTCGGAGATAGCTTCATCACAGGAGATTCCAATGATTCTGAAAGCTTTGGTTTCAACAACGTAAAGCCGAGCTAGGTGTGAGGCAGGAGCACCGGTCCATAGGGGAGAACAGTATTCCATTGAGCTGCGGATGAAAGCCTTGTATGTGGTGAGGAGCTCAGGTGTGCCGAGGAAGGAATTCGCACGACTGAGGATGCCCAGTCGGCGACTGGCTTTGGAGGCCAGCTTGGAAATGTGGTTTTCCCAAGAAAGATCATGGCAGATAGTGAGACCCAAAAGCTTGAGCGACAGAACTTCTTGGAGAGGATTGTTGAGAAAGTAGATGGGAGGGTTGTCCAGTCGATCTTTTCGGAGAGACATAGTAAGAGTGTGAGATTTGTCAGGATTGAAAGACATGTTCCACTTGTTTGACCAGACCGTGATTTTGTCCAGGTCTTCAGAGAGTGAGCAGGCTGCAGACTGCCGATCTGAGGGAAGAGGAATGGAGCGGCAGAGAGTGGAGTCATCAGCAAAGAGATAGAGAGGATTTTCCAGAGAGTCAGAGAGATCATTGATAAAGACCAGAAAAAGCACAGGGCCCAGAAACTGCCTTGGGAAACTCCAGCCTGAACAGGAAGGGGAGATGAGAGAAATCCATTCAGGGCTACACGTTGACTACGATCAGAGAGGAAGTCCGCAAGCCATGCATGGAGATTTCCATGGATACCATAGGAGGAGAGTTTGGTGAGCAGAGCTGGGTGCCCGACCGTATCGAAGGCACGTGATATTTCAAGGTAGACGGCTCTGATTTCCTGTTTGGCATTGAGGACCTCCATCCATTGTTGAGACAGCAGAAGCAGCATGTCCAGAGTAGAATGACCTTGTCTGAATCCAAATTGATGATCGGAGATCAAGCCATTGGAGAAGAGGAAGGATTTGATATCTGAAGCAATGATGGATTCCATGACTTTGCTGATAATTGGGAGCAGGCTGATTGGTCTGTAGTTGCAAGGATCTGTTTTTGCACCTTTTTGTGTAAAGCGGTAATGTTTCCTGATTTCCAGGATGCTGACAGATGACCTTGGGCAAAAGAGAGCGTGAAAAGAACAGAGAGAGGGTGAGATAGAGCGGCAGAGCAGGATTTTAGGACCCGTGGGCTGATGCCGTCTGGTCCAGTTGCAGAATCAGAGTCGAGGTTTGATTGTCTTCTGAGACGAATGTGGACATTTAATTCTCTTGAGTCTTGTCAAATTAATTTAAAGACTAAATTATTAAAGAAAATCCACATCACCAACTTTGTCAAAATTTCTAAAATCCTCAATTTTAACCTGATTGACTTGAAATTTGAACAGGATTTGCATATCTGGGCAATTAATTCAACCACCAATTATTTTCAGGTCAACATAGGCTAAAGGTCAACAACTTATTTTAAGGAATTTGCAAGTATTGTGCTATGTTCGACATATTTCTTTGTTTTTTTTGTCTGTCTGTGAGCAGGATATCTCAAAGTTGCAGACGGATTCAGATGAAACTTGGTGGACAGGTTGTGTGGGTGACGAGGACAATTTGATTAGATTTTTATGAAGATTTTTTTTACTGATTGTACTGATTTTGTCGATGAGAGAAATTTTGAATTTAAAATTGACCATTCACCATTGATAGATTGTGCCAAAAACGATTATGTATGCATATATATCTATATACACACACACACACACCACACCACACCACACCACACCACACCACACACACACACACACACAGTGAAGCACGTTATTTCAAAAAAGTTATGAACGGATTATAGTCTAGTAGGAAGACTAGGTCCCCCTGCACCCCCCGGAGATATACTTCTAATCAGTGTTTCTAGATTGGAAAAAATGTGTAGAAAATGACTAGCTATGGCCCCAAGCTGAAAAAATGTCCCACATACCATTTTTATGCAAATTACTGCTGCCATTATCAAAAAAAGACTAGGTCCCCCTGCACCCCCCGGAGATATACTGAAACTGGCAGTGACTGGTGATTGAAATGCGGTGCCTTTTTGTGTTTCAGGTCGAGGTACGTGAACTCCCCACGATCTACAGCAACCAGGAAGAGACTGATACCAGGGTGGTTCTGTACCTCCATCATGCTGCTACCATCGGATACAAGAACGCTGTAGTCAGAACACCGGACACAGACATCCTCCTGATCCTGCTCCACCATGCCCACAACATCAAGCTGACGGTGTACCTGGATACAGGGTCAGGGAAGCATCGCCAACTTGTCAACGTCTCTGAGCTGGCAGAATCCCTGGGAGAGGACTACTGTGCCACTCTCCTGGGGTACTATGTGTTCAGCGGAGAAGACTGCACCAGTGCCTTCAAAGGGAAGGGAAAAGTCGGGCCCTTGAAAAAGCTGGAGAAGAATCCCAGGTTTCACAGGGCATTCGGTGAACTGGGTGACAACTGGGATGCCAACCCTGAGGTGGAGAGGCAGTTAGAAAAATTCACCTGTGTGATGTACGGCCAGAGTCGCGAGTCATCAGTGGACATTGTCCGTGCCAAGCTGCTACGAAAAATGGTGGGAGAGGACAAGACCCTCACATCCAAGTCCAAGGTTGATCTGGCTCGCCTTCCTCCATGCCAGTCTGCCCTGAAGCCGCACATCCAGCGTGTGAACCACCGCGTAGCATTGTACAAAAGAGCCGATCAACCTATCATCGAAAAGCCAAAACCTTATGAGGAGCAAGGATGGATAAGGACTGATGAAGGACTGTTGAAACCAATGTGGTCCAGTGGTCCCATCCTACCAACCTCACTGGTGGATCTTCTGAACACAGGAGAGCACGAAGAGGAGGAGGAAGAGGAAGGAGAAGAAGAGTTTGACTCTGACGATTTCGATGAAAATGATGATGACTGACTCAGTGTAGAATCACTAATGCTAATGATGTTTATCTAAAACAAGCAAGAGAAGAGTGGTCACATTGAGTGCTAGGACTATTTTGACAGTTGTAATATTTAGAAAAATAAAACTTTGTGTTAACGTCTGTGTAGACGGACCTTAATATGAGTCTATTATTTCGTAAAACTGTGATTATTTTGTAAATAAAGCACTAATTAGCATACTAGTATACCATAGACACATGTAATCATGTTATGAATAGTTCTATCATGATCTATGCCCTTCAAAACATGGGTCTAGACACCTTCATTTTTCAATTATCTGCAATATTGGCTGAGATATGTCAAAAATCGTTTTTTTGATAATGGCAGCAGTAATTTGCATAAAAATGGTATGTGGGACATTTTTTCAGCTTGGGGCCATAGCTAGTCATTTTCTACACATTTTTTCCAATCTAGAAACACTGATTAGAAGTATATCTCCGGGGGGTGCAGGGGGACCTAGTCTTTTTTTGATAATGGCAGCAGTAATTTGCATAAAAATGGTATGTGGGACATTTTTTCAGCTTGGGGCCATAGCTAGTCATTTTCTACACATTTTTTCCAATCTAGAAACACTGATTAGAAGTATATCTCCGTGGGGTGCAGGGGGACCTAGTCTTCCTACTAGACTATTATGACCAAAGTGGTTGGATGAGTTTGGTAGATTACGGCCTGCAGATGCAGATCGGGATGCAGATCCGGCCTATTGGTGGAATACAAAATGTAAACTGTTCAGCCTGGTGGAAGTATGCCCTCGACTAAGTGCCTTTCTTGTTGTTGTTTGTTTCATTAAATTAGATTTTCTTTCTGCAGTTGTTGAGGCTCATGGAAGAGCTGTATGACAGAGGTTGGCAGGTTCACAGGCTGATCGAGAGGATAAGTGGACATATGCACTTCTGTACATACTGGGCTTAGTTATTTATTTCATATTGGCAGTGGTTCCCACAGCACTTTTCATGGAGCATTGTGCTGTTACTATTGTTTTTGTCTTTTTTTCATGATTCCCTGTATACACTTCACTTTGTACAATGTATTTTCTTTCTTTTTTAAAGTGGATTGGCATGTTACCATTCCCACCTCAACTCTTGGCTCATTATGCACGTATATACCATATATGTATTTGTTCATTGTCTTCTAATGTCTTTGTCATTAATGTTAAAGTACAGTTTGCTCTGAATGTGATTTATGTTCAAAAAATTGAAAGAAAATTAAACATTTTCTTTTTAAAATAGTTTTGAAAATTCCTGGTGTTTTACTAGTGAAAAAGTGAAAATTCCTAGTGAAAATTCCTTGTGTTTTACTGGTGAAAAAGTTAAAATTCCTAGTGAAAATTCCTAGTCGGAGAAATGAGCAAACTGGTCCATTAAGATGTGATAACAGATCTAATGTTTTGCACGTGTTGAGGGAAGTAAGTTCCTTTCCCTTGTGTCTTGCAGACTCGACAAGATGCATTTCTGGCCGAGCAAGGTGGACACCGTATTGCATCACACCATGAACAAGCACTGAATCGCTTAAAAGCCTTGCTCCAGCAGCCAAAGACACGTGTAAGACTCAAAAAAGCTGTGAATGAAATTCTTAATGAAAAACAAGATGAGCTACAAAAGTAACCGTCAACATTTTCAATAAGAAAATCTTTTTTTATCGTATACAGTTAGATTCTTTAACTCTAAAGTATTTTACATTTTACCTACTTGTAATTCAGGTACTGCTATTACATATTAGAAAGGAATAATTATTTTCATTTGTCCTGC
Source organism: Myxine glutinosa (assembly GCF_964187855.1). Classification (NCBI taxonomy): domain Eukaryota; kingdom Metazoa; phylum Chordata; class Myxini; order Myxiniformes; family Myxinidae; genus Myxine; species Myxine glutinosa. The sequence goes on from NC_136268.1 coordinate 121,696,810, forward strand.
ACTGATATTAGCTTTAATTGCTTGAGTCAAGCTATAATAGCAGTGATGTTTGCCACTATAAGGGGGAGGGGGGATCTTCAAAACCAATGAGGGATCCAGTCTCTGCTCATTTCCCACATCAGCCCAATGTTCTTACTTTATTTTATACAAATCTCCACCAATATCCTTGAACTAAAATCACTCTTCATTGAAATTGCTCGTGTTCGTCCCAATATCTTGGATAACAGGCCAGTGTTGGTGTCTGTTGTGAAAGGCCCACGACGTTTTTAAAATCTTATTTGACATTGAAGGGATGCTTTAATATAAATTATATAATCGATGTGCACAGCTTTGCATCCCACCGAAGCTTTGCTGTGATAAAGCTGATGCCAAAAGGGATTACGAGTACATTTGAGATGTGATGTAAATATATATATATATTTTTAACCTCCTGTACTACAAACGTCATCACGCTTTTCATTGATGGTTGACTATTTTCAGAATATTCGTGAATCTTTGCACAAGTCCAATCCCTTATAGTCAGGTTCACTATGTTTTTTCGTTCAAAATTTTGGTAGATTAGCAAAACTATACATTTTTGGAATATTCAGAGCATGAGGAATCCAAAAATTAATGTTTACATTTGCGGAGACACCTTTGCGAAAATGACACTCAGGACAGTGATGAAGATCTGTAAAAGCATATTCCTGAACGGTATAGACCTCGTAGATCCTGTGTATAGGACTTACAGTTCAATCTGATACTACCTATAACTTCCTATAACAACCTATAACAACCTATAACTTCAAAGGACTTGCAATATCATGTATTATGTAATACAGTTATATCACAAAAATAAAGACAATGGTTTTCAATTACCTTTGTTTGTTGCTTTTCTATAATCCTGAGCACTATTTTGAGGCCTTTATTGGATTCCTAGACCCAGAAAACATAGGATTAGCATATTTAATGAAGTCTCTAGGTTGACTTGAAGCCGAGATCGCGCAAAATATGTATTTTATGGTGGCCATTTTCAAAATCCAAAATGGCGGCCATGCAGGTGTCTGTGCAAATGCCAACATTGATTTTCAGATTCTCCATGCTCTGAAGATTCCAAACATGTACAGGTTTGCTAATCCCAAAATTTTGAAAGAAATTATATTTGTTAACATAGTGAACCTGACTATCTTCATCACTGTCGTGAGTGTCATTTTCGCAAAGGTGTCTATGCAAATGTAAACATTAATTTTTGGATTCCTCATGCTCTGAATATTCCAAAAATGTATAGTTTTGCTAATCTACCAAAATTTTGAACGAAATTATATTTGTTAACATAGTGAACCTGACTATTACTTTTAATGGCATTATTCATGTTTTTCTGAGTATTTTTAATTGATCTTTGTGAAACTTAGAATGTGAGTTTTTATTTATTTGACATACAGGTGGACTGCTTTGCTGCAGTGTCTCTGCTTATTGTCATTTTATCATCTTCTGGCTTGGTTTGATATTGTGAAATTGTCATACCTCTTTTATCCTCTTGACAAAAAGAAGGTAGTATAATTAAGGGTGTATGTAATTGTCATGTATGAAGGTGCAAATATTCACCGTTTTATCCCTACAACGTGACCGCGTGTTTATTTCCGTTTCCGGGAGTTACGGCTCAGCTCAGACGGCGCTTGGGTGAATCGGGCCTGTATCTGCAGAGTCAATAAACGTGTGCAACAATCGATCGTAGTCTGTCGAGATACCTTACATGTCGACGAATTTCGCGGCCGTCCTGCAGGCGAATCACACAGGACAGTGGACCTGGCTTCTCGATGATGTCCCCCGGTAGCCACGGCGCACCTGCACCAAAATTTCGGGCAAACACTGGAACTCCAATGTTGATACAGGGACTGTTGGACGTCTTATCGTGCACCAACTTTTGATTAAGCTGGCTACTAATTAAGCCAGGACTACTACTACTACTACTACTACTACTACCACTACCACCCCAATTATGCTCATCTTCTGGAAACAGCTGGGGAAAGCCTTTTGCCAAAGCTTGTCATGAACCGGCTGCTCCTGATGTTTGACTGAAGGTGGCAGGAATTTGCAATTTGTTCAGGTTGCTGGTTTGAGCCTGCTTACTTTTCATGACAAATATCGTGGGAACTTTAATATTTCGGCCACCAACTAATGCGTGCCCACAACAACAAATGTGACCCACCCCTCCCCTCTGCCAGACTCGGTGTGGATGCTCCAACCATTACACCACCACATCGTGTACGAGCTGTGTATCTTATTTGGGTGCAATGCAAGTTAACCATAGTGATGCTAAGGTGTCTTTTGCGAAGAGTGCGTTGCACATCGTGGGCATCCTTGCCAAATTTCTCCCCAGACTTGGCAAACGTGGTAAGTATGCCAAAAGGCCAATGTGGGTTGAGGTAGGCCTTGATCTTGATTGATTGGATTGAAAACGAGGTGATGATTATTGCACCTGCGGAACAGCAGGAGGGTTCTCTACAAGTTTTAGGAATGCACAGGAGCCCATTATGCCTGTCCATTACACATACCAATACTCCCTCCTGCTGCAGGCTTATTGTACATTTTCAAGCAGGGAATTTGTCCAGGGTACCAGCACACAATGACCCACTCCTTTTGAAAAATGTTACGGTCCAGAAAATAAATACCATCAATTGCTAGCACGATGAATACTTTAATGTGGGGTAAGCCAGGGAACATTTTTGGCACAAAACTTTCACGAAACAGCTGACAAGGCCTGACATTCGAATGAAGGTAATTTAGCCAGAGGAACGGTGATAACTCCATCACAAAGGATACCTGAATCGTTAACGTCCATCAACAACAAACGCTGGCAGAAGCAACATCCAGTTTTACATCAATCCGATTGATGGCACACATCTAGCTCTGACACGAGCCTCGACTATGTGTACAAAAAAAAATACATTGACACCTCACCCTGCCTGTGAAACACCAGGATGACAGTTTATCGCTAAGCTGAGGTTAGAGGTGAGTGTGCAACTTCTAGGAATCTAGGCCATCTTGCAAACCCAAATACCATATGACTGCCTCACATTTGAAAATGCGGTGCTCGATGCTCCAGCACTCCTCTGCTGGTATTGTACCTGGCTGCTCTCTTGATGGATTGAAGAAAGGACACATGTCAAACGAACATGTGTGCAGTGGTGGTTTTGTGGTTCAAGGGCGCACTGGTTTATTGTGGATTCAAATATGGGTAAAGTCGTATACAATATTTATCAAGTACAGTATTTGGCTTCTCGGCCTCTGGCAACTGAGTGTCGCCATAGAATTGTGTTGCCCTTATTTTTTTCATGAAAAGCCAGCTGACTCATGTTGACCTGTCCTGCCAGTCTGTTTTATATGTGATCAAATACTGCATTGGAGTCATCAGAAGGAACCAGAATAAGTAAAGAGTAAAGATGGAGTCCTCAGAAGGAGCTTGCATAGGATTCAGGTTTCAGCCTCAACTCTTCTACCCTCAAACCCATCCATGTGCAGCCAAGTGAGCCTTCTGAAAGAATATTCGGCTTCTCGCTTTTGATTTGTGAACCAATTCAGCGACCCAATATGCAAATTCTTCATGCCAGTCCACAAGTGGTTGACTTCTTCTTTCTTGACTTAATTGCACAGGACTGAAGTCGGGCCCCTTGCATCTCGCATGACAGTAAGCTTACTGCATCGTCCTCGATTCTCAGTGCACTTCTCGTTCGTAAATATGGCAATCCCAATTCCTGTCTAATATCATCTATCCATGTTTTTGATGGCCTCCCTCTGGGTGTCGAGTTGCCGAAGTCAGGCCTGTATACCCTTTGTAGGTTTGAGTCATCCTGACTTTTGACCACCTCAAGCGCATTGACACGATGTCTTCATCAGCCACTTTCACAACTCTGTTGAGGAGGATCTTACAAAATACTTTTTCTGGTATCGAGAAGTGATATCGTGTTGTAGTTTGCGTGAGTTATTTTATCTCCCTTCTTGTAAATAGGGTTCACTAACATTTTGACATTTTTAACAGTTGGCGATTTCTCTGTTCGAATAATGATATTGAATAACTTTGTAAGTACAGGTGGTTGACCAACCCTTAATTGGTGCTAAAATTAAAACAGCACGGCTCCAAAATACCCCAATTAAATCAAAAGGTAATTCCACACCAGTGTGAAAAGGACACATCAAAGAGTGAAGATGACGAGAAGGTTTGGGCAAATGCATGTTCATGAGCAGGTGGGTATGGGAGGAGTCTTTTATAAGTGGGCAAAACTAATGATATTTTTCCCATGCCTACAGAAAACGGACTTTTTGGAATGACGGCCACATTTAGCATCCAATCATCATGTAACTTTGTAAAAATATTCTCCATGACTCGGCACCCACATTTGAACATTTTGTCAATCGCTCAAGCAGTTGCGGAGGAAACGAATTAAAAAGCCAACTAGAAAGAGCAATCAGAGATTGCAGACTCTCACTAGGATGTGTTTTCAGTGGTTTTTAAGGCTTTTGTGTTAAAACAAATATAGTGGCCGCATTACGTGACCGATGATGTCATCATTATTATTTTTCTCCGCCAATATATCCTTAGATGATGCTTAATAAATTTCATCTTGAGCATGATCAGACAAGTTTTGTACTTGTCGAATTATAACATCATAATGGAGGCACTTATGACATCATCATTAACATATTTTATTCCCCATGGAGAGTTCTTTACAATGAGCCATGTCTCAATTTTTTATATGCAGTGCTTTCGGAGATATAGAGGTGCAAATTTTTTCGGTTTTTCCAAGATGGAGGCCACCACGTGACATATGACGTCATAATTATCGTTTAAAAATTCTGCAGGTGGAGTTGCACCTATGGTGAAAATTTCCTGTCAATCGGACCAACGGTTGCAGAGAAAAGCATATTTATTCTGTGCGGACAAACTATTTTAGAGGCCTATTTTATAAATTTAAGAAAAGTGGTTGACCTTTTGGCCTATGTTGACCTCAAAAATAGTTGGGGGTTGAATTCAGTGACTAGATATGCAAATCGTATTCAAATTTTAAGTTCATCGGATGAAAATTTACAATTTTAGAAATTTGGCCTATGTTGACCTTTTGGCTTATGTTGATCCAAAAAAATAGTTAGCGGTTGGTTTCAGTAAGCTGATATGCAAATTCTATTCAAATTTAAAGTCAATCGGATGAAAATTGAGGATTTTAGAAATTGGGAAAAAGGTGGTTGACCTTTGACCTATATTGACTTTTGACATCAAAAAAATATATTGGATTTTGTCAGACCACAAACTATCATTTGGTGAAGTTTCGTGAACATTGGTTTAAAATTGTGACCTGTAGGCAAGTACAAGTGAGTGGACCGACACACACACACACACACACCACACACACACCACACACACACCACACACACACACACACACACACACACACACACACACACACACACACACACACACACACACACACACACACACACACACTGATCAACATACTTGGCAAAAAGAAATTTTTTTCTCCAAGTAAACACTCAAGTGCAATACCCTCTCAGGAGTGGGAAATAAATGCAGTATCAAATTGGCTCGATCGGTCCAAACGTCCCGCTATGGGGTGGGGGGTGGTGGTGGAGGGCGTGGTGGTGGTGGAGGGCGTGGTTGGGGGGGGGGGTGGGGTGGTGGTGGAGGAGGGGCTGGTTGGGGGGGGGGTGGTTGGAGGGGGATGGGAGGTGGGGGTGATGGCCAGGGTGGGGGCGGGGGCCTCTGGTGGGGGTGGTGGCCTCGAGGTGGCTTTATTCTTGGCCCGGGCTGGTTCTCGACTCACCACACACACACACACACACACACACACACACACGCGCGCCCGATCTGTCATCTTCCGTTGCTCATGGGATGGGCTAATAAAGGTGAAATGTGAGGATGGAAGAAAAAGAAAAGTGAGGGCCGCCTCGCCCGACGTTCCACAACATGGTGGAGGATGACTGTGGATGCCTATTATTAATTTAAAATTGAAGAATTTTCTGTCAGTTCTGTTCAAGCAGTCACATGACTAAACGAGAACGGCATTCGGTAGAAAGCATACCTCCGACAGACTGAACAGCTTATGTTTTGTATCCCACTGATGGGCCAGATCTGGATTCGGACCTGAAACAAAATCTAATCGCCTTGTTCTCTTGTCAAATACCCAACTCATCCACCATGTTTTGTCATAACCACTACGTTTTGAAATGTGCTATACAGTACAGTACAGTATATCATTTTTGACCCGATATCTCAATTGTGAAAAATCACTTTAACAGCATTTTGTTTAGCCTTTTGATCCGGTTTTGATTAAAAAATTCGTTCATCTTATTTTTCATTAATTTGCAAATACTGTACAGTATTTTTGTGTTGTGGGCGTGTATTTGCAGGCGACGTATAAGCTCGAATGCACTGTTCGCTTATCTTTCACAGACGTCCAGTTTTCAGCTTGGAGGAAAACATTTCCTTCTTGTGGCATATTTGTTTTCTTTTCTAGTCAATAATAAAAACAGACGCAATGTTAATCATGTCCAGATGGTTGTACTTGTGTTAACTGTTAGGGGACACGTGACCATTAAACAACAATCATCCGGCGGAAGTGCTGTTGAGAATGGTTGGTTGTACAGTGTAGTTAGAAAAATAAATGGAACCCTGTGTTTCGGATTAGAAGGAAACGCCACAGCTAAGGTTAAAGAAAAGCGAAGAAGTAACATTTCAAAAGTCGCATTAAATTAAACAGAGCAAGAAAGACGGCGCGGGACAAAGCTTTCAATATAAAGCTAACGGAACGAATCTTTCTTGGGCATGGTGCTTTACTTCACGAGTAACGGTAATTTTTTATCGCGTAATATATTTTTCTTTTTAAGGAGTGTGTGTGTGTGTGTGTGTGTGTGTGTGTGTGTGTGTGTGTGTGTGTGTGTGTGTGTGTGTGTGTGTGTGTGTGTGTGTGTGTGTGTGTGTGTGTGTATATGTGTGCATATGTGTGCATATGTGTGCATATGTGTGCATGTGTGCCAGTCAGTGTGTGTGTGTGTCTCTGTGTGTGTGTGTGTCTCTGTGTCTCAGTGTGTGTGTGTGTGTGTGTGTCTCAGTGTGTGTGTGTGTGTCTCAGTGTGTGTGTGTCAGTGTGTGTGTGTCTCAGTGTGTGTGTGTGTCTCAGTGTGTGTGTGTGTCTCAGTGTGTGTGTGTGTGTGTGTGTGTGTGTGTCAGTGTGTGTCAGTGTGTGTTTGTGTCTCAGTGTGTGTGTGTGTCTCAGTGTGTGTGTGTGTGTGTCTCAGTGTGTGTGTGTGTCTCAGTGTGTGTGTGTGTCTCAGTGTGTGTGTGTCTCAGTGTGTGTGTGTGTGTCTCAGTGTGTGTGTGTGTCTCAGTGTGTGTGTGTCGGTGTGTGTGTGTCAGAAGTGGAAGCTCTTTTACGGAGAATTTATATATTAAAGGGGAGGGGGGAAGGCGAGGTGGGGTGGGGCTTGGAAGGAGGGGGGAAGGGTGGGGAGAGGGGGAAGGGGAGCAGTCAGAAGTGAAAGCTCTTTTACAGAGAATTTATATCTTAAAGGGGAGGGCAGGAGAGGGGGGGAGGGGAGGGGAAAGGGTGGGGGGAGGAGAAAGGGTGGGGGGAGGGGAAAAGGTGGGGGGAGGGAGGGGGGAGGGGAAAGGGTGGGGGGGGAGGAAAAGGTGGGGGGAGGGAGAGGGGAGGGGAAAGGGTGGGGGGAGGGAGAGGGGAGGGTGGGGTGGGAGGAGGGGTGGAAGGGTGGGGAGAGGGGGAGAGGAGGGGGGAGGCAGGAGAGGGGGGAAGGGGAGCGGCTCACGTTTGGGTGAATGTGGCTCACGTTTCTGAGTTAAGTGTGATGCCGATCAGGAAGAAGAAGAAGAAGCCATACTACCAAATTAGTACACTTCTGGAATTGTTTCATTTATTTGTATTCAAATGTCTGGTAATTGTTTTGTATTTATTTATGCGAATGTGTACTTGTATATAACTGTCATTCATTTAAAAAGGCTTCGGCACTAGCGAGCGAATTTTTTTTATTTTTTATTTTTTTTACTCCTAAAAAACGAACTTTTTTTCAATTTTCAATTCAATTTCTTTTTTTTTCTTTTTTTGCCTAAAACACTCACAGGCACTCACTGATGAGCCTCTGAAAGTTTGATGAAGATCCGTTCAGCCATCTCTGAATAAAACACGGACACACACAGACAACTCGCAAATATATAATATAATATATATATATATATATATATATATAATTCAAAAATTGATCCAGACGTCTATTCTCTTTAAAACATTCAAACAGAGAGAGGTAGTTATTTATCACAGCATCTGTATAATTTTGACCCTTTTACTCAACTCCGTTTCGCTGTTATTTGGTGGAGCAAAATGTAAACCGAGATATATAATGTGTGTGTATATATATATATACAGTATATATATTTATATATATATATATATATATATATATATATATATATATATATATATATATATATATATATATATATATATATATATATATACAGTCATCCCTCGCTATATCGCGGTTCACTTTTCGCGGATTCGGTACATCGCGGTTTTTTCTCGCTAGTATATGTAAAATTATATCGCGGATTTTTCGCTATATCGCGGGATTTTGCGGTATAAATGTATTTTTATATACTATTATTTTAAATATTTTTGTGGTAAAATAAGCATTTTCTAGCCTAAAAAATTAAAAAACGTAAAGAAATAAGAAAAATACAGTATTTAAAACATATTACAAGAAATAAAATACTGTACATAGTGTACAGTAGAAGGGTAGACAAAGAGTCGTGCGTATGGAAAACGCCAGTACATTCATCATCGTCATCACCTTCATCGTCATCAGTACTGCACAGCTAATTCATCATCATCTTCATCACGCAAGTTGTAGTATTGAAGAGCCGGGGCTCTTGCTTGATACGGACGAAATGACGGGCAAGACACAAACTCGTCCGAGAAGATATTTATTCTCAAAACCAACTCGGGAACACTGAAAAGCCCATTTATCGGGCTGCATTATAAAGCACAACCAGAAACCGAAAGCCACGCCTCTCAAGCGTGGCGTGCTTCGGTGAATCGGTGGTCACGTGATCAACAGGTGTAGCTGATTATACCCGCAAAGCGCGGCACGCTTTAGCGGTCACGTGACCAGCCACTCTCGCGCCGGGAATCCCCGCCGGTGACGTCACCGGCTGGAGCAAGGAGATTCTGATGCTGGTCTTGCTTGGGGAACCCATGGGTAGCTACAGTATCTTCAATGGTGAGTACCCATTAGAATTTTATATGTTGTTAAAATTACGTATGTTTAAGAGTGTAAAAAGTGTTTAAGAGTATAGGAAGTGTTTATAAGAGTATGGGAAAGGTTAATAAGAGTGTGGGGAGTTCATAATGCTTTAAAATATATATAAAAAAAAAAAAAATATATGGTCGCTACTTCGCGGATTTTCGTTTATCGCGGGGGGTTCTGGAACGTAACCCCCGTGATAAACGAGGGTTCACTGTATATATATATATATATATATATATATATATATATATAAGGGTGGTGCTCAAAATAATTTAAAAAAAATATTTACTGGGACATGGCTTTATGTTGTTCCTTTTGTTCCAAAATGAAAAGACACCAAATATGAAAGCAATCTGATTTTATTTATGGGTGCCACATCAGCCTTCAAACTAAAGGTGTCTACAAAACTTTTCTATATATGGATCGAAAGCAAAACCAGAAGTTTGTTTTATGAAAATCCACCCTCCACTCACTTTCTTTGTATTCTAGCAAACACAAGTTACAATAGCTGCACAAATAGCACTATATTGCTATGAAAACTCAAATTCAATGATAACAATCCAAATGTTCAGTTCATAAAATGAAGAGACACCATATCACATAATATTAAAAAACCCAAATATAATGAGAAATGTAACTCCTATTTCTGGGCCTGTTTCACCACTGTTGCCTTCCTGGCATCGGGGTACATTTTCCTGTGAGCAGCAACAACTTGGAGCAGAGCTTGCTTTTGCTCTTCATCCTTTGTAAGGAGCTTATTGTAGTCTTGTATCAATGCGACACCCCTTTCTGCCCTGTCGTTCACCACGACTAAGCCACTGGCGGCTTTCTTTGCTTCCTGAAAGCTGGTTTCCTTCTCCCATGAACCAGGATCCTTATCCATCCAATCAGTTGGGGTCCCTAGGATGCTGAAGAAATGCTTGGTGTGTTTTGTTATGAGGCCAGCGATTGACAGGGCGGTTCCTCGTTTGATAGCTGGTC